>NC_081420.1:59535101-59889601 GCF_949786415.1 Peromyscus eremicus | reverse complement strand
ACACCATGCTTACCTGCATGCCACCATGTTTCCTGCTGTGATGATAATGGACTAAACCTCTGAAACTGTAAGCCAGCACCAATTAAATATTTTCATTCATAAGAGTTACCATAGTCATGGTATCTTTTCACAGCAGTAAAATCCTAACCAATACAACCAGCCAGAGCTCAGTTCTGAAACTGAGGCTATGAGGCCTATGTTAGCCCTCTGTGCTTCCCGCATTCTAGGAATGTATTTTATAAAAGAAAAAAATCCTGGATGAGCTGCCTTGGACATTATGGAAGAAAAAAAATGTCTAGTCCTTCCAGCAAAATCAGGTCTTTGATTTTGGGGGAGAGAGTCATATTCTCTTTCTTTGGAGCAATATATAAGGAGCACATTTGTTTGTGCCTTAAGGGCTCATACAGTTTCATTTGTTAAAAAAAGTATTTGTGTGTGTGTGTGTGTGTGTGTGTGTGTGTGTGTGTGTGTACACCATGTGGTGGTGTAAGGTTAGAGAAGGGGAAGTGTGCACATGACAGGGCTCATGTGTGGAGGCCAGAGACAAATTTCCAGAGTTGGTTCTCTTTGGGGAGTAGATTATTGAATCTACGAGAGAGAGAGAGAGAGAGAGAGAGAGAGAGAGAGAGAGAGAGAGAGAGAGAGAGAATAGGATAAAAGGGTAGATTATTGAATCTACTCTAAAAAGAAAAAAGGGAAGATAAAGAAATGATAAGATGAAAGGTAGATTTTTGAATCTACTTTTAAAAAGGAACTACTTGTCTTAAATATTTTACATTGGATTGGATTTTTGTATACTGTACACAATTTTGGATTGGCCTCACCAAAATAAGATAAATTATGAAATTTATTGTCTGAATTTGTCAAATGTTAATGGACTGGACATTGTTAATATATATATAAAATGGAGTTTTTTGTCTGAATCTGTCAAATGTTAATGGACTAGACATTGTTAATGTAATTCTTGACTGTATATATTGTATATACTTATTGTGCTTATTGGATATAGTTTTTCTTATATTAGTTATAACCTTCTTTTATTATTTTAGACAAAAAGGGGAAATGTAGTGATACATTGTGTCCCCCAATATACTGTATACCCTAATAAAACTTATCTGGGGTCAGAGAACAGAACAGTCACTAGATTAGACTGAGAGGCCAGAAAATGGTGGCACATAACTTTAATCCTATCACTTTGGAGGCAGAGATCTGTCTGGATCTCTGTGAGTTCAAGGCCACACTGGAAACAGAGCCAGGCATGGTGGCACACACCTTTAATCCCAGCATTTGAGATCTCATGCCTTTGCTTGGGAAAGACACATGACTTTAATCCCAGGAGGTGATGGCAGGAAACAGAAAAGTATATAAGGCATGAGGACCAGGAACTAAAGGCTTTTAAGCAGCAGTTCAGTGGAGACACTTTTGGGTGAGGTCTTAGAGGCTTCCAGTCTGAGGAAACAGGACTGGCTGAGGAGTTGGCGAGGTGAAGTTGGCTGTAGCTTGTTCTGCTTCTCTAATCTCTCAGAATTCACCCTGATATCTGGCTCCGGTTTTTTTTTTTATTAATAAGACTGTTTAGCAATTTGTCATATAGTTCTCTCCTTTCACTGTGGGAATCTAGTCATTAACTTCAGGTTTGCATGGCAAATACCAAATTATACTCACTGAACCATGTCATCAGCCCAAGGCCCAAAGATTTTTGTATTCAAAGTCATTTAGAGCCTTGTGCTGAAAGACTACTTTGTCATGTAATGTTGTCGCCATCGATAGTGGTACACAAGCAGCGCCTTCCTTGTGGGGCTCCTAGGCAACTGAAGTGTAACAACAAGAAGAAAAAGAGATTTAGAGGAAACATAGACATAACCAGGAATATCTTGAATGGTAGAGCCAAATTCTCCTGCTCTGAAAGTGGGAAGGGGCAGCTAAATCTGGGTATTGATGATATCTCATTTGGATTTGCAGGTAGGTGAAGTTAGAGGTAACAAATGATGCATTTGTTACAATGTTCTCTCACACAACTGCACTGCAAGGCCTTCCAATATTGTAAGGAAGCTTTCATTATCTTCCTATATCCTTTCTTCTGTAGGTTAGAGACTATACTATTCTTCAACATCTCCTCCCAGCACACGGGCTTGGAATTCCTCATTATCTTCTAAACACACTGGGGCTTATCTACCTCTTCTAGACTGAGGAGATCAGGACTGAATGCTTCATTTCATATGACTTTGAATAGAACAGAAGTATCCTTTGCCTCTCTCTAAACCCTTTCATTCTGTAAAACAAATCTGTGATTCTACCACTTTCCGTTGAAGAAAGAGCCTGGAAGAAAGTAGGAGACATTCATAGTCCAGGCTTCTGTTGTCACCTTGTTTCATTAGACTTTCAAGCCTTAAAGGAGAAGGCGACGGTGTAAATGTGTCACCACCATGCCCATGAAAGCTAGACTAGTTTAGAGAACAGGAGTACCTAACAAATACTTGCTGATTGCTTAAGATTCTAAGACAAATATGTACAACTGGCAGGATTATAAAACCAATCTAATAGCATGCATTTGTGAGCCAGAACTAGAAAGTATTTGGAAAGCTAGTAACAAAGGATTTGTTCAACTATAAGGTCAGAAGCTTAACTCCATTATTATGTCAGTCTCCTGTTTTTCTTACTATTTATGACCAATATGCAATGTCAGGAAATTATTTTAGGCATTATCCCATGCCTTCTGAGCATGAATCTATAGAAATTCACCAAATAGAATCCATAGAGCCTCACCAAAAATTCATAGCCAAATGGGCCATAACAATGGGGGCCCATAGATTTCCTAAAATTTTGATAAAACATTCCAAATGTTATAAGGAATCTACTGTAGAAATCTATACATAAACTAGTTTAAATATCCTCAGTCCTCAAAAGGGAATTAATGAATACAGGACAGTAATGTGACCACACTGGGTTAAGTATAAATGTGATACCATTGGAAGGACCCTCATGGTATCATGTGGAGCAGAGGTCACAGGGTTGGGGGAGCCTTGCTTTGGCTTGTTTTCACTGGGACTCTTTCCTCCTTAATGTAACTGAGAGGGTATCTTAACGACTACTACATCACCAGGTTAGTTATTTTCTTGATTTTTAAGAAGATTTGGCAATAGCTTTGTGGAATCAGTCTTGGTTGTTTATTTGATTTTTTTTTCCCTGCATCTCTCTTCTTGCTGAAATCTCATGTGACCTGTTTGTGTTGATGTGGGAGAGGACATGCCTTTCCCGTTACTGTGTCAGTGTGTCAGCTTTCCTGAGTACTATTGACATGATTTCCACCCCTGCCAAAGTCTTCTCCTCATCTCTCATCCTGCCTGTCATCTCCCATTTGCCACGGTCAATCCAGGCAACAGCGCTCTGGACTTTTCCATAAAAAGCCCCTCTTGCTAGTAAGTAGATGAGAATTGGAACTGTTCTCAACTTTGCTTCCCCAGATTGTTTCTTGACTCAAGTAACTGGCTACTTCTAAAACTACTTCAAATACACAAATTACAGCAAAAGATTATAGTTAATCTGGTATCTGAGGAACAGCGCTTAGCAAACCAAATGAACCGGGCATATCATTTGATCTGTTGGGGAAGCTACGTGTTTGCTACCATGTAAATATCATACGATAGCTCTGTGGAATCAGTCTTGGTTTCTCTCTGCGTCTTTTTCCTTGCCCAAGTCTCAGGGGCATTGTTGCTGTGAATCTGGGAAACAACACACCTCTGTGCGAAACTGGCATCCTGTCATTGCCAGGAAATTCAAAATGTGCCTAATTTACCAACATTTAAAAAATAAAACCATAACGTCTTTGATATACAGGCACTAATGACTATAGTTAAGATGACAGGATCAACACAAAGTTATGACTATGGATTTAGAGTTATGAGCCTAGAAATAAATTTATTTAGAATGCTAACTTTTTCATGGATAAGGGAATTCATAAAAGGAAATCACTCCCATTTCTCACTTTATGTTCCCAGAGAATTCTGTTGTTCTGTTTAGGGTTCATACAGTCAGTATGGGATCAATTTAATCCTTAACTCAGTCATTGAGTAGATATTTACCAATTCAGTGTTGTATAGTTTGTTAAACCATTTTTATTACCTGTTCTCTCATTCTCAGAAGACAGATGTGCCTATAGAAGAAACTTGAAACAGTAAGACAATGTCTAGATTCCCTGTTCTCAAAGCTATTATGACCTATGCCATGAATTGATGTATTAACATTAGAATCAAAGATCTGTCAAGGACTTTGAAAACTTCATGTTTCAATTACTCTGTTTTAAATATGAAGAAACTGTGACCCAGAGATGTTAAGAAGTTTGCTCAAGGTCACAAGGTTGTTTAGAGATAGGGTCAGAGTACTTGGCCTTCTGGTATCCTTGATAAAATATAGCACCATGGGAATGGGGAGATGGGTCAGTTGGCAAAATGTGAGCTACAAACACAAGAAAACCAGGAGTGACAGTGAATTCCTATAACCCCAGCATTGAGGACAGGGATTCTGGGATTCCGGAAGTTTGCAGCCAGATAGTTGAATTGAATCAGAGAGAGAGAGAGAGAGAGAGAGAGAGAGAGAGAGAGAGAGAGAGAGAGAGAGAGACAGAGAGAGACAGAGAGAGACAGAGAGAGAGACAGAGAGAGAGAGGGAGAGACAGAGAGACAGAGAGACAGAGAGAGACAGAGACAGAGACAGAGAGACAGAGACAGAGACAGAGAGACACAGAGACAGAGAGAGAGAGAAAGAGAGAAAGAGAGAGAGATTGAGAAAAATATCCAACATAGACCTCTTGACTTTCACCTGTACACACTCAATTATTGACTTTCACATGTATACACACACACACACACACACGCACACACACCATATTATCATTTAAGCAAATATCTTTGGCAGCAGATTATACACACTGATGATCAGATCAGGATGTACTGTGGTCATTCCTAAGTGGAATCCTGGAAAAATAAGGTCTTAATTGTGAAAGAATTGCTCAAGACCTTGGATGGTACTGGCAAGTCAGTCCTTGCAAAGCACAGGATAAGTCTGGAAAAATAGGATAGATGCCTCCCAGTTCTCCTTTCTTTTGCCTAAGGTTGACACTCCATTGATTTATCCAAGAACAATTATAATCTTCTCCAGCAGTTTGACCTTGGGAATCCATTGTCTCCTTTTCAAGTTCACATGAAAATATGTTTTGAGTGTATTATTTTAAGGGAAAATGATTTCAATATATTTTCCTGGTACAGCAACTATTATTGCTGTGTAGAAGGAGGGCATAATTTATAGTAACCTTTTTAGATGTGTTTGTGAAATCCCTTGTGTCAATCCATATCTCATATTCTCTCTTATCTGTTTCTGTAACTCAAATCTCTTTTTTCCCCATATCAGCATTCTATTTATAAATCATTCCATCAACACCTCATTGTGTTTGGGGCATACTCTTTTCTCTCTGCAGCTCCCACTCAACAGCAATTTTATTTCTTTTTCAGATATTTGGAACTTTTAAGTATTCTATAATGTCAGATAGTTAATGTTACCCAGAGGAGATTAAAAAAAATCCTTCAATATATTTTCAAGCTAACGATATAGTGCCAAATCATGACTGTTGCTAGCATTCTGGGGCAGAACTATCTCCATTAAGAGGCAATGTTTACCCTCTCCTAAACATGCCTCCATCAGGTAGAAAGAAGAATTTATTATAGGGTATACATTATCTTTTTATTCTATCATTTAAGACACAGTTTCTTAAACTGTGGGTCACAACCCCAAGTTCTTATGTAACTGAATGTGGGAGTCACAGAAATTTGGCAAAAGCAAAAAGTTTCTGAACATTTGACAGTAAAAATTATCTAAAAATCAAGGCAAGGCATTCTGGCTCTAGGGCATGACTTCACTGCGGCTTGGTTCTGAACACACACCTGGGACACTTTGCAGTGTGCAGGCCATTATGCCACACGATGCCAGTGAGCCCTGACTGAAGCATCTTGGCTCAGATACAGGACACTGTATGGTATAAACTGTGGTGTTTTATTGTAGTTTCCTGTGATTCCAGAAACATAATCTTTTAATTATGGAAAGCACAGTCTTTTACTGTCTTCCTAAAGTTATACTTCAATGTTCCAAATTAGTACATCTTTGGATTGTATTGCTTTAGAATGTTTGATTTTAAAAATTCCTGAAGACAAGCAGACCAATGGAATAAAATAGAAAACCAAGAAATAAACTGACAACTCTCTGGTCACCTAAATTTTTACAAAGGTAGGTGGCAATACATAGTAGAAAACATTTCATGGTGCTAGATAAACTGGATATCCATCTGCAGAAGAAAACAGTTAGATACATAGCTTTCACTCTGTGCAAAACTCAACTCTATGTGGAGCAAATCTCTTCATTTAAAACCAGAAGCACTGAAATTGCTGGTGAACATATAGAGAATGCTCTTCAAGATAATGGTTCAGGAAGAACTTTTGGAATGCAACTCTAGAAGCAGAGGACCTAGCAAGGATATGTAATATTAAAAAGTGTCTGCCCAGCAAAAGAAACCATCAGCACAGCAAACCACCCACAGGATGGGAGAAAATCTTTAGTAGCTGTAGTCCAGGCAGGGAGGAAATATCCAGAATTACAAAAACAAAACAAAACAAACAAAAACCCTACAGATATTAAGCACCAAGGAAATGAAACTGCCAATCCACAAATACAATGAACAGACAATTCTTAGAAAAAGAAACACAAGTGGCCAGTACGTGTTTTCAAAAGTGTTCAACATCTCTAGTTATCAGGGAAATGCAAATTAAAACTACTTTGAGCGAATACCTTATCCTGGTCAGAATGGTTATCGTCAATAGGTCTAACAACAAATGTTGGAGAGGATGTGTGGATAGGAGCCCTTATCTACTGCTGATGGGAGTAAAAGTTAGCATTGCTGTTATGGAAATCAGTATGGAGGTTCTTCAAAATTAGTAGATCAACTGTATGACCAGCCATTGTGCTCTTGAGTACGCACCCAAAGGACACCATGTCCTACCACAGAAACACCTACCCATCTGTGTTTACTGCTTCTGTATTCACCATGACAAGGAAGTGGAAGCCACCTAGATGCCTGTCAACAGAGGAATGGATAATGGAAAATGTAGTATGTATATGCAATGGAGTGTAATTCAGCCCTGAAGAAAGGTGGTCATACAATTTACAGGAAAATCAATAGGTCTTGAAAATATGATATAAAGTGAGGTGACTCAAACTCAGAAAGACAAAAACTGCATGTTCTCCATCATGTGTGGATACTATCCTACAATGTACATATATTTATATTTATATTTATATTTATATTTATAAATGTGGATAAAGTCTAACATCTAGAAAGGAGACCAAAAGAGGGTAACATTAAGAGAAGAAGGTAGGTGGGGGAAAGGACATATGGAACAAAAGAGAGGAATAGACTCCAGGGAGGGCTATAAAGGAGGAAGGGGATGCAGGGGTAGGCGAGATGGAGGAAGGAGAAACATAAAAACACACTTTATCAATTAACACCATAATTGAGTGGATCTATACAGATCAAGTTGGCCTTATAGTCATAGAAATCCACCTGACTCTGCTTCCCAAGTTATGAAATTAAATGCATGTGCCACCAATAATCCTAAACATATTTCTGCCATTTTTCACTATATGCTCATGCAAAACAACATTCTCAGTATTTCCTACTATAGAATCAAAGTACTAGTCAACTCTGAAAATCATTGAAGATGCTCTATGTCCTGCAGGATCAAAGATTCAGTCATGATTTAATTCTTTATGTAAAGGTAAACAAGCACACCCATCTCATTTGTTTACAAATTCACTATCAGCTTTACTAAATGTTAATTGCATATGTGAGGAAGAATTGATTGAAAATATGCTTTATGATTTATGCCAGTAAATGTTTGATTTGGATGCCTATTTTACAGACCTATATACTCAGGTTCTTGTGAGAATTTCTGCAGTAAAGTGGTGGAAAAACTTTATGAAGCCCTAATCTAAATGGTGTACAGTTGGAGTTTCCAGGACCAATAGGCACAACTCAGGGAAGAGTTCACACTTGACCTAATCAGCTATGTGGAACCTTGAGAATCTACCATAACTGCACCCAAATGAGGCATTCATTTAGTTTGGATTTGAATCTTCTCAGAAATGTCTAAGAAAAATGTAGAAATGTTAAGGAAGCAGGTTCTAGAAGAACCTTGTTGTTCTCTTAGCAGCACGACTTTGTTCTTTTACAAACTTCTTTAACCACTTCTTGAAAAAAAATCTATGTCTCACCATGTAGGAGGGACTATTGGGCATTTCGAAGCTTTAGAAAGTAGAGGACGGTGTACCTGAAGATTATAATGTAGTTGAACACCATTCATAAGAAAAACAGTGAGTGAATATAAACGATACTGTCAATGTGACTACTCTAAAGAAATGCTGAGTGCTAAAACAATCAATATAGAATAACATTAGTCTTGGTTTTTATGGGAAGAAGCAATATCAAGTTTTGAATTGAACGTGTAAAGAGTGTTTGGACCCAGGGAAGGTTTAAAATTATAGATGAATTATGAACAACAAACTCATCATGCTGAAATGCACCAATGTCATGAGTGTAGACTATCCAGAGAGATGCATATTTGGTTAAGATAATTATGGTTTGGGGTTGGAATGTGCTTGCATAGTACTTTGCCCACTTTGAAAATCAATATTCCAATTTAAACAGTCTTACAGGACAAACCCTGACTATATTCTTTTATTAGCTGGTTTCTCGAATAAATGAAAACCAAAGACCTCGTGAAAATTGATAAAACAATTTGATAGTTCAAGTAAAGCCAAATTCCACAATAACAGCAGAGAATTTCATGGGCTAGAGAGCTGGCTCAGCCATTGAGTGTTTCCAGTTCTTTCAGCCCAGCACAGTTAAATCCCAGGACCAATGGCATCCAACACACCCTTCTGACCTCAGTGAGGACCCATAAATATGTACACACACACACACACACACACACACACACACACACACACACACTAAAATTTTTTAAATAATTTTTAAAAAAGAGCACAGATTTTCACTTTTACTAAGGATAATGGAAAAGTTTATCAAGTGGTTTCTCACCCTACAGCTTGTCTGTCTCTAACAAGTATAAGCGACTTTGGCTATGATGACTCCATCAAAAGCTACTGCCCAAATGCGAGCATTCCTTCCCACTTCCTGTGGTTCTTTCAGTACTTACTTTTGGCCCAAGGCATTGGGCTTCCCACTTTGGGGCCTCTAATTTTGTATACACTTACATACTGGCTCCAAATACAGTGACCTGCCTCTCAGCTATGATTTGAGACTGACTGGATGTATTCTACGTGTGTGGTTAGTGTTTATATTCTTTCTACAAAATCAGGAGTGAATGTGAAATCCTGTTTGTGGAGAGAATAGCCTCTTTCAGTCTGGCTTCTGAAACGAGAATGGAATTTTCACTCACTTATGTATCAGCTACATTTTTATGTGGTATCCCATAATTCAATATCCTGCTGGCAACAGTAAATCAGGTCTTAGTTTATCTTGTGCAGGTCACTTAGGACAATGGGCCATACAGTGTATAAGTAAACTGTAAATGGGTGATGATCAAGAGAGAACAGATTGGATAGAACTGAGAGTAAGGAAGAGGGGGAACCTTGAAAAAGATGTTTCCTTGTTGTTGCTGCTGTTTGTTTTGTTTTGTTTGGTCAAGATCCATAGTTTGATGGAGAAATGGTTAGTGAAAATTTGAAGTAAAGGAAATAAGTCATTCCAGAAAAATGAAGACCGTTCACAAAAGTAGCATAGTACAGTAACAGTATCAAGCTCTCATGGGGCTCCCTAAGTCACCCCATGATACCAGCTGAAATGCAAGGGTAAACGTGTCCTGTGTATTAACTCACTGTATTTCCACAATTGTTCAGAATAGATACTATTTTTGTACACATTCTATAAACGTCTGCTGAAGTTTGAACAATTTGCTCCAGTTCATACATTTGTAAGCAGTGGACTCCTCAAGATACAAACTCGGGTCATTTGATGCTTGGTGAGAGCCAGTGCTTGTGTCAAAGACATGCTGTCCCTTTGCATAACCACTGGGCTAACATGCATTAACCTCCGAAGCCTTTCAGGGACAGTGGATGTCAAAACAGCCCAAGAAAGCTGTTGCTGATGCTCATTATTGTGTGTTTCATAAAAAAATGAACCAGAAAGTCTGGGTAGCTTCCCTTCCACATTAACTACCCATTTTAGATAAGGCAAGTGGGGAGCTCTCTCAGTTAACTACAAGCCAGCCCTCTGATCCTTCCAAGTCCCTTAGTTTTGTATGTGCCTGACCCCTGCTCTAATCTCCATCTCTTTAGAGGGATGAGGCAGAACATTTGGCCATGTGAAAAACAGAAAATTTCCCAGGCTAAAGTCTCAGTCACATGAAGAAGCAGTCAGGTGCCTTACATGTGGCCCTCTGTAGTTTTTGTAAAATTGATTCATGAAACTACTTCGATAAGACTTATCCTTCTAAGCCTGAATGTAATGCCTGCTCGTGACCCCTGAATTGCTAGAGGTCAAATGATCCCATAAATGCAATCTCTAAAAATGTTTTCTCCAGTTGTCAATTTTAGTTAGATTATCCAGTGCCATCACACAAATCAATAATATACTTTAGTTTCACCCTTAACTTATATGTAATTTAAGAGAGTTTCATGTCTTTTGTAGGACTCCCACCATTTACTGACCATTCTGTGTTGAAACAATTTTAGTTGGTTGTGTTGACCCAAAACATTAAATTTGTGACTTTAGTAGCCAAAGGAAAACTAGACTTTTAGATCTTGGAACATATCACCTCAATCTGATGTTAGGTCAGACAAGGAACTTTCCTAGTCAGACAGCATTCCTTTTCCATGGAGGTGGATGGATTCTGCTTTCTGAAAAGAAAAATGTTCAGCATACTGCATAAAACACGTGCAGCAAAGGAAAATATGGCTGGGCCAGGTATTTTGAAAGTCAGATTTTCAGGACTTTATATTAAGGACCATTAAACTCAGCTAATAAGTTTCAATAACAGAATGAAATAAGGCACATAATATAAACACAAAACATGGATTTACTATGAATTCTTTCATAATGTGAAGTTTATTCTACATTAGGCTTTTTATATATTCCCATCAATAAT
This sequence comes from Peromyscus eremicus, assembly GCF_949786415.1. Taxonomy (NCBI): domain Eukaryota; kingdom Metazoa; phylum Chordata; class Mammalia; order Rodentia; family Cricetidae; genus Peromyscus; species Peromyscus eremicus. Next base: position 59,878,391 of record NC_081420.1, on the reverse strand, counting down.
TAATGCCCATCAAAAATGAGTTAATGGAGCTGGGGGCATGACTCGGTGGGAAAAAGTGTTTTCTGTACAAACACGAGGACTGGAGTTCAGATTGCTAGCACCCACATCAAAAGCCAGGCATGGTATGTGTGCCTGTAACCTCAGCGCTGTGCAAGGTGGGGCAAAAGGGCATCTGGGGGCTTGCTGGTCATTTAACTTTCCTGAAAAACAGTAAACTCCAGGTTCAGTGAAAATAGGTAAAGAATGAAAAAGTAGGATACTTAAAGTCCTCCCCCGGCCTTTATACACACACATACACACACACACACACACACACACACACACACACACACACACGGCAGGGGAGGGGTTGATGATGGGAAGGAAGGAGGAAGTAGTTCATGTTGAGGGTGCTTGCCTAGCTGAGAGAGAAAGCCCTGGGTTCAATTCCTAATACCACCAGAAATTGTTGATGTGTTTCCGTTGGAACAAATTGGAATTTAAGAAAATTAATACAGGAATGAATTGATGGATTTGTGTTCACTCTTGTATCTGCTTATGCATGTCCAAGCTGCCTTATTGAGAGCACTTGCCTCAGGGACATACTGCATGCCTGAGATGGCAAATGGCTGTGCTTACACTTATTCTTCCATTGTTAAAACATTTGGAGATATTAAGTGTAGTTATGTCTAACAAAAACAACTCAGTAAGGATTCATTTGTTTGAGTTTAAACAATATGCATACTGTCAGCTACTAATTTTGAGATTGTGTGTGCACTATTCGTCACAAGACATGGATACTTGAGTGGAAATAAAGCATTGTTCTCACCTGTTTGCTACTATTTTCTTGAGTGTATGTGTGTGTGTGTGTGTGTGTGTGTGTGTGTGTGTGTGTGTGTGTGTGTTATACTCAAACATGTACATGCACATGTGTCAAGAGGTAGGGGGTGATAAATGTCTGTTCTATCACTCTTCTTTTTCTTTGAGAAAAGCTCTCTCAGAATCTGAAGGTAGGCCAGCAGCCAGCAGCCTTCACTCCCCTCTTGTCTTTGCCCTCTCCTTCTCCACACGGAAGCAGCAGGAACGTGCATCACCAGGCCCAGCTTTTACCATGAGTTTTGAGTGACATGAACCCACATCCTGTGCTTGTGAAGCAAGTGTTCTCACCCACTGAGCCATCTCTCCTGTCCTGCCATTATTTTATTAATAGAGTTGAACTCTGGTTGGACATTTTCGAGCCCTTGTTTTATTTCTGTTTGTCAGCTCATTGTTAATAATTATAAGGAAGTCTGCTGGCTGATCATACCATCTTTCTCATCCAACTCTACTCTAGACTGTAGTAAACTTTATTGGTTCCTGTCTTACACCACCCGACACTACTGACAGAGTGTCACATTGCCAGTGTTTCTTGTTTACAGTCCTTCTACTTGGTCATCAGTGGGTTCTGCACTACCCCATTTTTACAATTTGTGTGGACTTCCCACTGGCCAGAAATGGCATTCACACCTTGTGACCCCTAATCTTTAATTCTCATCCCATATGAACACTTTGAGAGTTGATTCTATCATGTGTATCTTCTGCATCCCAAATTTGTATTCAAGACACACACACACACTCATACACTTTTGTTTTTTTGAGATAGGGTTTCTCTGTGGTCCTTGCTGTCCTGGAACTGGCACTGAAGACCAGGCTGGACTTGAACTCAGAGAACCACCTGCCTCTGCCTCCGGAGTGCTGGGATTAAAGGCGTGTGTCACCATCACCCAGCCAATATACATATATTTTTAACTTTCCAACCTCCTTTTCAAATAGGCTCTCCAGCTGGGGAGATAGGTGGCTTCATAGTTAAAGTTCCCACCTGTATTTCCAGTCTTGGAAGTCAGAGACAGAGGGTCCCCAGAGCAAGCTGGCTAGAGAGATTAGCCATATTGATGAGCTCTGAGTTTGATTGAAAAACCTTGCCTCAATGAATAAGACAGAAGAATCATCCAAAATGCCTCTATATGCATGCTTACGTATGTGCATTGGCACATACATCCATACACATGTGCCTACAACATATGTGAATTTACACACACACACACACACACACACACACACACACACAGACACACGCTGTGCCACTTGCACCATGAACACTATACACATAAAAAAGAAGAAAGAAAAAAAACCTCTTTCTGAGACCCTGTATCACAGCATATCACACTAATACCTTTTCTCTATTAATATTTAGAGAAATTAAAAAATCTGAGTAATATTTCTCTTTGTCATTTAGTATTAGTTGGCTTTTATAAAATGTTACAGATACTATAGATACAAATATATCAATGAATGACCTAGAGGGCAGTGACTTTGTTTAAACTTCTGTTTTAATAGAACATTTGATGGCATAGAAAACATAAATGTTTGAGGAGCTTAATACATAACTTTACGTCATCATTTTTAATCCTATAAAATATTTTATCCTTTGTTTGATCTGAACCTTATTTAAGATTTAAAGTTATATTGCAAATAGATTTCTTAAAACATTTTATTCTTTTAAATTACATATATGTGTCTATGTGTAGATATATGCACATGGATGTAGGCACTCAGGGAGGTAAGAAGAGAGCATTGGAGGCCAGATGTGGTGGCACATGCCTTTAATTCCAGCGTTCTGGAGGCAGAGGCAGATGGATCTCTGAGTTTGAGGCCTGCCTGTTGAGAGAGAGAGAGAGAGAGAGAGAGAGAGAGAGAGAGAGAGAGAGAGAGAGAGAGTTATTTCTAGGATAGGCAGAGCTATACAGAGAAACCCTGTCTAAATAAATAAATAAATTAAGTAAGTAAGTAAATTCAGTAAAAAGAGAGTGTTGTATCCCTTGGAGCTGGTGTTAGAGGCAGTTGTGAGCTGCCCAATGCGGGCACTGTGAACCAAACTCTGGTCCTTTGCAAGAGCAGCAAGTAAGTGTCTTAATTGCTGAGCCCACAAACAGATTTTATTCGTTGGAATACATGCATAATTTTATCATTATCAATATATGATGCAAGTTGCTACACATATCTCATTTCTGCCCTTATTTTATTAGGCTGTAAGTTCCTTGAGGACTGTTAATGGATCGATGAAGAATGATATACAATTCCCCAGGACAGGTGGACACTGGAACTGTAAGACAGTACACATGTTATGCAAAAGTCTTGGAACTATTCATAACATCTAGTACATACATATCCAGAAGGACATCAGGCTGAAACAGTAGCCTAGGCTCACTGGTCACTGACCCCGGGGATCTGCCTGTCTCCACCTCCCCAAGTGCTGCTGGTGACTGTTCCTTCTATTTCTTAAATTCATTTATTCCCCCCCCCCCTTCTCTCTCTGCAAGTATCCTTGAGGGCCAGGACAAAGCACTGGATCCCCTGGAGCTGGGTTCATAGACAATTATGAACAGCCCTGTGTGAGTGCTAGGAACCAAACACAGGTCCTCTGAAAGGACAGCAAGTGCTCTTAACTTCTCATCCCTCCAACTCCATTCCCTGCCCTTTTCACACGGACTTTAGGGAAAACTCACATCCTTCAAACTCCCCAGTTGGCTTTAATTTCCCTCCTAGCTCCACTTACAACCCATGATCTACCACTGTCACCTCCCTGATACACAGAGTCAATAACTATGCCCTTCTCCTTTTAATTCATGCAGTAAAACCCAAGTATTCATATTCTTTTTTCCAATGCTTGAGAAGCACACATATACGGAAAATTATATTATTTTGGGTAATTGGACGAAATTTGTTATTTTACTGCCAACAGTTAATTTGTAGCTATTATTAAGTCTCACTGTGGTGCTTTTGTCCCAGGTCAACTGACTATGTTCCATTTCTCTCCACAAGTACGTTCTTTAATAATAGTTGCAGTACATGTCTGTAGGTGGTAAATATTCTATCACTCAGTGTGTCAATATTTTGTTTTCCTATCATTAAAATAACCTAGTCTAATTATAGAATGTTTGATGTCATTTTTTTCTGATACTAAGCTAACATTTGCATCTGATGAATCACATTATTGCCAATGAAAACTTTATGGGCCTGTAATCGTCTACCATGTTAACTCTTCTCTCCTTCCTCTCCAGGGACTCTTTAGACTTTTTTATTCTTGACATGCTCCTATTCAACTATAATAGATCCTAGTATAGATGAACTTTTCCTAACTTGTTTAGTCTTGGAGATATACTTTGAATAAAAAATAAACAACTGATGGTATTTGTTTCTGCTTGCAAAAATCTTAGAAGTGTCTCCAGTATCATTATATTCTTCATTCTTTTTTGAAAAATGTGAGACATACACCAAATACTTTATGCTATTTCCCACATCTTCTCACTTGTTACTTACATTTTTACTAAATCTATCCGTGTTCTAGGTCAATTGCCCTGCAGTAGCTTCCAGTTCACTAATTTTCTCCTCAACTATACTGATTCTGTATTATGGAATCTACTGAAATTTTTGAATTTTAGTAAGCACATTTTTATCTCACAGATTTCAGATTTCACAAATGGATCTCTTTCATAATTATTATAATAATTTTCTTTTTAGTTTTTTGAGACAGGGTTTCTCCATGTAGTTTTGGTGCCTGTCCTGGCTCTTGCTCTGTAGACCAGACTGGCCTCGAACTCACAGAGATCCACCTGGCTCTGCCTCCCGAGTGCTGGGATTAAAGGCGTGCACCACCACCGCCCAGCTTATTGTAATTATTAACCAGTTTTTCTTTCACAATTTTCCCATTGTGGAAAGTGTTAGAGTTCTCATCTGCCATTTCTTCTTATCTAGAGAGTTTGGGAAGCTATAAAGTTTATTATTATTGTTATCATTATTATACTTATTATACTCAAATAATCTATTTCAAAACAAGCAAGCAAATATCCTAAATTCTCTATGTATTTAGTTGGACAAGGAAGAGTTAGATTTCTATGGTAGCCAGAGCTCCTTTCTTGGTGGAAAGTGGGGACATGGTTTATTAAATTTCATCTGCTATTTATTTATTTACACACTGATTGTAATGGGGGTTGTTTGCATGAGCATGGGTATGAAGTTACTTATTTGAGCATGGACCACTTACTAGTGGCTATACCACTAAAGAAAAACGATTCTCTTTACCCTTTAAAAACATGATTTAGAATTTTCTAGTAAGATAGGCCCATGTTAGATTTGGAAAAAGCTGGTGAGTTAGAGGTAAATTTTGTGGGACCTCTCTGATCTCTGATGAGTTAGAAGGTAATAGTTTTCCTGGTGTCGAGAGCTGACTGAAGCTATGGCAGTAGCTGCCAGGCTAGCAAGGCATGTCTCACAAAGCCCTTGAAGCTGTGATTTCCTAGTGCTTAGTTTCCTGGTATTTTGAAGTCATTCCAAGAAGTCCAACCTACAATTTGTTTCTTTAAACAACTCAGTGGGGTTTTTTTTGTGTGTGTGTGTGTGTGTGTGTGTGTGTGTGTGTGTGTGTGTGTGTGTACATGTGTGGTGCATCCATTTGTGCATATGTGAGTGTGTGCATATTTGGGTGCATGCATGTAGAAGTCAAAGGAGGATGTTGGGTATCTTCCTCTTTCATTCTCTGACTTGTTCTCTTGAAGCAGAGTCTCTCATTGAATCTGGAGCTCCCTGTTTTTTGACTAGGTTAGCTGGCCAGCAAGCCCTAGAGATCTTCAGTCTCTGCCTCTCCTCTTCTCATGCTGGGGTTCCAGGCACACGGGGCCAGCGTAGCCTGGTTTTTCTACTTGAGTGCTGAGGATATAGACCCACACTCTCAGCGCTTTCACCCACTAAGTTACCTCCCAGAACTCAAGATTTTGTAAGCACCTGATTTCAATCAGTTCCTCTGGGCTCATTGTTTCACGAGTGCTTTTGCTTCCTCTTCTTAACCTCACTGATATATGGGCCCAACTCCAGCTTCAAGAGTGAATCTGCAATGAAGCTTATGTTCTTCAACTTGCAGAACTCAAATTGACAGGCACCGATGCTTATTGTAGATGGGTCACCATTAGCCCTCTACCTTTAGTTTCTTTACTTTAATTTTTCTCTTCTCTTTTGGATACTTGGAGATGACAATTTAATTTTTTTTCTGAACCAAATCTTTTATTTTATTATCACTAGCATAGGTTGGAAGAGAAAACATAGGGCAGACATGTGAGCTTATCACAACATCTTTTTGAGTAAGTACATCTTTAACTTAGATTTTCTTCATGCTTAGGGTCTCACTCCTGATGTCACCTTTCCTCCCTTTCTTCTCATCTGCCTTGAAACAGTCTTAAGAAGGGACCAGTGACCCTCAGTGAAGAATCTCACCCAGTATCTCTTACTGCATCTCTTCTCTTTACTTTGTAGGAAATGTTTCCAAGTACCAAGTCTGCTTTCAGTCTTTCCAATGCCCTCACTTTCTGTGTTATTTCTTTAATCCATTCTATTTGAAAAATTCTATTTAAATTGGCCTATCCTCTATTATTCCCTATATCTTCATTCTTTTCTGTGTTGTTCTTATATTCTGTGATTAGTTTGTACATACTTTACATCACCTAGAGAAAGCAATCCACGAGGGTAAGGAAGGACCTGACAGGCTTTGTCTACCATCTGATCACAGGGCATCATGACTAATGACTGAAAGAATTCCATCAGTATCTGTCCAATATGTATGTATGTATGTATGTATGTATGTATGTACACATGTATGGTTCTGAGACTCTATGTGAAGATGCTGTAGTATGCTGCCCGGACACTGCCTTACAGACTGTATTTCTTCAGATGTTGGGAAATCCATTGATTGATGCCATTCACTCAGACATGCCAGTTCTGAGGGAACCTAGATGGCCCACGTCATAGTCACTTTCTGAGGAAGCCTCTATCCTTCTAACAGATTATCAATGCAACAGTCACACACACCTGGATCCCTCAATGCAGGGCAGGTCTGAAGTATCAGCTTGTGGTGTTTGAAAGAAAACGGCCCCCATAGGGAGTGGCGCTATTAGGAGGTGTGGCTTTGTTAGAGGAGGTATGGTCTTGCTGGAGGAAGTATGTCACTGTGGTGGTGGGCTTTGAGCTCTCCTATGCTCAAGCTACATCCAGTGACTGCGTTCACTTCCTGTTGCCTTTGGACCAAAATGTAGAACTCTCAGCTCCTTATCTAGCATCATGTCTGCCTGCATGCCACCATGTCCCATCATGATGATAATGGACTAAACCTCTGAAACTATAAGCCACCCTAATTAAATGTTTTCCTTTATAAGAGTTGGTATGGTCATGGTGTTTCTTCACAGCAATAGAAACCCTAACTAAGACACAGCTACTTCAGATCTCCTGACAGCCATTGCTTCTGTTTGGAGACATGGAAGCTGGTATGGGGAGTAAAGCCAGGTCCATACATATACTAGGCTGGCACTCTATCACGAATGCACTTCTATCCCTGAGCCCGGACTGAGATTGCACTGAGGCTCAGCTTCTTTCTTACTCAGCCCTGCTCTCCTTCATTCTCTTTCCCTGTGTACTGACCCACAGTGTTTTTTTGGGGAAACCATCCTTCCTCATACTCTCTAAAGTCAGCTTCCCAGGGGACTCAGCCTATGACACTTGCTGAAACCTAATTAATCTAGTCATGGCAAATCAGTATTTAAACCAATTTCTGGTGAATTTTCAAATCAATGTACCTTTTCTCCCCAGTTTGTTAGAAATAAAACACAATTTTCTTATCTTAAAATGAACCCTGCTCTTCTCTATCTTCCCAGTTCCTTTTACCATTAAAACGGACTTAGCAAGAGAGAGAATGTTTAGTGTACTCGCTGAATCTATTTGCATCTATTAGTTCCTTTAGAATAAATGTATCTAGAAGTTTCACCCTTTCATATTTCATTAAGACTTTCTTTTCTTGAATGAACACTCTCCTTTCCTGCATAATGATCCTCTTCACTTTTATCTTAGTAGCAGATGTGACTAATACTTAAAAATGAATATTTATGTATATGTATAGTTAAGTATGCATATCTGTTAAAGCAAAATGCCATGCCTGTTCTTTGGTTATAGCTTGTATATAACTGGAGAAATATCTAATGCTGAAGTAGGGTCTTAGAAAAAAAACTCACTCTAGGAGAGTCACTTATTTTCAAGAACCTTAAGTAATTTCCAGAAGATTGGGGGGCAGGGATTACAAAACAACAGGCTCAGAAAAGTCCCTTAAAAAGTCCTTTTAACCTCACAGAGAATTCTGCTATAATTCATTCATATAAATGGCAAGCAAAAGATGGCAACCTACTGATTAATAAAATGTGGTTGCTTAGTCTTCCTTTCCAGAAAGTTAAAAGTGTCTGTTATTGTGGAATGTCCTTACAAGAGGCAAGCATGACCACCAGCCATTAGGAAACAACCCTACACATTCTTTTGCCTGTGCCTTTGCTGTACAGTTGAAGAAGCCATGACCATGCTCAAGTCCCATGCCTTGGTTTGATCCCATCTCCAGAGGAGATCTCACATTTGTTCCCAGGGAGGAGGTTCCTTTTAAATGATGTCTGTGAGAGTCTGATGTGGTTATCCCTAGATTCTTGAGGGTAAGGACTGTGCATGCTTCTGCTTTGTTTCCTTGGGTGAGGAGTAAATGCTTGTCACATAAACGAACATCTGGGTGACTATGCATCGGGACAGATTTCTGCATTCTTTCCAAAGGTCTCTCTTTTACATAGCCTCTTAAGCGCAGTCAGAAGAGAGAATGATGCAGTGTTCCAGCCATGTTTAATTTCTGCTCACTAAAACACAAAGTCAAGTATAGTAACCTCAACTGCCTCATTAATTGCCGACCCTTAATTAAAGGTATCATACATCATTAAGGCTTGAGCCTAAGTAAAGTAAATGCAAAATTAGATAAGCATAGCTATTACCTTAATATGAAGCTAATGTAGCTCCTTATTTAATGATTATACAAATAGGCTCTCTGGCTTTGGATAACAGATCTTTGCACTACTGCCATGCTTATTAAAAGGAAACCTGTAAATCCCAAACTCTTCCTAGTGGAGAATTTATGTACACACATTAAGCCTTCCAGAGCCTTATGTATTCTTAGACCAGAAACAGCCAGGAATGACCTGGATAGTGTTTCTCTTAGGGGCCTTTTGCACCTCAAGAGCCAGGTCTTGCAGAAATTAGAATGAGGAGCTGTGTTGCTCATCTAACACATGAGCTGAGGGTCAGACAGAATGAGGGTAATTGGATCATTGCATTCATTTTCATTTGGGCAAGCAGATCTCCCAAATGCAGTTTAAAACCTCAGATCCTGTGTATTTGCGTTCTGTATTCCTCTTACATCTGTCTGTCCCTGTGGGCCTCTGAACACTATTGTCACTGGCTGGCATTTCAGAACTCTCACCTCATGGTTATTTTTTGACTGTTGTAATATAGCCCAGGGAAGAAGATCAACACTGCTATTAATATTTCCTAGAAAAAAATGAAGGAGAATAAAGCTTCAAGGGACCTGCTTATGATTGTCCTAGTAAGTACGTAGGGACTTCAAATGCCCAGATAATAGCTTGGGCCACTTGACTCAACATCTCACCCCACTCTGCCATCTCTCCAACACGAAACAGAAAATAAGTCCTTTTATCAATTAATTAAAGAGCATGGCTGTGGAACCTGGTCAAATTTTTTTTTTTTGTCTTTTTTCTGTTTTGGTTTGTTTTTATCCCAAATCTGAAACATTTGGCTATGTGATCAAGGACACATTTCTCCACCTGAGCCTGTGTTTATTAATGTGCACAAAAGTGAAGATCCTGCTTTCCTGGGATTGCTTTGAAATACCTAATGCAATGTGCCTACCACGGTGCCTGACACGTTGGAGCACTGCATTGAAGGAGCCTTCCTGATCTGTGTGGTTTATTTGAGCAGTTATTTCTCCAGGAGCAAGTTTTAAGTGAACCCTCTGTGTATTTTCCTTGGAAAGAAGCAGAAAAGGAAGACAGATTAAATTGAAGGTGATGCCTCAGCACAACTTTCTACTATGGTATTTATTATTTTCTCAGAAGTGATTTTGTTCATTGTGAGAAAAAAAACAACAACTTGTGTGTGTGCATGCATGCTCACATGTACATGCAAGTACACATGTTGACAGAAATATATGTATATAGCTGTGAGCATACCAATATGTATACATACTCTAAATTAAATAAAAATTATTGGTCTTGGAACAGGAGAAGGAGCAAGATATAATAATTAAACGATCAGAAACTAACAAAAGGGTAATGGCAATTATGACTAAACCCTTTTGTTTTTGTCCCTGGCCATTCTCACATCAATGCAACTCCAGTGACTTGTAACAGGAAATTATACCTTCATAAGTGTGATGGGTGGACCTAAAGAGAGGAGAAAGATCGATACTGCACAAAGAAATCAACCATGGCTTGCTTTATATTTCATTATTTTTTATTATTAATTTCTGAAGCTCAGAACCAGAGACCTGCCTAGTTTTTTCCTGGAGAATGTGTTGATGTTCAGCCATTTCTGTGGGTGCATTTTTAAGCTGAGCTGCAGGGGATGTCATGTGTTGCAGTCATTGCCATGGAAACCATTGTTGTCGAATGAATAGAACAGTTTTAAATCCTTGGTAATGAGCCTGAGAAACTAAGTAGGTCTTCAAGTTTAAGTTGTTTGGAAGTGGTTCATATTTCACACAGAGGCAGTGGAGGCAGAAGGTAAAGGGCGAAGGAGGGGAGAGATGCAAATAAGATATACTAACGGTATGCTACACTTGAACTTCTTAATGAGACACACATGCAGGAAACACACACACACACACCACATGCTATGCACAGCATTAAGCTTCCAGGCTTGAACAATACTCTCTCGTTGAGCCAAGTATAACTCTGATACATTCCCACTCCAATCAGCACTTCTTCCAAGCTTCCACAACTGAGGATGATAGATAATTTTAAGGCATTTGATTATGAGTCTCAATCTACAGTGTGAGTGTCTTGAAGGTCAAGTGTCATCTCTGTCTGATACTAGGTTCATAGCATGTACATTCCATAGACTGCATCTTCATACAACATAACAGTGTCAAGATGTTCCTACATTTGTAGCACTAGTGAATGCAAGAATCCTATCCTACCAGCAGTGATTTCTTTTGTTGGGTTTTTGTTTTTGTTTTTAAATACATATGTTTATGAATTATTTCAAAATAGCATATACTGTGCTTCTATTATATTCAACATTCTTTCCAGTCCTCTGAAGTCTGCTCTTTATTTCATACCCATCCAACTTTATATCCTCATTTCTTTAAACTCATCAAATCAAATTAATCAATGTTGGCTATATATACTCTTGGGTATGTGGTCATCCACTACTGAATAGTCAACCTACCAGGGGGTTATACCCTCTCTCAGCAGCTATCAATTAGCAATAGCTCCTCAGTTAAGGATGGGTCTTCTTGGGCACCTGTCCCTCTATGCTGAGATTTTTGTCTGGCTTGAACTTTACATGGGTTTTGTAGATTCTGTTGCAATTGCTATGATGTCATATATGCAATTATTCTGCACCATAAAAACCATAAAAACACTCTAATTGACTCCCTCTAACCATAAAAAATCCCATCTTTTTAAAAGTCATACATGGCCTCTGGCTCTTATCCTCTTTCTACCCTGTATTCATCAACGCCTTCTTAAGATCTCTCTTCTTGCTTTCCTTACACACATCTCTGACTTTCTTCCCTGACCCTCCTCCAGACCGTCATGTCATCATCATTGACAGTGCACCTAACACAGAAGTAGTTGGGGAAGAGACAAAGAACAATGAGGCCAAGCAGGGGAGGGTGAAGCATTCTCTCTCCCAGTGGTCACTGGACTCCTCCCAGGTCCTTTCCATCTGTAAAGAAAGGACCTGATAGACTTGGGGATTGAATCTGCAGCTTCGTAGATGTTAACTAGTTAACTTTGACATTCTCTACCACACTGGTTCTCAACCTTCCTAATACTGTGACCCTTGAATACAGTTCCTCATGTTGTGGAGTTGCCCCAATCATAAAAGTATTCTGTTGCTACTTCATAGCTGTAATTTTGCTACTGTTGCGAATTGTAATGTAAATATCTGATATGCAGGATATCTGATATGTGACTGGCAATGGGTCGAGACCCACAGATCTGCAGGCTGGGAACTGCTGCTTTAGAGGTTAAGAGGAGGTGGAGAAAAGGAAGGACACACGGGGAAAAAAAATATTTACATTCTGTCCTGTTTATGTTTTCTAGTGGCTCAGAAAGGCTGTTGCCCTAAGGAGACTCTGAGGAGGAGACTGTCCTTCAATGCAAGAAACTCATTAGCAATGTGGGGCAGAGAGGTAGCATCCGTGCCCCCACTAGAAATGAAAGGAAGGGGCTGGGAGAGAGAATGGGAAGACAAAGAAGGAGAAGGAAATGGGCAACAGAACCTTTCAGGATTAAGGGGTGTGGGCAACTCAGTAAATGAGTAGCTCCCCCTATGAAACTGCCCCCCTCCTGTGTTCCTGAGAGACCCAGCATGACTATTAGAAAGAATGTTCTGGAGTCAGTCTACCAAGGTGCAGGTCTTGGCTTTACCACTACTTGCGGCAAATGACTTAATTTCCTTATGCTTCCTTCAGCTTTATCATATGTAAGAGTAATTATAGCACAAAAGAGTTGTTGAGAGAATTAAGAGTACAAATGCACACAGATTTTTCTAAAACCCAGTAAAAGATCAGTAGAAGAAAGTGATTATTCATCTCACACAGCACAGAACTGTCTCTTTGGTTTTTCACAGGGTAGGAAGCCCAGGTGTGGCTGCAGAAGCAGTAATTCAAATCTGGTCTTTCTTCTCTCCATTGCACTCAGGAGCAATGGAGAGAAATGTGATACTAGAGGGTGAGAGTGTTATTTTAGTGTGGATTTTAGAGCTATTATCACTGGAAATCTAGCAGCTCTGACATCCTACCATGCTAACAACCTCTCTAGCCTGGGAAGTCCCTGAGGGAATTCTAGGCAAGAAGCCACATTGATTTGGGTTGATGTGTTTAGAGCCCTTTGGTGAATTAGAGTATGTGCGTTAGAAGGCTTAGATTTTCCCACCAGCTTGAATCTTAAGATTGAGTCTAACTCTCTAACCAGGCTCCACAAAGAATAAGTTAAAGAAGACAGTGGAAGCAAGATGGTCCGGGGCCGGGTCATAGTCCTAGGTCTCAGTGATAGTAGTCCCAACTTCCTGTCTCAACATAAATTCCTACAACCATCCATTCCTTTTCTCTGCCTAATTCTTCTCCTTAGCACTTATTATCAGTTGAGATACTCAGTGTTTTAATTATTCATCTTATTTATTAAGAATGTCTCAAGGCTGAAATGTAGTTCCATGAAGAAAGGGGTCTCTGCTTTGTTCTGACCCTTGTCAAGCACAAAGCCTGGAAGATGACTCTGTTCTTCTTAACACATAGCACCATAGACACCTAGTAAATGTCAGCCCAATAATTAACTGTCCTATAATGAAAATCAATCAGTTAAATTCTTCTTCTACCAAAGCTGGATTGGAGAGTAGAAGAGAAAGGATGTGAACAAATAGTTAGGTGTCCAGTAGAGGAAAAGGAGGCTGCAAATTCCTTCACAATTTAGAGATAAAAGTGAGGAAAATAAGAAGACTATAATGGTTAATCATCCTTGCCCACTGGCCGAATTCATTCTAGAGTCCTGGGTTGGGGAGATGGCTCAGCGGTTAAACATTTGTTGAAAACGTGAGTTTTGAACACCAAAGCCCACATGAAGATCCAAGTGTGGTGGTACAACCCTGTAATCCCAGTGCTGAAAGGAAGAGATGAGTGGTCATTGGCCCAGCAGTGTAGCCAATCATTGAGCTTCAAGTTCAGTGAGAACCTCTGTCTCAAACAAACAAGGTGGAGGGCTATAAAGAAAGATGTCTAACATCCATCTCTGGCCTCTACATGTGCACACTCAGGCATACATATGTGTGCCCACATTGCCGTGATATCACAGACAGCTCCTCTGACACAATGAACCATAATAGAACTACTAATGAATTGCCTAACAACCTAAGATTTTTGTGGCAAATGAGTCCTTTTCAGCATATTTTCCTTTCTGCCCTAGAAGGGCTGGGAATAATGTTTTCAACTTTATTGTATCCCTGCATTAGTTAACTTTCTCATTGTTGTGCTGTGATACCTTGCAAAAGCCATGTAAGAAAGGGTTGATTGTGGCTCACAGTTTGAGGGTATGTGGTCCATCATTGTTGGGAAGGACGGGGGCAGAAGTGTGAGGCTCCTCACTGCATTGCAATTGCAGTCTGGAAGTAGAAGAGAACTGAATATGGGCACTCAGGTAGCTTCGTCGCTTATCCCATTTTGTTTTATACAGTCCGGGTTCCCATCACAGACTATGCTTAAATGACAGTTATTCTTGGGAAGTTGTCCTGAATATGGGAGAAATCTGTGCAGAGTCATAACAGATATAAATCAGTTCGAGGATTTCGTGACACTGAACCCTCAATTAAAGATTTCATTTTTAACACTGTCTAGTTGGTTGGCAAGCAAGCTTAAAATTGCCAAGTCGGCTTTGCGGCATATGTTCTAGAAACCCAAGGAGTCACAAGACACCTCTAAAGTGTCAATAAATGCTACCAATTTCTACGCAATAACTATTGTAGCAAAGTTTTTATATTCCTAGAGCTTCTTAATAAAGATCATGCTTAAGGTTTTAGAGGCCATTGCCATATGGGGAGAGAGGGCAAGGCAGCAAAGAGCAGATATGATATGAACAAAGAAGTCCAGGCTCTGCTCTTCTCTTTAGGCCATCTGTCTCCACACTACTTCCCAATCCTCATGAAGTCTACTTAAATGGCTTACAGACTTCACTGTAGACATTGTGGGACTCTCATTTATACATGTTCTATAGTATATGCACTGTGTATTCTGACCACCGATGCTTGAATCATTATGATCTGGTTTTCCAATTCTTCCCATCTTTTCTTGTCTTAGTAGTTCCTACTATGTCCAAATGGGGAAGCTAAACCTTCAGACCAATTATTGCGTCATTTGTAAGATATATATATACACATATATATGTATATATACATTCACCAATGCCCCTTCTTCTGTTCCCAATATCTAATCAATCTCCAAATCCTGTACCTCTCCATGACTGCACCCCCACATCCCTAATCCCTGCCTGCTGCATGTCTTCCCTACCATGATAGACTGTGTCCCCATGGAATTCTTTGCCAAAATAAATCCTTTCTTCATTCAGTTGGCTTTGTTAGGGTCTTTATTTTTTTTTTTATAACCTTAGGAAAAGAAACTAAGTGACCAACCTTCTCCAACTGAAAATATCATCAGACTGCCATCTCATGTCAATTGCTTTGGAGGACTCCATTTGTGTTGGGGTAATGAGAGCTTTGACCAGAGTTGGCAAGGTCCCGCCTGACTTAGCCTACACTGAGTTTTCCAAGTGGTTCACAGTTACTTCCCTCAAGTTTTTTCTGCTCTAGCACAATGTCCTTCTTCAGTCCTTGAACTTGTGTTGTCCCCTGCTAGTACTGTGATCTCATTGCCCCCTTGTCTCAAATGAGCTTTCCTAGTTGACTTGAGCTCATGATTCCTCTCTCAGCCTAGTGATCACATCCTCAGGGAAGTTCTGCCTGACATGCCTAATCCTGAAGTACTTATGGCTTCCTGCAACTGTCCTGGCAGGAAGGAAAATATTCTAAAACACACTTCCTTCTGCTCCTCCATCTGACTCTCAACTGGATCCTGGAAACTGGACTTTTCCCAGGAATCTTATGCACCAAGAAAAGTGCTTGGAACCAGCCTGTGGGCAAGTCTGTGTTCCACAAAGAGACCTAAAACTTGCTAGTCCACCTAGCACGGGAGATTAGAGTCCTGAAAATAGCAGAACTGTACCTTAAAACCTTGACAGGGACTGAAGTGAAGAAAGGAAGAGACAGACCCACTAGGAGCTCCTTTGTGCATCTGTAACCCTCTAATATGCTTCTTGGGTGCCTGCATTCCTGAATAGCAAGCATCCTAGTTCTTATCTCCCAAGAAAATGTATAGCCCCCGGCTACCAGACTCAGAGACTTCATATGGCTAAACCCTCACCTGTATAAAGGCTATGCACTTACTAAATGTTACCTCTCTCTCTGCTTCTCTATATCCTCTTAGTTAATACAGTAACAAGAATTCTTCCTCCTCAAAATGGAAATGGAAGATGCCCTCCCCCTCATTGCTGCCTGGGAATAAGTGGCAGCCTGATTGACTACAAGGATTACTGTGAACTACTCAGGAGCCATGTGGGATGAAACCTTCCCCTTCTTCTGATACCTATGAGAAGGGAAGCCCACTATTCCTGGGGTCCTGAACTCAGATCCCCTCAGATCCCCTGCTATCCTGTCTCTCCATAGCACTAATATCTCTTCTAATAAATCTCTTACCCAAAAGGACAGTCTTCAATGTCCTTCTTGAGCCCCAAACCTGAGACTTTTCATGTGCCATTCCCAAATGCACTTAGAAGGCCCATTTGAGGTAAGAATGAACTAGAAGCGTTTTTATCTCTTTATCCTTCTTGGCATTGTGATGTGAACTTACTTGTGGAAATAGGATCCTCCTCCATGCCACTCCCAGGTAATACTGAAGGACAGGCCATATGAGGTTCTGTCCTTGAGGAAATAAATAAATCAAGTGGCTCCCTATTTATCTTCTGTTTGTTTCCATCAGGAAAAGCCACAGATGAGAAGGATGCAATACATTTCCTTCGCTTCCACACATTACCTTTCTTTACTTAAAATTCTTTATTTCCTCCCCTCCATTCATCACTAGGCTGTGTTACCTGTAACAATGGACTACCATTTAATCTCTCTCCTCTTAGCCTAGCTGTTCTTCAACCCAAGGACTCGCCACCTCGAAGTATTATCTTACAGTTTGGAGAGGCACGTGGCTTTTCCAAATGGACTCTCCTTTGCACTGATAAACAACAACAAAAGCCTCGTGTCAGAGAGACAAGGTGAGCGCTTTGTCTGCCACCACCCACTCTTCTTTTGTTTCCCACCAGGGCTTGCTCTTCATTATGTTCCACATGCTCCCCTCTGAGGCTCTGCAGATGTGAAATCTTAAAAGTAGGGTATTTAAAAATAATAATAAAAAAGCCTGCACCCTGCAAATTGCAGGGCTTTATGCTGGAGCAGCATGCAGCTCCCTAAAGAGCTGTGTTTATCAGGAGGTAGAAGGTTTATGTTGATTAAAGAGGTCTGGATGGTATAAGGAAGGGTGTCAGAGGAGACAGCAGTTCAATTTCAATGCTAGAAAGTATCTGAGAGTTAACTCTCTGGAGCCCTGTTCCTATTCAGAGGAAACATAAGAAAAGTTGGGAAGGCCAGATCACAGGCTGCTGAAGGACCATGTTCACAAGGAAGATGGAGGCCTGAGAACAAGACCTTAGGAGCCAACCCTGTGGACACCTTGATCTCAGAATTCTGGCCTCTGGAACTGTGAGGAAATAAATGTTCATTGTTTAAAGGACTCACAGTGTCCATTGAACTTTTTGAAGCAGTCCTGGCAAGTTGTTCTACCTAAGAAATAGCTCACTACCCATCTGCAGTTTATGCACGAGAACCTGAGGATTAGGGAGGTTAAGCACTTTGCCTAGGGTGATCCAGCCAGGGAGTAGAATGGCAATCCAAAGCTCCTGCCTTCCTATTAAGAGAGGAAATTAAAATGTGATGCTGTTGCCTGCTCAGCCCTTTGCAGCTACTGTTAGCCCTCTACAGATACTAAGAACTGATTCAACACTCACTATCCTTAATGACAGCCTATAAAGAAGCCTTCTCTAATTGGGGCTGGCCAAAGGGAACAAACCACAAACCATTCTTTGTTTTGTTTTGTTTTGTTTTCCCTTCCTACTAATAATTAAAAATATCACAATGAAGTTTGGGAGATGGCTCGGTAAAGTACTTACCATGCAAATATTATGATGACCTGAATTGTGATCCTAAGAGCCCATGGAAAGCCAGGTAAAAAAGCATATGTCTAATCCCAGCGCTTGGACAATGAGATAGGAGTCAGACACAGGAGAATCCCTGGGAGTCCTCAGCTAGCCCAGCATAGGAGGGGTTAACAAGTGCCTTTGTCTTACGCAAAGTAGAGGGTAAGGTATGACACCTAAAGTTGTCTCTGACTTTCTCAGGTGCCATGGCATGCATCCACACACACACATTCACACACACACACACACACACACACACACACACAAACACACACTCAAAAAGATCACCATAAACACACTTTTAAAATTCAAGGCAATCTAAATATGAAAAATAATTATGGACAGAAAATACACATTTATTTATAAAACTACAGTAGCTTAAAAACTGAACTCAAAAATAAATGTAAAGAAAACCCTGATGCATTTTCTAAAAATCTTAAAATATAACTTAATCTTAGCCAAGGGAAAATTATTGATTCACCCTGAAAGATAAAAGTATTTTTAATTTTGTAGAATACTGTGACTCCCATAGCTATAAAATAATAATTGCATCTGTCTGAGTCTTCAAAATTTAAAACTGTCAAAAGATTTCTGCTGTTCGGTTATTTATGAGGACACACTCAGAGCTAAAAGAGAAATAAACCCTCTTGGTGTGGCACAACAACTCTCCACCCAGCATCCATCACGCTCCACACCGCAGAGTTGCCTTTGTGTTTATGGAAAGTAGGGTTGAAATCTGGCACTGAGACTGTGACAAACACCCTCCAGCATGAAACAAACCCAGGACAAAATTCATGTTTGCAGTAGTCATTATAAGTAGGGAGGTTGGCAATGGATGATTTGGGAGTTAGTGCTGGGGCTGAGAGGGACCGTAGACAGTTTCTAGTCTACCTCGTTCATTTAATAGATAAAGGAACTAGAGTCCAGAAAGATTAATCCATAGGCACACATTACATGGAAGACGGGAAACACTGGCTTTAGTTGCTCATTCAGGTTCCTTCCCTGATGACAAGTTGCCTTCCCTTCCCTATTTTATTTGTAAAGTAGCATGCTAACTAGAGTGCACATGAAAACAGTTGTCTAAAGAGCAAAATCTTTTCTGAATGGTTTGCATCTCCTTATGAAAGAAGTGTTACTAGTCTGTGCATTATGCTTGGTTATGGGTCATAGTAAATGGTTAGGTCATAGTGAGAAGGATGGTGGATATTTTGTGGAGAGGATATCAACAAGTCCAGTAGTTTTTACCTTCTTGTTAAATTAAGTCCCTATTTTTAAATTTTAGTTTTTAAATTGATTAATTAATTTGATGATTTTATAAGCATGTAGGTTTCTAAGTCATGTCAGTTATATATATATATATAATTTCATTCCTGTATAGGAAGTATTTTGATCTGTTTCAGCCACCATTACCCTCTCTTGCCCCCACCCTCTCCTACTGACCCCTTCACATTACAATTAGTTTCCTTTCTACTTTTCTGCCATTTTTTTTGTGGCCTACTGTGTTTAATTAGAGTTGTTTGAATGAGTAGGAATGTGGGCCTACTTATTAGCATTTGGGCAACTTAAGAGAGACTACATCACTGAGGAAAGTTACTCCCCCATTCCCAGCAACCCATTAACCGCCAATAGCCCCTCAAGGAGGGGTGAGGCTCCCCAAGCATCTTCCCCATAAAAATGGACATTAAGGTGTGCATTGTTGAAGGAGACAAAAACCTCTTTGCCCTCTGAGGCTTCTTATATTCTTTGGAATCATAAGGACAAAACATTGATACTTTGTGGCAGAGGGGTTGGTCTATGTTGATACTTCCTCAGAGACCATGTGATTCACCCATGAATTAGGTGAGCTCTGGTGCTGAAGCCACTAAGTGCTTTATAGGAGAATGATAAATTTCTTATTTAAAAGATTTTGGCATGGGGAATTGTGCATTGCTGTTGTTTGCTTTGGGACACCCCATGTTATCCATTTGTACGGCAATCCAATATTCATCTCTTGTTTTCTCATTGGTTGGAAAATTCAGTGGAAATCAAAGCACTCCTACAGTCTAAAACATATTTCTAACAATTGTAGAACCAATTATGGTAATTGCCTTGTGGTGTGTTCCCACAGTCAGCTTGGCTGGCCAGACATCCTACAGGTGGAGCTGTAGCTTATGCAAGACAATGAAGAACTTACAATGGAAATTTCTTGAAAAATACAATTTGCCAGGATGCAAATCAATTTCTTGTCAAGACTTCTTGATCCCACAAAATCACTTTCATGCATACATAATTCCTTGAAAATTAAGTTTCAAGAAACCATTAAGGAACAACATTCATGAGGTATTGTTTCTACTTTCTCCTACAGGTGTAGATACTCTTGGGGTGCACATGAAAACGTAGGTATGTGAACACATGTGTATGTATGGATGTGGAGGCCAGAGGACAATTTTGGCTATTCTTTTTTTGATGCCATTTACCTTGTTTATGGAGACAGGGCCTCTCATTAGCCTGGAACTCACTGATTACATTTAGATGACTAGCCATGAGCCCCCTGGATCTTTCTCCATCACCACAGTACTGGATTACATGTATATGCCTCTGCACCTGGCTTTCTCACATTGATTCTGGGTAGTCAAACTCAGATCCTTTCTTATGTTTGTGCACTTGTGCCTTATCTCCAGTCCTTCTTTTCATTTTTAAGGAGTATTGTTTTACATAATTTAACCATAACATATAAGTCCATTCTAAGTTATTGTGTTCTTAATCAGAACAATGATGACCTGTAAGTATCTAAATGTGCTTGGTCACTATCCCTGAGCACCTGTGCACATGCACGACAGACATTCTAATTTACAGCCAGGAAGTGGTGGTGCATGCCTTTAGTCCAAGCACTTGGGAGGTAGAGGCAGGCAGATTGTTGGGTTTAAGGCCAGTCTGGTCTACATAGTGAGTTCAAGGACAGCCAGGGCTACATAGAGAAACCCTGTCTCAAAATAAATAAACAAACAAACAAACAAGCAAACAAAAAAGCAAGACAAAATAAAACAAAAAACACCGAAAAACCAAAACCACAAACAACAAACAAGCAAAAACAACCAACCAACTAAACAAACAAACAAAACAAAATAAAACCCTGAGTGTGTAGCTAGGCATGGTGGTGCACACCTTTAATCCCAATACTCAGAAGGCAGATTTCTAAAAATTCAAGGCCAGCATGGTCTACAAAGCCAGTTCTAGGACAGCCAAGGCTGTTACACAGAAACACCCTGTCTCAAAAAACTACACACACACACACACACACACACACACACACACACACACACACACACGAATATAAAAGATGACATTGTGATAAAATACCAACCAAAATCTACTTGGGTTGTAAGAGAGGTTACATTCCATCATCTAAGGGAGCCAAGGCAGAAATAAAGCAGAGACCACAGAGGAAAGCTTCTTACTGGTTCACTCCAAGGCTCATGTTCAGCTGTCTTCTTACAGTTCAGGCCCACTTGCCAAGGGGTGATACCAACTACAGTGGACTGGGTCCTCCCACATCCATTAAAAATCAAGAAATGCTCCATAGACAATGCCATAGGTCAATGAGATGGAGGCAAATTCTCAGATGTTCCCTCTTCCTTGGTGTGTAATGCTGACTGCTAAAGTTATCTGTGACAATAGATGACAAGTGTATTGACACCCCAGAGCAGTTATGGCCAGTTTACTTCTAACATGGTCAGTTTACCATTAATGACATGGGGTTAATCTATATCATTCTCCCAGACTCAAACTCACCAATGACTACAAACTCCTTCCCTGCTTCAATGACCCTTACAGATTAACCCAAATCAAAACGAGCCCTTAAAAATCATATTATCCTGAACTCTAAAAGCATGTGTTAAGCTATACATAGACTCTACAACACCATATGACTTTAATCAGTAGTATAGAGGTTACCTTGTAATGACTGCCACATTATTCTGCAATTTGAGTGAGGATAACCCCCCCCCCCCATCTTGGTTATCTGAGTGAATGTATTTAGTGTTTATTATCACAGTAACCAAGGAGAGAGAATCCCAATACTTCTAGAGGTATTTTGAATGGATTATTGGTGCCAGGTGCCTTGGATAGGAATAGTTTTTCTAAAATGCTTGTCAGAATCCTTTCCCATGCTTGCTGTCAGGACTATTCTGTGTCCTGATGATTAGGTGATTCTTTCAACCTTGCTCTTAGTTGCTACCTTTCTCTGGGAGAATAGCCAAAATTGCATGCACATGGTCTCCTCCAAGGGATTCCCTCCTGTCTTAGTTCTTCCAACGATGGATGCAGCTGTGTTCTTTGTGGAACTCCTGCATCTGCCAAAACTTAGGCATCATTACTATCATCCCTCAGATCTTGCAAAATTCTTCTTGGAGTGGCCTTACTACCACATTCATGTTAAAGTGTTGAATTTGTTTTTTTAAAAAGTCATCTTCAATTCAAAGGTTAACTCTTAACATAAAGATACAAATTATAAAATATATAGCATTATGTATCATAGGCATATTTTTTTTCTCCTAAGGATGATTGCAAGTCAATAACCTCCCCATGATAAAATATTAGAAATCAAGAAATTAATGAGAACATCATTTTACATGTGGTTTCGTGTTTGTGTATTCTCTAGAATAATGAGGTGAGTAATCAACTCATTGCTAATATGATAAGGAATCCATTTTCATTAATGAACACTTTTTTTCTTTGCTTAGGAAATGTACTTGGTGTCATATCTTTTGAAGTGGGACTTGTTTGGATTTCTTTTGATTGTTGGCTGAAATCCAATTAGTCTAGTTATAGGATTTCTCCCCATGACAGATTAAGTAGAGTGTGTATCTATTGATGCTTGTTATGACCCTAAGTGGGATGTGTACTGTGCTATATATAGATACAACTCTCTACATACATCTCCATAGACCATGACTTTTAAATCATGAGGGAATACTTTTAGTAGGAAAGGGGCATTTTTGTGTTAAAAGTAGAATGAATGATTTTACAAGTTTTTTTTTTTGGTGTGTGTGTGTGTGTGTGTGTGTGTGTGTGTGTGTGTGTGTGTGTGTCTTCTCTCCTATTTATCAAGTGCTCCAAAAGAGCTGGGACTTGCATGGGCTGACAGCTTAGCTCTGCCTATCTATCAAAGAAAACCTGAAACCCATTGATATGTGTGCACTGCGGTGATTAGGAATCCAGGCACCCCAGGCTTAAGAATTTTTTAAAAAAAGATGACTCTGGACAAAATATTTTCTCTTAGATGTGGAAACTTACATTCAAGTTTGAAGCATCCAGACAGCCTACTTGATGTTACTTACCACACTTTTCACCAACAGAATCCTGAACTAGGGAATCATTGTATATGTGCCATTGGAAAGGGTACTCAGGTTAGCTTCACTTTATGTGAGTGAGCACTAGCTTGCTTAACCTTTCTGTTATGTTAGTAGTTTCTAACAAGAAGATGCTCTTCTCTAGCATTGTTATCCTGACACTTTATGGGGAGAAGCTAGTTATATTGGTCAGCATTCATAAAAATGAGTTACAGATTTTAGAATTCTTATAAAGTGTGGCAGTGTAATGAGTGAGTGTGTCTGGCTATCATCATACTGTATATAACCAGTAATATTAGGGGTGTGCTTCCTCCTTACAAGCTGCTGGTCAGTAAACCCCCTAAGGCCTCCTAAAAATATACAGGCAATTGATAATGTTTTGATTGTGCACCAGAACTAGATAGGAAAACACTATGGTTGAGAACACCACATGCTTAATCGTGGGACATAGGGAAGCCAAGCTGGACTGCTGACCAGCCTTCACAGTGCTGGAAAGCACTATTCAGGTGGATGGTGGAGAATTATCATCAATAGCCTTTCAATTGTAGACCCTGTGTGCAACAATACCAATTGAACAGGCAAGGTAAGTCCATTGGGACAGCACTGGCAAGCCAGTTATCAAGGTAGCCAACCATTTTCTGATTGGCTCTGATGCCCATTAAATGAGAGACAATTACATGTGGTTTGGTCTGGTACTATAAATTTGGTGAAAATTTCACGGTTGGGCCATCCATAAGCCCAAGTGGGGTATAATTAATGGCTTTATACATGAAATATTTTATTCTATTTTATATCACTTATCTATGTACAAATCCACCCCAAATTCCACACATTTATATTACCAATATATTTCTATCAAATTTTATTTCTTCTGAAGTTCAGAGAGGAAAGCCATTCACTCAAAAGTCATACCTCTAGGTCAGTGGTTCTCAACTTTCCTAATGCTGTGACCCTTTAATACAGTCCCTTATATTGTGGTGACCCCCAACCATAAAATTATTTCATTGCTGCCTCATAACTGTAATTTTGCTAATGTTATGAATTGTAATGTAAATATCTGATATATGGTATATTTGGTATGCTACCCCTGTGAATGAGTCATTTGACCTCAAAGGAGTCATGACCCACATGTTGAGAACCACTGCAGTAGGTGGTAAATGATCAGGCTAGAACCCAGGTTTATTGAACTATGTACTTTCCCTGCTATGCAGTACAGAACAGGATGCTATTCCCCTCTATCTGTTCTTCTATGACCTTTCCCCAGACCCTTACTATTCTCTATCAACGGGAATAAGACAGTGATTTTGGCCAAGCAATCCACTCCTAAAGACTGTAGTTTACCCATGTCAGCAATGGAGAATTGACTTTCACATTATTTTCTTTATATTCCAATCTTATAGTCACTCACATTTGTTGCACCAGAAGGTTAGTGGGTAGAATGCCAGTATCTCTTTAATTTGGTGTTCTATCCCTTTAATGTCTTTAGAACACCTACCTATAGTTGTTGTGTATCATAATTGATTCAAACCCCCCAAAGCAAGCACTTTCATATTAGCTGCATGTTAGGAAGAAGCAATGAAATCATTGTAAGAGCCATATCTCATTAGGGACTCATATATTTCTCAAGGCAAACCTCACTGGATGCTTAGTGCTGTGTTTGTTTATCATTCTATGAAGTCAATGAAAAAAATCACAACTCACAAAAAGGACTATAGAGCCCCCTGGAGTCAGGAGGGTTATAATCTGTTACTTTCTCATAGTGAGCACAAAGCTTGTGCTCAGGAAAAATGCCCTGGCTAGCTGTGATGTTTACATGTGTGCTTCTCTGTGATGCACTTGGTCCTCTTAAAAACAGAACCATTTATTAGCATAATCAATGGTGAGAGGTCTCTGGCCAGGTCACCAGCTGCTTCAGAGGACCTTTGTCAATGGGAACATGTAGGTGCCCTGCTTGTGGACTTCTAGTGTACATAAAGGGCAGTATTGGTGTGTGAGTGTGTTTAGTCAAAACAGGAAATGTGCAGGGGACATTTTCCCCTCTTTTGTTACCAGCAATAACCTTGGTTAGCCTTTGCAATTTAGTCTGTGGCAAGATTAGGAAAAGGATTCTGCATCTTTACTCCCTTCCATCAAACAGTAGGCAGCAGAGTAGATCAACACCAGGGAATGCTGTAACATAAACTAATTCTTTAACTGTATGCACAGGTTTCAATATATGGTCATCTGGGAGGCTCTTCCACTAACATCTAGGGGACTATGAGGATTTCCAAAAGCCCATTCCACCTGAGAGATTGAAAATGCAGGCCAACAATGGACAGACCATGTACAGCAATGGAACTCTGACCCTCACATTACAGCTATCCCAGAATACCCTCCTGTGATCTATGACAGTTGGCTGTGCATCAGTCAGACTTGTAGGAGAGCACATTGTTAACTCTTGTAGTAACCTAGGGCACTGGATAATAACAGGAAGACACCACATAAAATGATTGGGACTTGGCCAACAAACCATAACATCCTGGATTTTCATCCTTCTCAATTTTAGGAGTGAGAAAGAGAGCCAAATGTACGCTTCTACTTGACCACACAGGATATAGAGGCTCTGGTTAATCCTCCTGAAACTCTTTTACTCTATGCAGCATCCTCTACTCATACATAATGGAAACTTCTTTATACCATAATAAAGTTTTCATCTTCAGCCTGTCTTTGGGTTCTTTCCTAAATGTAGGAGATGGTGGCCAATTCCTTGCTGTAGCAAGCTCTGAACCAGTAGGCATGGCTTGGGTGATGGTTGATGTTATCAACTTGATAGACTCTGAAATAAGCTAGGAGACAGACTTCTGGGCATATTTGTGAGTGACAGATTATCTAGACTGAGGTTATCTAGACAGATTATCTAGTGACAGGTTAGACTGAGGATGTCTGTGGGGGATTATCTTCATTAACTGAAGTGGGAAAACTCACTCACTGATTGGGATCATGAGCTATGAAGGAGAAAAGTAGAGCTGGAGTATCAGCATACATTTATCACTCTTTGTTCTTGATTCTGGGTGTGATGCAATCAGCTGCTACAAGCTCCTCCCCCTTGACTTTCCCACTATGATGGAGTCTATCTTTGAACTGCAAGCCAGAATAAACCCTTTCTTCTTTAAGTTGTTTTGTTAGAGTCTTTAATCATGGCTACAGAAAAGTAACAAAGATAGTGTGTTTTATATACCCCGATGATTTTCCCCCTTATAATGTAGTATAGGGGTACGTATGTGGACTGGAAAAGCACAATGACTTGTTTAAATATATGTGATAGGTCTTTGTAGCTCTGGGTGAGTTACTTGACCATCTATATCTCAGTTTCCTCATTTGTAAAATGGGGATAGTGCTGTTGTGCTGCATAAAATTGATGAGAAAATTTGAAGACTTGATACATACTGGTGACAGCTATTGCTGTTTGTTCGGTTACACCTAGCTTCATTCTCCCTTTACCTCTTCCTTTGATCCACCTCAGGGGTCAACAATCTAAAGCTGCAACTCAGTTTGGGAGAAGTATTGCTTGAAACTATTGATACTTATTCACAAATTAATTTTCAGCACATATGGACTATTTCTTTGTTGAGTTCAGCAAAGATTCAACACTAGCAAGGTTTTAGACCCTTTAAGTGATGGTCTTACCTGCGTGACAAGATGGGTCAGAATGTCAAAAGGTAGCAGGGGAAAGGTCAGCTACAGGATAAATACTGAAGGAACTGTCTGTCACAGTTTAAAGGCCGTCCCTTCCTTCACATTTGCACACATTGTGGGCCACACCCCAGATCCACTAACCTCAAGAGTCCACGTTGGCACAGACCTGGGGCTTCTATGCTTGAATTAGTGGTGGCTGTAGAAAGACCCCTTTCCCTGGGAGATGCAGCCCTGCTGCACTATTTTTCTATGTTTGATGTTCGCAAAGTTATGTGGTGAACTTACCACTTTTACCTTTCCTTAATCTGGATGAAATGTCCCTCCCTGATGTTCCATTAACTTCTGCTTAGCCAGAAGTCACTGTGTGGGTAGCAAGGTCTTCTAACACTTAGAAATTTAAAAAGCCCCTCTGTCCTCTGAAAAAATAAAGAAAACCCAGCTTAGATGTTTTGCTGCCAATAATCCAGCTGTGCGATTGCCCTTGGTGACTATTGTAAACAGCCCCCATGGCACAAAGTTCCTGAGAGTCTCAGGGTCTTCCTTCTGGAGCCTGGAGCCCTGGACTGTGTGCAAGAGATAAGGATAATTTGAGTGCTAAACGCCAGCAGCACGCTGTCCTTTGTCTCACATTAAATTGCACTGAGTCCTTGGGTTTTTGGTTGGGGGGAAGATATATTATGCTGTGTGTGCTGACATGCATTCTTCCAGACTTGGTGATGAAACAACTTGGACAGTGACACAGAATTAAAACTTCACCTTGAAGTCCCTCTCCACTCAACCGAGCAGCACTGCCTCCAGCAAAAGAAGTTGCAATGTTTTTTAATACCAGCTCCAAGTCAAGACAGTGGTAAGAGGAATTACTAACTGCCTCACTAGTTTTTGGAAAGAAGGGTTGGAATGCCCCCCCCTCTTTCTGTGTGTGTGTGTGTGTGTGTGTGTGTGTGTGTGTGTGTGTGTGTGTGTTAGAGACAGATATGTTCAGCATCCCTTTATCTCCATTGAACTAATTAATCTGTGCCCCCAAATTTGCTAGAATAAAGTGATATCTGGCAGGCTTCCCTGAATCCCCAAAGGAAAAGAAATAAAAATCTAGAAGTGATTCTCTTATTTAGCTGAGCTTATTTTCTTATATTCTACTTCAAGTAGCAAAGTCATTTGCTCCGGAAACTGTAACTGAACATAAGTATTTGCTGAGCTATTTCGAATGTGTTCTATTATGTCTCAGCCTTTTTCAGTGATGGACTGTGCACATAGCTCTAATGCCTAGTGGTACAATTTCTAGCTGGGAGGCATTCTCAATACAAGCTGAGTAAAAAAAGCAATGGCCACACTGCTAAGGACTAAAAAAAATAATAATAATAACAATAATATTTAAGAGCTGGAGTTCCGGAATTTTCTGTGTCACTCTAGCAGCCAAGCATTGGGAGCATTCCCTCAGCCTTTCTTTTGCTGACCATGGTGAGGTGGTAAAATACCTGCCTCAACTCCTTCTGTTCTCACTGTGATGAGCTGAAATCTTAATGGTGGATAACGTCCCAAAGCAGTGCAGAGGGAGGGTCCTCATTGAAATTTTTCTCTAAGGTCAGTCTAGCAAAGGTCCAACCAACCTTCATAAGAACCAGTACAAAAACCAGATGTGGAGCTGTAGGTTTTCTCTGCTGAAGGACTAGGTTCTCTGCAAGGTAATCTGACTTGTCATTCCTCTGTTTTCTGGTGATTCACACATACACCCATTTTTTTTGTTTGCTTCTGTATAACTAAGGGTAACAGTGACTTATTTCTTCCCATTAAGGCTTGTGTTTGGGAGGGCGCTTGTTTCTCCCTCCTGAAAATCTCTCCACATACCTGAAGGTCCTTGGAGAATAATGGTCCTATACCACTTGGATTGCATGCATAACCCATTTCAAAATCTGCCTCTAAGTGCTATGGACTCCAAAGCCTTCTGTTCAAAAGGCCTGAAGCCTACTTGTAGAATCTGCCAAGCCTTTTTACTGGGCCACTAATGCATGCATAGTGTTTATAGCCATGGGCATAAGGGATGGTACAGTTAGGGTGCTTCTAGGGATGCTAACTAAGGGAGCATATGCAGGTTGGGTTGTCTGGGCTCACATAGATGAGAGCAACTCATCAGGCAGTGCAAAGGTGGGCTAATGGCAGAGGAAAAGTAAGGTTGGTGTTGCCAATACCATGGGTATCTAGAAAATCCGAGGAGTCCCAGTGTTAAAATCAAAGCCACCCGTGTCACTGTGAAATGATATTTGTTAAGGTAAGTCGATGGAATATATTTTATTTTTATACTTTGATTAACTTGTAGTTCTCTACTTGCACTCTTGAACTGAGTCCCACAAAGTCAGTGACAGGACTGAGGATTTTCTCACCTTCGGGGCTCTTTACAATACTGTCTTAGTTTTTCATAATTAGTTAATTTATTAGTTTTCTTGGCTGATGACAAAGCCATTTACTGTGGCTCCCAAGTTCATCTTCCCATCCATTTCTCCAGGACAGTAGGGCTGGTTTCCGTTTCTGAAGCAGCCCCCCTCTGTCTGGTTCTCCATGCCATAGGGAGTCAGACTGCATGTCTGGAGAGAGGAGGGATTCCCCCACACACACACACACACATACACACTCACTTCATGTATCACCACAGCTTGACCATTTCTCTCTGCCAGTTGCTTTTCTTCCAGTTGCAGGAGCAGCAGCTGAATCCAGTTTGGTTGGCCTGTTTGCTGTTTGCTTTTCAAAGCCCAAAGAACTACCTTCACCATGTCCCCTTGAAAACCATTAGTGCCAGTCCCTGAAGACCCCTCCTCAGAGATCTTCCTTCAGGGTGTCTTCTCTAATCTTGTATATTTTAATAATTTCAATTGTTGCCCACATCTTTTTTTTCTAGCTCAATTAGCTTCATGCAACTCATCTATCTTCCAGGCTCATTTAGTATTTTCATTTTACTGTTTTAGTTACCCAGGAAATGCTTCTTTATATTAAATTCTCTGTTAAGGCTGGTGAAAAGGTTCAGTCATTGGTTCCTGCTTCATAATTATGAGTACCTGAGTGAGAAACTCTTCACTCAGCACCCGTGGGAAATCTGGGCACAGTGATATGCTTCACAGCAATAGAACACTGACCAGAACACCACCTCTAATCTTGCCATTGGAGCAGTGGGATTCCAGATGTGTGCTCCCACATCTGTCTTTGTGAGGGTTGGGAATTCAAATTCCAATCCTCATGTTTCTACCAAACACACTTTGCTCACTGAGCCATCATCACCGCAGCCCCACATGTCACTCTTTTGATACTACAAACCTATTTCCCATAACCTTACACCTGTTGATAGTGCCCTAAAGTGAAATAAGCTGTGTGGTCCTGCATATGTCATAACATGTCTTCCTCAGCGCTATGAATATATATGACTTATTTCTACTATTGATTTATCCATCCAATGTTGGGCATTGAATGTTTGGTCATAGAGATTCATGGATCTGTCCCTATATAATGGGGTGAAAGTGATAATGAAAATATTAGGCAAAACAGGATCTCTCCAACAACATACTACTCTTTTTCCTCTTCCTCTTGAAAACTTATCTTTTCATGAGTTCTGTGGCATTAAACTAACTAATCCATGGTATTAGCATATATAAGCACATATTTATTTAAAATTATCCTCTTTATAAAGAAGATTCCTAAAGGTCCACTCAAGTATTAAGTGCTTTAATTTATATTTAATGTAACCCGGGATAAAATGAGTTTTCCTATCTTTTTTGTTGTGAAGGAAGACAATTCTTTGGGACCATAATGATGTATTGAGATAATGTCTTGATTGTTTCTGAAAAATAATTCAATGGCTTGAAGTTAATCATTTCCTAAAAATGAATCCATTTTCTTCTGCTCTGAAATAGATTTTAACTTGGTATCTGGAAAATAGAGGAGACGGACACAGAACTACAGATGAAGGAAGAAAAATTGTGCTAGAACATGGAGTCCATAGCTATCAAGTAATCATAAAATTTATCTCTATCTCCCCTGATTTGCAAAGTTTTGTTTTCCAAGATTAGCCTACCACCATGTCCCTTGCCTTATTTCCTCCCAGGTTGACTGGAAACTTCATCAGTTTCTTCTTCTCTCCGTGGTTTAGCCTCATCAACAAAACAAACTTGTGAGCATGCAGTAAAGAAACCACTGAGATGGCTGCTCCATGATTGTGGGAAAGTTTTTATTGTGGATAAGAAAGAGAGAGAACATCTAGAAGCATCTGGAAGAGTCCAGAGCAGAGAGAAAAAGAAGCAGATTGGACATGGTCATGACTTGACAAGTGGAAATGGCAGAGACTAGTAAGCTAGAGTAGAGTGAATAGCAGGGCCAGTGAGAAAACCTTGCCATTGTATACAGAAAGAAAGCATCTGGGAGGAGGGTACTGGAACAGCCTGGGAGCTAACAGGGTAGCTAGCATAATGGATGAGGAGCTGGTGAGGAGTAGGAGAGAAGTTGAGGAGGTGAGAAAGTCCAGGATATTAGCCCTGGAGGCTAGCATGGACTTTGATATGCTGGTAGGTGCCACAGGTAAATGCCAATAGAAAGATACATGCCCCTTCTGCCAGAGGCAAGGGAAATGACTCCTTTTGGTAGACAGGAACCTGCTTCAGCACTTCCTGAGGAATGTTCACTTTTATCTAACTGCCAGAAGTCCTTCTATAGTCCAGCTTGAGCTGAGCCTAGACTTTGGACCACTTCAGTGGGCCTGCAGTTTGTGTGTGGGGGGATGTGGTACCCTTGTAACCTGACAGTACTCTATCTTCCATCTTTAAAAGAAGTTCTGAGTTGTCTCAAATCATGTGCTCTTTCACCTTAAACTTCTTGGAAGTGTTTCTACAGTTAGTGCTTGATTTTCTTCCTTCCTCCATTTGCCCCCCAACCTTTTCACAACTATCTTCCATCCCTATTATTCCCCTAAGTGTTCCCTACAAGTCTGAAGCAATTTTTTTTTTGTCTTGGTCTTTCTTGACAATTACATAGCATTTGCTTGTACTCAAAATTCTTTGGAGCATGCAGCATCTTGATACTGTAATTCAGACCTGACTTGCTCCATTTCTTTCACTGACTAATTTTTAAGTATTATGATTAGTACTATTCTTTTTTCTCATTCCTGATCTCTTTGGTGATATTATTCCTTTATAAATTTAAGTTTTTTTTTTAAATAAATTTTAAGTTTTATTTATAAATTTTCACTTAAATTTAAAAATCTACCCTTAATGTCTAAGTGTTTATATGTGTGCCCCAGCTCTCTTCTAGACCCCAGCTCTCCATATCTTTTCCAGGGTAGTCAGCAGCATATCAAATTGAACACAGCTTGAGTCATACCTAATTTTTTCTGTGTCCTCAAAAACATGTGCTATCATGTCTGGTCTTTTTTTTCTCTCATTAGGACTCTTCTCTCTGCACCTCAGTGGTTAAGCTGTTGGCCCAAGGCCATGGAGGTAGTCAACTGTGGAGTCAAGGTTCAAATTAGTGCTTGTCTGACTCCATCGGACTGAGATTTATCTTCTCTGGATCACTCTGACACACAGAGACAAACAAGGCCTACCTCAAGTTCCTGAAGAACCTGTAATAACATTAGAAGAAAATATTAAATAAAATTGATGATCTATGACAGGTCCTTAAAAACGGTTATTGTATCTTCCTGTCTCCCTATAAGGATTTCTATGTTGGTTAGTTTTGTGTCAACTTGATACAAGCTAAAGACATCTGAAAGTGTTCCTCCATAAGATTGGCCTATATACCAGCAAAGGTACATTTTCTTGATTAACGATTGATGCGGGAGTGCCCATTCCACTGTGGCAGGTGCTACCCCTCAGTAGGTGGTTCTGCATGGATTAAGAAAGCAGGCTGAGCAATCCACCAGGAGCAAGCCAGTAATCCCCACTCCTTCATGGCCCCTGCTTTAGTTCTTAACTCCAGTTTCCTGCCCTGATTTCCCTGGATGAGAGACTATAAGCTGTAATATAAAATAAACCCCCCTCCTCAAGTTACTTTTGGCCATAGAATTTTATCACAGCAATAGAAACCTAAGACAAGCACTAAAAGCTTATGCCATGATTAAAGGAAAATTCCATTCTGGATTTTGAAAATTCCTATGCTTAGAATATTAGGCAGGAGGCTTCTTCCCATGTTCCTTCAAGTATCCCTTATTAACAGACAAAATAAACTGTTTGATCAACACTTATAGGTAAAATAATGACAGCCTAAAATCAAAACACGTCTCTGTATTTAATCCGGTACTGTAAATCCGGCTATCCATGTTTAAATGTGCTCTCCCTAATTAATTTCAGGTGTTTAAGGCTATATTATGGTAAGTTGTCATGGTTTCAAACAAGTGAAGATAATTTAGCCATCTGCACCATTTTTTTCCCTCTGATACGAATCCAGCATTCTGAAATAAGATGGATTTAAATGTGCAGAGACAGCATTCAAAGCCAGAACAAAGCCAGAAATGCTAAATTCATGGAAATTCCCATCAGGACCTCTTTCTTGCTGAAACATGGAGGAAGGGTGTCTTCTTAAGGATGACTGCCCCATATTTATTCTTTATTTGGAATGATCACTATCTATCTTTAATGTTTTATCTCTTATATCATTTTAGTGTTTAATTTCTCAATAATGCACCATAATGACTTAGAAATCTCCAAGATCTTTACTGAGTTTTCTTTGAAACACAAAGCTATGCTGCTTAAACTAGTGATAAAATCACAGTCAGGGATCGACATTTAACATGTGCTATCTGCAAATGAGCTCAGACTCGGCCTTATCAGAGTTAGCTAGTAATACTACGGTAGCAGGGTGATGTGGCATACACCTGCCACCCCAGAACTCAAGAATCTGAGAAAAGAGGATTGTTAATTCTAGGTCAGTCTTGTCTCAAATGTAAGTAAACAAGCAAACAAAAAACTCCACTAATTATGGCAAGGTTGGTGATGTCACATACAAAAGTCTTGTCATTGTCAATAATATATGGTATATTCACAGACAACATTGTCACTGCAGAGTGGGACTCCTTTCCTTAACTATGACTTCCATTTTAGCTAGGATTCCAACTGTTCAAGAGGAAAGGGCTGTTTTCAGAACAGCTTGCTGAGAGAACTCCATGTTTCCCCAGGATGTACTTGAAAAAGATTAATGAGTTCCACATAAACGCCAAGTCAATCTGTTCGTTCTGTCAATCACTATCCCATGAACAAGCATCTCTATCTCTGTCGATATGTTTTCAAACAGATGCATGGCTTAAATTTTAATTAAATCATTGGAACAAATGATTACTAAAGACTTTTGAAATCTGTAGTGAAGGAATTTTAGAGTATCACCAACTAGATGTTACTGAACAGACTCTGTCCAGCTGAGCACACCTCAAACAGTGGTACAGGATGGGCAAGATGTTGCCTATTTTGGAGAATATGAGTATCTTATACAGCATTGGCCATCAGGCAACTTCAGAATATTCACAGTTTAAAATGGGTATGTTCTCATCATTTCAGGACTTCCAATGTCCTGTCAGCCAGGTGTTGACCTTCTTTCTCATCATGTAGACACAAAGATTAATACAAATGAAATATCAAAGGAAGGTATGGAGCACTGCAACATACCAGAGGCCCTCTGACTAGTCTTACTGACCACTGATTCATGACTGGACCTGGGGACAAGCACTGTCTTCCATCATGGTCAGACAGAGATGAGGCCAATGGCAGAAGTGAATGCCAATCCGAAGGCATTTTCTTTAGAGATGTGGTTAGCTTATTCTTGGTAGATCTGATGTTGAAATGAATATTTGTTGTTTACTCACTGATACTGTAAGGCTAAATGCACACAGAGACACAACTCTGATTTTCTATGCTAATATCAGCAGACAACTACCACTTGACCATCATCTTAATTAGCTATTTTGCATTATAAATACCATGAGCAGTCATCAGCTGCAGGTGTAGGTCCACCCTCTGGTTTACTCCCATGTAATTGGAAGACACGACAGTGAAAAAGAGCATTCTATTTAGCATCTGGAATAAAAGAACAGTGAGAAGTGAACCCTGAAAATAGTTTTTAATAGATTTAATGAATAGCATATTGCATTGGCTACTTTGGAAACCTGTCATTTTGTACTCTGCCTGCTCATCTCAGCATCCTCTGTGTTCAAACACTTTTTAACCAGCTAGGTATCCACATGTGACAGTTGCATTGCAATTGAGAATGATCCCATCCCCCAACCACCACTTGTATTATTTTCAGTGATAGCATCAAGATACTCAAATAAAGAGTCATCCTAAAGCCAGCAAGATGGCTCAGTGGGCAAAGGTACTGATG
Organism: Peromyscus eremicus; assembly: GCF_949786415.1. Taxonomy (NCBI): domain Eukaryota; kingdom Metazoa; phylum Chordata; class Mammalia; order Rodentia; family Cricetidae; genus Peromyscus; species Peromyscus eremicus. The sequence goes on along the minus strand of NC_081420.1, from coordinate 59,843,092 downwards.
ACCAAGCCTGATATCCTGAGGTCCCATATGGTAAAACAGTGGTTCTCAACCCGTGGGTCATGACCCCTTTGGGGGTCGTATATCACATATCATGTATATCAGATATTTACAATTCATAACAGTTGCAAAATTACAGTTATGAAGTAGCAACAAAATAATTTTATGGTTGGGGGTCACTTCAACATGAGGAACTCTATTAAAGGGTTATAGCATTAAGAAGGTCGAGAAACAATGTGGTTGAAGGAGAACACTGAATCCCGCATGCTGTCCTCTGGCTTCCACATGTACATTGTGGGCTGTGTGTGTGTGTGTGTGTGTGTGTACGAGAGAGAGAGAGAGAGAGAGAGAGAGAGAGAGAGAGAGAGAGAGAGAGAGAGAGAGAGAGAGAGAGAGATTTGGCTATGGCTTCTCCACTCTCTAGAGAATGGAGAATTCTTGTAAATTACTAGGTAAGCCACAGTTTGGAGAAACTGGCAGCACTCTGTAGCCTGTACAAACTCCTTGATGTAGATACTGGGCCAGAGAGTCCTTGTCATTGTTGAGACTCAGAAAATGATACTACAAAGGAAGACACACTGGCTTGCCAAATACTTGGAATTAAAACACATTGGAAGGTGTCAGAAATGGTCAAAGAGCCAAGGTCTTCCTGATTTCCTCTAACTTTCTCTTTCCATCCTTTATTCTCTTCTGAAGTGAGTCATAGAAATCAGAAAGACCTCTTTCCCAAGGTAAGTCGTAGAAAGCAAAACACATTTTACCAATAGCAAGGTATAAGGCCTAAAAATACTACTGTTTCTGTGTTGGAGCTGGCCTTGTAGAACTTCTGTGACCTCCTTTGTCTGAGAGTGGATGAGAAGACCTTCATCACAGAAGGGGTTCTGCAGGGTACTTAGGAGGAAGGAACATACGCAGACAGGCCAAAAATAACCTGAATAGCCGGGCCTTACTGAGCTGTTCTCATTTAGTCTAAGGCCGTTCTCACACACTGTTTCAGTCTTATTGGATTTTTACATGGCTGCCCCTTATGCTTTATCAAATCTACACATGGCCAGTTTCCTCTGGGTTTGTGAGTCTTCCTTCTGAAGGCTTCTTTGTCACTTACTACCTAGATGAGATAAAGTTGTCATAGTGCGTGTTATTAATCTGTCTTTTGCTGTAAGAGAGTCAGCCACGGCCCTTATGAGTAAAATAGCCATCATCCCTTTCTGTTCCCACTTCATCCTTATGCTGGGATGTCTTAGCATTTTCATGGAGACAGAGGTGATTTCAGCGATTAAAGTGATCCACCATAGATCAAATAGGAAAGTTGCTAGAAGTTCTAGTTAATAAAATGAGGGGCCTTCAAAGCACAGATCACAGCTAGCTTCCTAATCTTCAAGATCATTGTGTAGAAAAGATGATAGCTACTCACAGTTTTCTGAACAAGCACTGCTATAGTGAGACTGGCAGAATCTCTATCCATTCAAAAGGACACACCAGGCCACTGTACAGATACTGCTGACTATATGCAGGCAAAGTTTGCTATGTATCATTCATCTGCAGTGTTAGACTCTGCCCCGAATGACATGGAGTAAAACTGCCATAATGCTAATTTACATTACCATTAATGACCATACAAATTTAAATTAGAGATTAGGAAGTGCTATTATGTGTCTAGCTTATTTCTGTCCTACTCAGGCTGATAAGACATTCTCTAGACAATTGTAATTATGGGGTAATTTGTAAAAAAAAAAAAATAAATAAGAGCTATGTTTTTGTTAGATGAAATAAAAATCAAGTTTTCATTCAATTACTACCCTCTGATGCATTATGATAGCTACTCCCGGGTATCTGGTGGTGTCAAAATAACACTAACGATAATAACAAAAAGATTTTGAGAATGAAAATTCATTTTCTAAAGTTAAAAAAATTTTCCTTTCTTTAGGTCTGTCTCAAACCAGTGACTTGTGAATGAACGATTTGTTTTCTTGGTTCACTTATTTGGTAATACATGCTAATAAGCAAACATGGCTGTGAGTGTGAATGCCCTCATAACCATCTTAGTCTTCAGAATGGATGGGGATGGAGTACAAATGTGGGCTGCAGACAGGCATGCTGTGGAATTTCTCACTCTTAGTCTCCTGCTAATTGGGAGAGGATAAATTAACATACTCATATCTTAGTTTCAAAAACCAGTTCCCCAAGCTTGAGACTGAATTCTTGTTATGTAGATAGCATTTGCTGCACAGGATGCCGTCTGGAGCAATACTCATTGTCAACTAGCTCACAGGACTGTGAGGCATTACAGCCGTGGCTGCTGCCCAAGTCCACCTTTCTAAGCCACTGCATTGCCTTCTCCTTGTTCTCCAGGAATCCCGTACCTTTGAGTCCTTACATCCTCTGGGATTTCATCTTCTTCTCCCAGAAAGCTTAGAGAATTCACCTCTTCCTTGTTGTCACATTCTCTTTGTAATCATAAAGATACAAAATAAATGAGGATAGATTTCAAACTGTGGAAATTTAGTTATCTCCAAGTTGACATACAATCTGATGAGCTAGTCTGATAAAACACATTTTTGCAGTGAGCTAGACATCTGAGGGACTGGTCTTTTTGATCACCCAGTAAGCAGAAAACATCTGCTTACTACCTAGCTGTATGGCCTTGGTAAGTTGTTTCTCTAAAGAATGGCAGGAATAACAGCACAAAGGGGAAAGCCCTGAGTAAACAGCAACAAGCCCACATACTGGCTTCCTCAAGGTGGAAGCTCTTGGGTGAAGGAGGTAGAGATAAGCTGTTAGCTACTGAGGACAGTCTAGGAATCCCTGCATGTAAGTTTATCCTTGTTCATATATCCACTAGCCACAGTGTCAGAAGTCAAAGGAGGTGGAGAAAAGGGAAACTTTATGCTTTGTTGGTAGGAATATAAACTAGTACCGCCATGATGGAAAAGTATGAAGATTTCTTTTAAAAATTAAACACAAATCACACCACTGAGTATATATACAAAGGAAATGAGGCTGTTGAAAAGGCATACATGTGCTGTGTTATGGCAGTATTATACATAATAGCCATGACATGGACACAATTAGCTGAGTGTCCACTAACAAGCAAATGGATGGGGAATAGGTACATACAGGAAGATATTATTTGGCTACATAAAAGAAAGAAATCTTGTCATTTGTCTCAAAACAGAAAGACATTATGCTAAGCAAAGTAAGTGACGGTCAGAAAAAAATCCTCATTATCTTACCTACTTGTGCAATTTTAAAATATTTTACTCATGAAAGAGAGCAAGATGAAGGCGATTGGATCTTGGAGGTGGGTCACTGATGAGATGATGGCCACAGGTACAAAGCTGCGTTTAGATAGGAAGAGTACATTCTGGTAGAGCATGGGGGGGCAGTGAGTAATGTACCGTAGAATTGGACCGTGTTAAAAGTAGATCTTACGTGATCATGCTGCACAAAAAGACGATATGTGAGGTAAGAATTATATTGGTTTGATTGTTTCAGTCTACATATGTGTGTAAATACATATTGAGAGGCCATGTTGTCCTCTATAAATATGTAAATTAAAAATAGAGAAGATAGTGCTTCATCATCAGAGAGCTTGCTGTATCAGGACTAGAACACTGAGGTTTTTCAGACACAAAAAGCACATTCCCTTACCTCATGTTACCATTCAGACTCCATGTGAGACTTTTCTAGGCCTCTAGGTTCTAAATAAATGATCTGTATAGCCCCTCTCCAAGAAATTTACAGCCTGCATGTAAAACAAAGTCTCCTAGGTTTAAAAAACATCATTCACAAATAGTGATAGTGAATAATGTGTCTTTCTGTCATTGGACTGTTTCTATGATGGCAGACCAACTATTATGTTCAAAATCCCTAAACTAATACAAAACACACTTACCCATACCTGAAGTGTTAGTGAAAGAAAATTATTTCTAAAGATAATCTTTAAATTCTTTCTGGAAGTGTATTCAAAGGAGCACAGTAAAGAAATTGCTGACATGACCACTCCATGATATAGTTAAGATTTTTACGTAGATATGAGAAAGAGATCAGGCAGAGGCATATGGAAGAGTTCAGAGCAGAAAGATAAAGAAGTAGAGTGAACATGGCCAGCAACTAGACGTGGCCAGGGCTAGGAAAGCAGGAAAAAACAGTGGAGATAGTGAGATATCAAGAGATATAGACTAGAACAGAGAGACAGAGAGAGAATAAGAGAGTAAGAGGTAAGATTACATATACATGTAAATAAGTATATATAATACATATGTGTGTGTAAGATTACACATATACACACACATATATAAGAGAGAGACAGAGACAGACAGATAGACAGACAGACAGAGAGTGGGGGGAAGGAGAGAATAGCCAGAGCAGTGGGTAAAAATCTTGCCATTATAAGGAGAACAAATCTGGTCCTGGGTGGCAAGAATCCAGCATGCTAACATGGAGGCTTTGAGATGTACAAGTCCTTGTTGAGTAGGGACTGAGGGAGCCTAGAAGTCAGCATTGACTTTGATGTGCAATCACAGGTATATGTTAGTGGAGCCCCAATTGTACTTGCCAGAGGTAAGGGAAACAACTCCTTTTGGCAGATGGTAACTGATTTTGTAAGTTCCTAAGGAATGCTGGCTTTTATCTAACTTCCAGAAATCCTCCTAGAGTCTACATTCAGCTCATTTTTGGATAGTTGGACATCCTGAGAGACCTAACAGAAAGTAAATCTCTTTGGAAGCAACTTAAAGCAAAGGTTAAGGAATGTTTCCAGTGCATGTGAATGTTTCCTTTGGTAATAATTTATGAAGGGCATTCCACTTTAATACTGATCATATGTTTATACAAGAGTCTGTGCTTAATATTTTCATGTACAATAAGGCTTGACCATAGCTCCAAGATCTGTGAATTTTCTGCTAGGTTCATGGGCAAGCATCTGTGAGAATAGGTGCACACATTCATATGCCAGGAAGGGTCATCTTTCAAACTTCCATGCTCAACTTTCTTGTCACTCAAGCTGATCTCAAAAGATTTGATTCCTCTTGTGATGGCTTTTCTCGGTTGTTGACTACATCTGGAATTCACTAAAACCCCAAATGGAGGTGCACACCTGTGAAGGATTTTCGCTTAATTTGAAGTGGGAAGATACACTTCTATTCTGAATCTTTGGGGTGGGAAGACACACCTCTAATCCAGAACTTTTCATGTGGGAAGATCCACCTTTAATGCAGGCCATGCCTTCTGCTGGAAGCCTATATAAGGACATAGAAAAAGGAAGCTTTTGCTCTTTGTCTGTTTGCCCTTGCCTCCCTAACAAGTTCATTTCTTCACGGGCATTAAAGCCTACTTCTTCAGGGTTCTGGTGAATACAGAAAACTAGCAGAGACATCCAGCCTTGCAGACTGAACATCTACTAAATAAACAGTCATTGTTGAGTTAGCTGGACCACATCTTGTCAGTTATTCTAATAAATCCCCTTTCTTTTACACATATAGAGAGATTCATTATATAAGTTATGTCACTCTAGAGAACCCTGACAAAGACATCTCTGAAGAGTTTATGCCTTACTTTAAAACTAGATCTGCCTTTAAGATAGAGCTCTCAAGATCATACATCAATGGAATAAATTAATGAAACATATTAACAAATCTAAGCAATAGTACAGATTTTGTATCTTACAGTTAGCAGCTGATCAGTTAAATATAATCTCTTAGCATGCAATGGTAGTCTGTGGGAACCCTAGGAGGCAGAGGCTAGATGTCTAACCCTGGATGTCTCTGCTAGTTTTCTGTATTCACCAAAAGGATTGTTATGAGTTTGAGGTAAGCCAATGCTATATATAATGAGTACCAGGTAAGCCAGGGCCACATAGCGAGATACTGCCTTCAATTAAAGTAAATATATAAATAAATGAAGAAAAATATAACTGCTCTCCTTTCTCCCTCCATTCTGCTTCTGCCTGTTCAAAGCATTGCCATGAAGTATCAAGGAAGACCTTAGAAATTATACCCAATCATAGTGCCCATCTTAACAGATTCCCAAGAAAATGGGAAATATACATGACATATTTAGCATGCTCTATGACACAGAACAGGGATGGAGAGTTATTAACCTATAAAACAAAAGTTTCCAAACCTTGGCTTATCTTTCCAGACTCTATCTGGACACTTCTATAGAATCTACAGTCAGCTTTCCCTCTGGCCTTCTCTAACTCAGTCCTTTACATTTTGTTGAGACCTGATTTTGGATGTGATATCCTAGAAGCTCAACCAAAATGGTTTCTACATGTTGCACCCTGGCTTTCCAGCTGCTGTTACCATAGTACACATACTGTATTCTCTTACCTTGCCTTCAGCACTGTGGAGTCTCTTCTACCTCTGCTTCGGGTCTAGACTTCCCATCTCTAACTCACTGGACTGTCCCACAGAAAAGGCAACTCAGTTTCTCCCCTAAAGACTCAAACTCTCATTTCCAGCCATGTCTTGCTCCCTCTTGCTCACCCTGGTGTGCCCCTGCTTCCTGTTTAGTCATTTGAAATCTTCCCCCTCTTTCAAGAACACTTTTAACCAGAACTCGAATTTCAGAAGCTACTTTTTCTTTTTTTAATTTTTTTTATTACATGGTACTGTGACTTTTGTCAGGTCCCGATTTGAAACCATCCAGCTTGACTAAGTAGTTACTAATCTGTTTGGTTTTCATTTCAACTCCCCCCCTTACCCCATGTGCTCATTACTGTGGTTTATATTCAGCTTCTGATGATAGCTAACCATTTTTGTGAAGCCTAGAGCATAATAGGTATTAAAAGCTCAAGCTTTCTGATGCATCTGCTATTTGTTTTTCCTCCCTACTAATTAGTGGGTCTCCATTCTCCTTTGTCTTGTTCCTAATGTATTTGTGAAATATTGTCTGGCTGCCCTTTGTTTCTCTTGCTCGTTGCATCTCATATTGTGCTCTGGTTTTCCGGCTGCTGTTCCCATATTCCACACGCCCTATTCTCTTACCCTTGCCTTCAGCACTCTACCCTCATGTTCCCTTTGCACGTCATTTCATCCCGGCAGCTTAAAGTGCAGCGTGGGTTTGCTCTCCATAGAATGACTAGCAGGGTTCGGCTTGAGGACAAGCTCCTAAGCATTGGGGGAATAGGAATATTTTGGCTCTTCTAGTGCTTGCATAAAATATTCCATTGTTTTCTGGGGGAAAAAAATGTCTATCTGCACCCACTCAATAGTCCAAGAAGCTTGTCATGGTGCTAGGTCACAAATGGTCTGGATATTCTCAGGGATGCTGGTGACAGTCACCTGCTCTAATGTCATTCTAAAATGAGGTGGGGCTCAATTAATCTATTGTGGTCACTGTTGAGTAAGTGAAAGATTTAGTATCTCCAGTTTTGAAGAAGAGAATTGAGTACTCTCAGAGTGTCCATCACCTTTCTTATTGCTGTGACCAAATTTTGACAGGAAGCAATTTGAAGGAGGTTTTTTAAATAATTTGCTTTGTTTGTTTCTGATTTGACTTTCAATTTTAGGGTATATGATTCCTCAGGACATAGCAGCAGCAGGAGAGTGGAGTGGTATAGTCACATTACGTCTGTAGTCCAAAAGGCGAGAAGACAGGAAGTAGGGACCACGCTAGGAAACCTCAAGCTCCATTCCTAGTGATCTGTTTTGTTCAGCTAGGTCTCAGGATCACTCCCAGCTGGGGACTGAATGTTCTATCACAGGAACCTATGGAGTCAGTAATGGTGATGTATGTAGATTTCCTTGGCCGGTAATAAATAGGGGTCTGAGGGTAGCCATGCTCCTCCTCTGATGGACCAGCTAGAGGACCTGAACTGCTCTAAATGTAACAATTTACTTTCCTTGGACTGTGGGACCATCTCTGGTTCTTTTTGATTAACTAGAAAGACAGAGCTGATTTCATGCATTCTTGTCCCCTGTGTGTCTCTTGAAAGGTATTTTTTGGTTCAGCTTAAGTGAGGGCAGTTTTAACCAGGTATGACTTACCATTCTCATTAGTCTCTAAACCTGGGGCAAGCCTTGGGTTCTGGCTCAGCTCAGCATCTGGGAGGCAGCCTATTTATAAGCAGAATACCCTGAAAATGTTCATCTATGAGAAGGCCTTTGTGAGGAAAATGGGAACTGACAGGCACATTCTAGACATTCTTTAATTTTCAGCACTTTGTTTTCATGGGATACATCTGTCAGGACTGTTTCTTTTTCTTTTTCTGCCACTAGTGAGTCAAATTAGCTGTTGACTTGTGAAGTTGCAAAGCTTCAGTAATGTTAACCTAAATGGTAATAATATAGACACATCTTACATGCTATAAGAAATGCTGTCAGAAAGAGTGTCATGGGTCATTTCAGTTCTGAAAATTTGGATATATTCACTCTGTATTTATCTTACTAGTTTAGCCTAATATTAGGTGACAGTAATCTACATAAAAGATTTTCCCCAAGCATTCCTATATCTGTGTTGTAATCAGACAGACTTTTGAGTTAAAGCTTTCAACAATCAGTTCCTTCCAGAGTTCAGACCAAGATCTCCTTTGTGTATATGAAGATCAGGCCCCCCAAAGGACCACAGAAAATGCCAATGGGGACTCTGGGGCTTTAACAAATTCTTTATTTTCTTGATAACTTCTGTTCTTAGCCTACTGTTTAGTCAAAGCCACCAAATCCATGCTAGATTATCCGTCAATTGGTATTAGAGTCAACCTTCAGTTTACCCTGTGTTGTTGTGTTACGTTATGTTATGTTATCTCTCATTCATCCCCTTCCTTACCATTTTAGTCTGAACTCCTGACAAATATTTGTCAGTTTGGAAATTTTTATGTTATTCGCTCCTGGCCTACAACATTTGTATGTATAAACTTATTACTATTTTACAATGTATGTTTACATATGTGTTTGTATGTTTGTGTAAGTGTGGGGGCAAGCATGCCATGGTGCACATATGGAGATCAGAAGACAACCTGGGATGTTAATCCTTAGCATCCACCTCATTCTAGACATAGTCTCGTGTTCACCACAGTTTACATCGGGCTAGCTAGTCTGTAACCTTCTGGGGATTCTCTGTCTTCATCTCTGAGCTTGCCGTGGGACCGCTGTGATTATAGATATTCACACTATGCATCTGGCCTTTATGTGGGTACTGGGGATAGGAATTCAAGTCCTACCACAGGCAGGTGCTTTCCCACAAAACATCTCCCTAACCCCAAAACTGATGTTTTAAGTTGTCCTGCAGTTAAACTGTTTTCCTTCCTCTGCAGCCTGTATCCCCCCTTTGTTGGTCTTTAGAAGTGGCCTCCTGTTTTTCTAATATGAAGCCATTTATCTCTTACCATTTTGTGCTGCAGTGTACCTACTTTGATGTTCATTAGAAGAAAATAAATGCTAATATTAAGTGCAAACATTAGCTTCTTTCAGATTCTGTGCATCAGCACTTAGTGCTTAATTAAAGATTTTACTGAATCTCCATTAGTGTTTTACAGCCCAAGATAATAAGAGAGAATTTTTGCTCCTGTAGTGTTGGATCTCAAAGGAAAAAAAAAAACACTAAATAAAAATAAAGCAAAACAAATAAACAAATGAACAACACTAAAATAAACCCATGAGCTGTCCTGAGTCCTGACAAGATATGCAACTTGTCTATCGTAGAGTGGTAAACCAGTAAGACCAGACATGACCTCGTGCTATCTATTATATACATAATTCCCTATATCGCTGTTTCCTATTCAGTCAACTACAATGGTTAAAGAATGTTCAATATTTATCTTAGAGTCTTTTTAGATCTAACGTTGGGCCTGTAGGAAGCAAAGTATCCCACTTTCATATGTTCTCACAGTAGTCTCAATTAGAGTGGAGAGAAAGACAAAGAACAAGAAGGTACAGGGGAGGTAAGTGCCCCTGGAGGGGTGTAATAGAGAATGGGCTGGGTGCCATTCATTGCTTTGCAGCCACCTGGTCTCCTTGTGACATAAAGGAGACGCTATGCTTGGTTGAAATGTCCAAACAGTTGGGTGGGTTTCAAAGAGATGGTGGGTGGTTATGACATGGTTTGTTGCTTTTTCATTGGCAATGAAATCCAATGGTGCCAGTGAGGGCATTGTGTTCATACAAGAACCTGGCAAGCACAGGTGTGGGAGGCTGGAAAGCTGGAAAAGGAAATGCCGTTTTATGAAGGCTTTTCTAGCACATTAACCATATAATTCCTCAGCAGGATTGCTGGTTCTCTGCAAAATGCAAACGTCTCCCACACAATTGCCATAGTGGGGTTGCTTTTGGAAAGCTTCCGAGCTCTTTTTAAGTGAGCATCGAGGTGGCCTCTCTGAACCAGGCAGGACCACACTCTCCCTGCTACTGCCTTCGCCAACCTTTTGAACAGTGTCAGTCTAAACTGCTTTCTTCATCCGAGCTAATTTTATAAGACAACTTGACATTAACTCCGGCTGATGTCTTCAATGCACTTGACTAAGGCATCAAGACTTCAAATGTAAAATATGAGCTTGGGTGTCAGCCTGAACTCCAGGAGAGAGTCACATGTCAAAACATTGTATTTCCTGTTTCATTGGTTGAGGTGACCAAAGACAAGGTGGTGGATAGCTGACAACCTTCCTGATCTGTTCTTTTCCCTTCCTCCCTCCATCCCTCCTTCTCCCCTCCCTCCATCCCTCCTCCCTCCATCCCTCCTCCCTCCTTCCTTCCTCCCTTTCATGTTTAAATTACACTACTTATTCTCCCCTCATGCCCTAAGATTCTTATGGAAGGTAAACATGGTAAATGGATGAAAGTGTGAGCTCTGAGGACAGACAGGCTGAGTTTTGCTGGAAGCTGCTGTCATTTCTAGCATATCAAGCCAGGTCTGCATTACAAGCACTTAGAATAATGCCTTCTCACAGTGTGTGTAAGGGGTCTAAATGAAATAATGGCAGAGCAAACAGTCAATAAACGTCAGATATGATTATGCTGCCAGTCCTCCTTTCAAGGGGGGAAATACGAATTAATTTACTAACGGTTGTCTCCAGGATTATTCCAGTGGCTCCAGTGGTCATCACTGAATGAAGGCAATGTGGAAGATCATGGGGGTCTCCCCAAGCATTCAGATGCCAGTAGTGTTGGGGAGATGAAGAGAAAAAGGAATTGTGAGGGTCAGGCCTGCTCAGTCAGGGTGAATGAATATACCAGGTGGAGAGCGAGCGGGCAGGAGAATGGAGAGAGAGGAAAGATCGGGAAGGGCCTCTTCACCCTTCCAAACCCCAGAAGAGGTGTGGGTAGAGAACACAGTTCAATGGAGGTGATTTTTTTTCTTCATTAAAAAAAATGATGTTGAATGTTTATTTTCTGCCATCTTCTTTCTCCAGATCTATGGAAATAATTTACAGAAGACCCCTGAGAGTAATTAAGCTTACAATTCCTTTGCCAGTAAAATGAGAAAAGCCAGCTCTCAGTAAATTCTGAATTCCGCCATGGATGTTGCAGAAGCAGAACTAAAAACAGCTGCATTCTCTCTCTGCTGCCGAATCGACTATAATTTGCGCTGCTCCCCTCACTCCTAGCACATAGCAATCAGTGCTCAGAAGTGCAGGGTTTTAAGATGATGAATGTTTTATTTCTTAAAATAAACAGTAGCAATTTAGAAACACAGTTATGTATTTTACATTTATTTTTTATACAGTAAAAATATATTGGAAACTTCCTTACTGTCAAAAATCCTTACACGCACTTGTCAAAAATATCAAGATGACAAGCAAGTATGGAATTCAGATTTAAATAATAGACTTCTGAGATACATTCCATGAAACTTCTGATTGTTTGGCTTGCCCTGACCCAATGATGCAGATTCTCTATTCCTGCCTAAGTATCTTAAAACTCTTACATTTAATAGCTGTGCATTCTAATAGTTGAGACTGTATCAAAATGTGAATATTTTTAACATTTCACTTTTGATTTCCTCTCTCCCTCCCTATCTATGTCCTTCTTCCACTCATTACTTCCCTTTCTCTTATTTCCTTCCTTTCTTTATTCTTTGTTTTTGGTGACAGGTTACTGTCGTATATTACAGTATAGAGTTGAATTTGCCATCCTTCTGCCCCAGCCTCCAGAATACTGGGATTACAGGTATTAGTACACTGTGTTAGTTATTTCTGTAGCTGTAATAAAATACCATGACCCAATGCAACTTATATAAGAGAGTTTGTTTGTTTGTTTTTCTTTTTTTGGCTAATGGTTCCAGAGGGCTAGATTTCCATAATAGTGGAGAAGGCAGGAATAGCTGTAGGAGCAGGAAGCTGAGTGATCACATCTCGACCACACACAGGAATGTGAGAGATTGAACTGGAATGGGGATAAGAGGGCTATAGATTTTCAGTATCCACTCCAGTTACTTACACCTCCAGCAATATTCAATGAACCTAAAGTTTCATGGTCTCCCAAACAGCACAGCCACCTGGGGACCAAGTGTTCAAATACACGAGTTTATAGGAGATATTTCTCATGAAACCCACAACAACCATTACTCCTAGATACTTTTACTTTAACCACCAAGCACATTCCAATCTCCTGATGAAACTTCTTGGAGGATATGACTTATCCAGCTGACAGCTTGCCCGCACACCCTTTTCATGTCTGTACTATAACCACATATTTTTGCTAGAGTTGTTATTATTGCTGTCTGTATACTCAAAGACCTGTGGCTGTTACGACAAACCATTTTATTTTCATTGATTTCATTGTCATATTCATGATTTCACTGTCAAGCAAGACATCATCATGTTAGAATGCTTCTCCATTTCAGAGATGCACAAAGAGAGTAAGAACAATACAGTGGTACTCTCTTCAGCACCCTGAAATGATATAGAGCACATTGGAACGATATAGAGATTTGCATGGGCCCTGCACAAAGATGGCACACAAATTCATGAAGCACTCCATATTCAAAAAGAGAATCATACAATGTGAATCTCGGCACCTACATTTCATAAGAGAAAACCAGTACTGGGACTAATCAAAGAGTAGGCTGGAGAGAGAGCTTGGTAACTGTTGGCCAGGTGATATAAGGATCTGAGTTCAGTTTCCAGAACCCATGTAACAGCATGGTGGTTCAGTCTCGTTATCTCTGTGCTGAGAAGGCAGAAACAGATAGATCATTGACCTACTGGCCAGCCCAACAGAATCAGCAAGATTCAGGCCAAGTGAGGAAAACATACTGTCTTAGAAAAACAAGGTGGACAGCATCCTTATAAATGACATTTGATGTTGACCTCTGTCCTCCAGAAGACACACACACACACACACACAGAGAGAGAGAGAGAGAGAGAGAGAGAGAGAGAGAGAGAGAGAGAGAGAGAGAGAGTTCAAAGAACTGTAAAGTGACAAAAATAGGAGGCACGAGTCTCCTGTTTCTGACTGCAGATCTTTCCCACTTAGCTAGTCTCCCACTGTGACCTTGGGGAGTCCATGGTTCTCTCTGAACAACATCTCCCCTCCTTGCTTAGAGTGAAGTTAACAGGGATAATAACAGAGCATTAGTGAGGCACAGTAGGACAGGAGACTCAAAAGAATTCCTTGAATTCAAATCCTCCTTTCTACCTCCTCAAGGTCGTTTGATTTTTTTTGTACCAGATTGAATCACATTTGCTTTTCCTAATTATTAAATATAAATGCTCAACTATCATATGTGAGCTTTTGAAAATTATGGTGGTAGACATCCAGGTGTTGAATGAATGACCTCTAGTCAAAACAATGAAGACAATGAAGGCATGACCCCTGTGGCGGGTTACAAGGAGTTTTCATACTAATAATTGCCTGATTTCATGAATCCTCTCAAGTAGTGGATGCCAGCTTCATTGTTTGTCTAGAATCAACTGTGAGAGTTTGACATGATGTTTATGAAATAAAATTGTATGCCATTGAAGAGTTTTCATACCTATAGACAGTCCCTGTGGGGACTAGGAGTTCACTTGCTCAGGACCTCTGTCCTTAACTGCATTTTCATTTCATTTGTTTATTTATTTTGTTTTTTACTGTACTTGGTTCCTGTTTTTTTTTTTTTTTCTTTTGTATTTTCAGATCTCTTTTCAAGTTAAATGCTACAGGCAAAGCAGCTTGGTTCTTGGTGCTATTATGCATTTACATAACCTGTTATATAATTCCTCATTTGTCATAAATGTTAATTAGCTGTGCTTTGCAAGTCACACAGAGGTTATCCCGATTTTGCTGATGAGGAAATTGAGGGTAAGATTGATTGGGAGCAACAATTTGAATCATACCACAGAGTGACCCCATAGCATTTCAGGAGTTGGCAGCCATGCTCTGGGTTCCATGGTTTGGGGCTTAATTGACAGATTTAGCCATCTCTAATTGGTTTCTTTGAAGAAGGAACTGGGAAATGTGTTACGGATGCCCTTCTTTCCTACTATTTCCAACCATATTAGAAGCTCCCTTAGTGGTGATCCAAAGCCTTCAGCCTCCTCCCTCCCAGGTCTCACCTTGTCTCTATACATGTGTTGTTTGTTGTGTGTAGTATATGTAGTTGTTAGTGAGGGTGTCTGTGTACATGTGTGAGCAGGTGTGCATGCACATGTATGTCATGTGGAAGCCAGAGGTTTGTAGTAGACATCTTTTCTAGATACCACCCACCTTCCATGGTTAATTTTTGAGGCAGGGTCTCTCAGTAAACATAAAGCTCATCAAACCAGCTAGACTTTGGGCCAGTGGGTTTCAAAAATGTGCCTACCTGATACCATTTTCTTTAAAGTTTATTAAAATGCAAAATTCTGTGCACAAATATTAAAGAACAAAAGGAGAATCTGAGCCGAATCACAAGCCACCTGTGACACCCTCCTTCCTCAGGCGAAAGGCCCACGCACTCCTCTGCCCAGTCTCGGTCACGTCCATCCCCAATGAAAACCTTGCCTCTTGGGCAAAAAACGTTCCTTTCAATTGGCTAGCAGAATGGTGACAGAATTCCCATAACACCTACCTGATCCCCTCTCAGCACTGAGATTCCAGGCACAGCTGCACACTCTGCTTTACCTAAGCCTTCTTGAGCAGGAAATTTCCTCAACTTAATCACGGTCCGGTTTGTGCTGGTAACTTCCTGAACAATTAGTTCCTGTGAGCAAGGGTCATGTCTGTTATTTCCTGTATCTTCTGTTTCACCTCAATTATGAAGAACCTGAGAAGCTTTCAGTAACTATCTTTTATATAGAAAAGAATACTTAGTCTGGGAAGATAGATCAGTTGGTAAAATGTTTGCTTTGCAAGCATGAGGATGTTAGTTTGATCCCCAGAACCCAGATTAAAATAAATAAACAAAAGCATGGTGTGGTTGCAGATGCTTGTAACCCTGGCCCTTGGAGTAGAGACAGGCAGATTTCTGAGGCTTGTTGGTAAGCCCAAGTCCCAGGGAGAGCCCCTGCATCAAAACAAAACAAAATTAAAGGTGGATGACATCTGAGTTTGTACATCTTGCCTCATATGTACACACATCAATGTGGCCTGAATACATATGTTGGAGTGTGTGTGCACACACATACACACACTCACACACACAGATGCACACACACACAACATATCAACACATACACACAAGAAAATATAATTGACTCAGTGGGTTATCAGTCATCAATAGGCAAGCTGTGGACATGCCCATTTTGAGAACAAATTCTATGAATGAATCATGGATGATAACTAGCTACAGTCTAGGGTCAATTCTTTCTGGAAATTTCCCCATTTCCATTACTCTGAGCTGATTGCCCTATCTCATGCTAGAACATACAAAATTTAAAACTTTATTTTTACATGTATTCCCTGAGGATCCCAGGATAATATCTTCCAAAGCCCTCAGAATTCTGTGTGCTTAACAACGAATATGAATAAACACGTCAGCAATCCATCAGAAGTGCATAGCTCTAGGGTGTGTGCATGGGCAATGGCTGATGGGAGAGCTGCTGGCAAGAGAAGGAATCTACATTTTGCTCACATATATCATTTTTGTTCCTTCTTTTGAGTCAATGTAAAGTGCAGTGGGGCCTGTAACCAAGTGGATTCTGAGAGCTCATATTTTTAAACAATAAGTCTTGACATCAAGTCAGTACCTGAGGGTGGGTGCACAGACTTATTATCATCTTAGCTGTTCTTTTCTGTAATTTGTACTTGTATTGTGTACAGACAACTTTGCTAAAGGTATGTTGAAGCTACATGATACTATAACATTCCCATATTGCTTTTACTTTTTGATGTTATTTTTTTTTCTTATAATTTATACTGGGCAAAGAAAAATTGATCAAAGTAGTTGCTCTTGTGGATTGATAGACTGTTTTCAAAGTTTTGAAATAGAATGCAAAAGAAGGGAAGTTGGAGAGGTAGCCTAGTCATTAAAAAGTATGCCATGTAAGTAAGAATGACGGATTTTGAGCCCTAACAGCCACGTGAAAAAACTGGTCAAGCCACGTGTGCATGTATTCCCAGTGCTAGGGAAGTGGAGAGAGGAGGATCCCTGGGGCTTGCTGGCCAGCTAGTCTGATAGAATTAGCAAGCTTCAGATTCAATGAGAGACCCTGTCTCAAAAACAACAATAACAACAAAACAACAACAACAAAAATTAGGTGGGGATCAGTTGAGGAAGACTTCAGAAATTGACCTTTGGCCCCACATGCATATACACATACAACTATGCATACATGAAGCACAAACATGAACATGTACACATCTGTGCACACGCAAAAGAAGAAAGTAAAAGAAAAAAGGAAGTCTTTCAATTCAGTTAGATTACCATATCAAGAAACAAAACAAAACAAAACAAAACAATAACAACAACCAAAAACTGCAGTCCTTTCATCAAATCCGACCCAACCCGATCAAATGGGAGCTGATAGAAGGCTAATCCGTGGCATCCTTGTCCCTTGTTCTTGGATTATTAGATTAAATGTGGTATGGCCTCTTCAGCTTGTGAGCAAATTCAAGAAAAACAAACTCAAACCAGACCACACCAAACCAAAACACTTCACAAACCAACAGCACAAATACCTCCAAGGCCCTATTCACTGTTACAAGAATTTGATCAGTAGCCTAGCTTGAATTGTTTAATAACTCGGGTTATAACCATTGCATGTAACTCAGAACAGTAAAGGAACAATAAAGAGATTTAACCCATGTCCAGAAAACAAACACCTTCACACTGTTCTTAATGATGTTAGATGAATCATTGAATTGAAGGACCTAATGTCAGGCAACAGGAAGCTTCTCATGAAGGAGTAGGCTAATACCATCTCAAGGGTATTTCTTTTTAAGCCTGGGATGGTAGCTAGAGTGTTGATATGATCACCAGCTAGGACTAATATATGAATTTTCAGTTTTCTAATGCTAAAGGAAATTGAAAAGAGGAACTGAAGAGATGACTATGTTGAACAGGAGGGAAGGAACACCCCAAAGAGCAGAAACAAATGACAAATGGATCCTGTTAGGAATTCCCAAAGGTAGCCATACTGGACATCTTTGAATGGGTAAAGTCTTGGGCTAAGTGTGCAGAAGTGGTTAACACAGGGATCACATTTTTCTTTTGTTAAAATACAGAACTGTTGATATTTGGTATTATACATTCCAATTTGTTGCCCTAGATGTCATCAGCAGCACAAACATTTACAGAAATCCTTCTTTAGACAGACAGTGAGGCAGAGCAAGATTTTAATCACAGAAAATTCTTAAGTTCCTTGTACTTATAACCTAGAGTAAAGCACTGGTCAGTTCCTAATTTTTAAATTTATTTTTTAAAGGAAAATGAGAGTAGTTTTTCCTGGTTTTTATGATCCTTCAGGAATATACCGATTGTGACGTCCTGGCAATGATTCACTTCAACACATACCTACTGAATGCTGGACATTCACAGTCTCATACTGATTCTCTAGGAAGAAGTCAGTGATACAGTCCTGCATACTAAAGTGTTTTCATGCACTAGAAAAGGAGGATCTGTGAGTGCAAATCATGAGCCCCTATAAAGCCAGCAATGAGAGTAATGAGTCTTTCCATGGGTTCTACTGTGCACTGCCAACTATGAGGCATGGTTTACTTAGACTTCTTATATGGTTCTTACAAGCATTAGAGAGTGTAATATTATCATTCATATTTTGAGGCATGGATAGAGTGAAATAGCCTATCTGAGGTCTCATAGCAGAGCCAGCATTCAGCTAGGGTAGGAAGGGGATACAGGAAATGGCTGCAGAGGTAGTATTGATATTGGCTAGACATTTGCCCCTCTGCAGAAGACTCCTCCATCTTCAAAAGTTGAATTTATCCTCATAGCCTGTTCTTTTCCTTTTGGATTTTTTCTCCTTTGTGGTTTATTCTACAAATGGCAGTGCAATTGTGTGTGTGTGTGTGTGTGTGTGATGTATAAGTTAAAGAGAAGCACAGGACTCCAGTTTCCAACCCTTGTATTACTTCCTGTGCAATACAAACCCTAATACAGATTCGCACACAGACCCGTGGAGCCTCTGCACTCTGCCTCAGCCCACTCTTAAAGTTCCTCTCTCTGCTTACCCAGTGCTTACACTGGCTTTCTATTCCCGGAACACCCCAGGCTCTTCTGCACTCAGGTTCCGCATGTGTGCTTTCTCCCCTCCTCATGCTTTCACCGTGACTGTTTGCCCTGTGCCTTTCCTCTTTTTTTCAGATTTCTGCTCAGACACCTTCTGTTTTGACTTACTCTACAGTGGAGGGCTTCCCCTTGTCCCTCTGCATCCCCGCTCTGCTTTCTATTCCTTGACACTTGGCACTATCAGACAATTCATTTCTATGTGTGTGTGTTCACCATCATTGCTGCTAGAATGAATGCCTCCTGAGAGTAGGGGTTTTAACTCATTTTATGTACTGCCCATGGCCCCAGGGACAAGAACAAATCTTGACACACTGTCGGCATCATTACACATTCGATAAGCCAGTAAATGAATAAATGAGCATATTTAATGAAATATCATCTAGGAGGAGACAGATGCTTTAGTGAAGTAAAAAGTCAGTGCAAAGTATGTTGATTTATTTCTTCCAGCCCCATTGCCAACTCTCATCACTACCTTTTTCTAGCTTTGATTTACCTCTCTGCTTTCTTTTACACATGCAAACACACACACACACACACACACACACACACACACACACACACACGAGAGAGAGAGAGAGAGAGAGAGAGAGAGAGAGAGAGAGAGAGAGAGAGAGAGAGAGAGAGATTCTGCACATGAGAGTAACATGTGGTATTGTCTTTCTTAGTCTGGCTTATGTTGCTTAACATAATGCTCTTCAGTTCCAACCATTTTTCTGCAAATGTCAGGATTTCATATGGATAAAACCACTGTGTATTGATAAGTAGGCTAATATACACTCTATGAGATATAACCCATGCCTGACACTGCTCAGATGGCCAAGAACCAGAGACTAGATAGGCCATGGGCTTAGGGGAAAATCAAGTACTGCTGTTCTGCTAAGGGAACATATCAATAAAGTGACTTCTAAAGACATTCTGCTATATCCACAGATCAGTGACTTGCTCAGCTACCATCAGAGAAGCTTCCTTTTGCAGTAGTTGGGAGTAAATAGAAAGACCCACAGCTGGACAATATACAGAGAGGGAGAGATTTTGGAACACCCAGTCCTTGATGGAATGTCTTTATTAATCTCTTCCCCTTAAGGCTCAGGGAACTATTCAGAATCATAGGTGAAAAGCATGTAAGAACCAAAGGAGATGGAAGACACTAAGAAAATAGTGTCTTCCAGACACAACAGGACAGATGCACATAGGAACTAAGACTGTGCAGCATGCACAGAGCCTGTATGGGTTCAAGTCAGAAAGGGTCCCAGTGCTGAGAGGGGGAAGTAGACACAAGTTTCCAATCCTAAGAATCTATCTCCAATTGGCATCTACTTGCAGAAGAAAAATTAGTTTTCTCCAATGGAGTCTTACTGGATATATTAACCACACTTAAGGGTAGGCCCCATACCCAGAAGGAGATGGCCAACCCAAAATGAACTCAGTGGTATTTTTGTAGACTTTTATTTTGTCTCATATTGTTTTGTTATGGCATTTTTTCATGTTAGTGGTCTTTTGCTTGCATATTATGGTTTCTGATTTTGTACTTTTATGAATTTTATTTGTGTATGTGTGTGTGTTTTGTGTTTTTTCATCTTATTTTAAAATCTGGTTTGGATTTGTTTGCTTTGTTTTCTAAAGAGAGAGAGAGAAAGGGAGTAGAGTTGGGTGGGCCGGGAGATTGAGAAGATCTTGGAAGAGTTGGGGGAGGGGAAACTGATCAGAATATATTGTATGAAAAAACTGAATTTTTAAAAAATATGTGGACTAATGAATTGAACAGATGGCTTTCAAGAGAAGAAATAAATAAGGACAGCAAATATTTAAAAAGTGTTCAAAACCCTCAGCCATCACACAAATGCAAGTTCAAATCACATTGAGACGCCATCTCTCCACAGTACCAATGATTATAATCAGGGATATGAATTATAATAAATGCTGATGAGGAAGTGGGGAAGAAGGGATCCTTATACATCTTTAGTGGGAATGTAAATTAGTCCAGCCACCATGTATATGCCTAAAAGAATCAAGAGAGATAAGTATCATTTCTTACCCAGGAAATGGGTTAGATACTACAGGTAGACACTATAATGCACAGGCAAAAACAGACTCAGAAGTGGAAACCTCACCAATCACACAGCAAGTCCATTACAGACATTAGACCTTGTTTGCACAAATCAAGTTCCCTGTCAAGAATGGTGCCGGGTTTCCAGTGTATCCACTATCCGTAACTCCTTGCTGTGCTTGCTAATGGTAATGGGGAAATTAAAAATATCACCTAATTCTTTGACTCGTTGAGGAATTTTAATTCCTGGATGCTGTTTTGCTTTTGTTAGTTTGTTTTAATCTGCAATGGGACTACAGGTTGCCAAGACTGTAACAAAGTGTCAATCAATATTGTAGGATATGGCTAATCAGAAAAGTCCCCATGACAAAGAATGGCAATAGAGTCTCTGGCTCTACCATAGAGTGGGAGTTCTTTCCAGAGCAGTCTAGGAATTATCTGCAGTGTAACATTATCTAGATCTACAAGGACTGCCATCACAAGAATACAATAGGCTGGCTGGTTTACGAACAAGGGAGCTCTGAAGCTTGGGTGTCCTGGGCTCATGCTGGTCGACTCAGTGTTTGGGAGAGGATCTGATCCCTGGCTTTAGATGGCTGTAGTCTCACTATATCCTTTCTCTCAAGAGTTGTCTGGGGTTTTTTATAAGAACAAAAATTCCATTCATGAGGATTTTACTCTTCTGAGTTAATCATCTCCTCCAAAGCTCCACCTCTTAAAACCGTCACTCTGGGAATTATGATTTTTGGATTTCCACAGCTGTTTGGGGGACACACAAACATTCTGTCACAAATGTCAAGAGGAAGCCTGACAGAATGAGGGCAGTCTCCTCAAGAAGAAAGAATGCTATCCCGTCCCTTACATCTCATTACAGCCACTGCCTGGTTCTTCCAGTGCGTGACATTATTTGTGAAAGGGAAATCAAGCATACAAGAAAAACAGTGGAAAATCAAATTAAACAGATCCTCAAGTACTTGAGTGTGAATTATTCCGAAAAAAAAAAAAAAAGCTATGTGTTTCTTAGCAAAAGTGTGGTCTAGGTTTCCCAATCATATAGTCACCTTAGGAGTCAAGACATTTGATTTTTATTGCTTCATTAACTGAAAATATATATGTATGCTTCTTTTAAGAAATCAGAATGAGAAAATTATTGTGAATATAAGCCACGAGGCACAGATGCCTCCAATATCTTGAATCGACATTCTTCCCTGCTACAGAACATTGGAAGGTTTCCTTAATAATTCCTAATTGGAATCTTGGTTCAGATAAACCCGGCAGTCCATTTAAGATGGCTTGGGTGGCTCAAGAGCATGCTGAGACTCTCTGATCTAGGTTGTTTGGCTTAAGGATTTGAGAAAGCAAATAGAAGCAGCTGCACTAAGGATTTTGTGCAATTAGGTTCATGCAGATTCTGGAAGTTGCTTATTAGGTCTGTCACTTTCAATCCATCTGGTATTTTCGTGTTCAAGTCGAATTGTGGGTTGCTCAGTGGGGTCAGTGGTTTTCCTTTTACCTGCTAGACAGCATTGTACAGCCGTGAAGGCTTATCTGCTGGAGGCAGGATGCACAATTTGGCTGCCTATGGCAAGGCACATGCGTTTTTGATTTGACTGTGTGAGACAGCTCAGACACCTCCTATGAGTTCCAGTTTGGACCAGTTTAAGACTTAGATATTATTTTCAGATCGTTCTGAGCTTATTCGTTTTTTAGTTTTGCAAATGTTCTTTCTCTGATGCTTTGTGTGATGCGCAAAACCAAAAGCAAATGTTGTGAAAAGTAGGCTCATCCGCATTACAGCATCATCTGTCTGGTGTGGCTTAAAAATCTGTATGATAAATTAGATACAATCTCTGGAACATGGCTTGACTCTTTTAAACTTTTGCTAAATTGAGGGATTCTCAATATCAAAGATAAGATTTCTTAGAATGTGTTAATTAGTGTATGATTTTCCCTTCTAACTTTCTCCCCAATGTCTATTTTTATAATGCCAGCCTTCATTTGGACAGAGGAAGTTTGAATGCCAGGACATTCAGAAGAATTCTATAGGTGTACTGCATTCCTTCCTTTCCAAGACTACTTCATTCTCCACCTTAATAACTTATCAGTTCTCATTTCCAGAGCCATTTTGGATTGTATGTATTTGATAATTTTGTAGCTCTATTCTCTGTATCTGTGAGATAGCATGGGACTAGACTCAGGTACATCATGCCATCTGGACTACACTGTGCTGAAAGCTTCTAACCCTCTGGTGTTTTGTCTATTTTCTGCACCTATGCCCTTGGCCTCTTGAGATTCTGAGAGTAAGTTTTCCAGAGGGTGTGAATGAGCCTAAGCTGGAGTCCATCGGCTTTCCTTGCCTTGTTTCATTTGCCTTATGCCTTTTATACTCATGAGTTTAACTGTCCTCAAAGATGATGAGCAGGGGCCACTGGGTTTCTTATGATGTATTCTAAAACACCATCATGACAGAGACAGGGATTGATCCAAGAAGATGAAATAACTGCCTATTCTCTTTCATCTTGGCAGTGAGGAGGTAGATCCTGCAAACACACAAGGTCCAGCCAGTACATTTTGTCAAATGGTTCCTGTTTATGCCATCGTTACAGGGTTGGCTATGAGAGGAATGGAGGCAGAGGAAGGGACTCTTCTGCTAACAGCAGTGTTGTTTGAAAGGGAAGGATAATTCTGTGAAACTGGTGGACTACCAGTGAAAATCTGGTGCATAGCTTGCTTCTCAAAATTTAGTTTTCCCTGAAGGATTTCCAGATGCTTATGTGAGATCTACTTAGGCGCCTCCTTTCATGCTTTTAACTTTAGTGCTATAGAAGCAGGAAGTGACAATGGCTAGGCTGTTGAAAGATGAAAGAAAGGGGCTTGTTTCAATGTTATGCTGAGGCATTTGAAATTTGAGGGAAGAATAGCTAAAGCGAAGAAATGATTGGTTTCTGTCTAGTCTTCTGAACTGTCAACTAAACACCTCACACCTTCATTTCCTGGTCTACAGAGTAACAAGAAATCAAAATAATAGTACTGACAAGACTAACAAGATGGCACAGATGGTTAAAGCTCGTGCTGCCAAGCCTGAGGGCTTGAGTTCAATTCCTAGGACCCACATGGTGGAAATAGACAACTGACTTCCCCAAACTGTCCTCTGCCTTCACATGTATGCTGTGGCATACACACACACACACACACACACACACACACACACACACACACACCAAACAAACAAACAAACAAACAAATAAATAAATAAATTTAATAAAAATTTAAAAGACACTAAAGTGATAATAATTATATTGGTAAAATAAAATATTCAATGGAGGATAGCTTTTTCAAAAAATATATGAGAATGATTGCATGCTTATAGGCAAATTAAAAGAAAAGGAGGAAGAAAAGG
This sequence comes from Peromyscus eremicus, assembly GCF_949786415.1. Classification (NCBI taxonomy): domain Eukaryota; kingdom Metazoa; phylum Chordata; class Mammalia; order Rodentia; family Cricetidae; genus Peromyscus; species Peromyscus eremicus. Next base: position 59,819,066 of record NC_081420.1, on the reverse strand, counting down.
AGGAATAGAGGAAGGGAGGCTGTCTAGCTAACCTAAGTCATATATCTTATACAAAAACAACTCAAAATATATCAATGGCTTAAGTGTCACACAAAATTTCAATGATTTTTAATGTAGAATGTGGGAGTATACACAGGGGAATATGTGGCAAAGAGTCCACAGACGTGGTAACAAAACCACAGTGCTTTGAAGGAAGACTCAATAAATCTCACTTTCCAGAAATTGGAGATGTCTGTTCTGTAAAAGACCTGACCAAGAGGGATGAGAAGATAAGCTGTGGAGTGGATGATAGCCCGTGCAAACCACAGATCCAATGAAGAACTTATGTCTAGAACTTTCAAAACTCAACAGTAAAACTAAACCAAACTAAAATCAACCAGTTGTCCCCAATAAACAAAAGCCACACAGAAAATTAATATTAATAATAATAAACTCAATTATTCAGTGGGCAAAGACAAGAAGAGGGTACCCAAATGTCACATAAGCACATGCATGTCCGCTTTGTATCACTAACCTATAGAAAAATGCAAGCACAACTATACATTTATCAGAAGGACTGAAGGAAAACAGCAGTGAGAAATCAAATGCTGGCAAGGAGGTAAAGAAAGTAAGTTGTTTATACATTTCTGTAGATATGAAGTACCACAGCTAATCTTGAAAATACTAGGCTGTACAAAGACCCTATTAAGAAATTGCACTGCTTGGTATTTATCCCAGAAAAATGAAGACTATAATGATATAGAAACCCAAACCAGAATATTGGTAGAGTCTTTATACTCCTACCAAGCTAGAAGCAACTCAGATGGTCTTCAGAGGGTAGATGGTTAAACAAGCTGTGGTGTATCCATACCATGGAATAGTACTCAGTAATAAAAGCAATGCACTAAGGATGTATCCCACAACCTTGAAGAATATCTAAGGAAGTACCCAGCAGTGTGTGTGTGTGTGTGTGTGTGTGTGTGTGTGTGTGTGTGTGTGTGTGTGTGTTGAGATCTTCCTAGATTATCTTCCATCTTTTCCAAAGAGGCAGGGTCTCAGCTGAATTCAGAGCTTGCCCGTAAGGGCTTTTATAGCTAGTTAGCTTACTTGGAGGATCTCTGTCTCCAACTTATGAGTGTGAATTACAGGTGGGATGCCATAAACACCCAGCATGAAGAGGTGCTAGGATCCATTTATGTGGCAAGTACTTTTTCCATTAAGCCACTTCCCTAGCCTCCCAGATGTCTTGCTTTAAAACATAATTCAAATGTAACCACAACTTTCCCTGAACTAGTGATGGGCTTTTAGCCCTACTTAACAGTAAGTTAAAAATATTCTATATAGAAATGCAGTGAGTATATCACAGATAACCAACTGTATGAGGCCAGGAATTGAGGATCCTGATTGCCTGTTTGCCTCATGGTCAACTGGCTGGCTGAGAGCTTAGTTTGTTGGCTACCAGCATCACCAAAGAGTATTCTATCCCATGCCACTTGTTTAAGAAAAGATCCAAATTCAAATTTTCAGTAAAGTTTATGCTAAACACACATTACTTTCACATCCCTGTAAAGTAGAAAAAAATGAATCATTGTAAGCCAGTCTCCCATGGGAGAAGCACTTGAGAAAGATCCAGTTGTTCACTCACAAAAGATGGTCACAGTCTTAAGTATAACAGAGGTAGGTGAGGAGGACATGCATTTTCTCACTGCCATCTGCCATCTGGACTTCAGGAAAGTGAAATAAGGCTTGGGAAATGGTCTCTCCTTCCTCTTGTATCCAGTTCTCCCCCACCTCCCTGCAGCCCTTATCTAATTTGTGAGTAAAGATTTTAATGAGACCATTAATTGTACTACATTATTTGGTATGTAAATGTCCCTTTGTAATGGAGTGAATTAATCAAATTTTAGCTGCAAATTTCTACCTCCTAATTTTTCATGGCTTTAATGTACTCATTTGCTTGGCTTTTGTTATTTGGCATTTTCAGCAGCCCCTATTTAGCTCTATGATGGGAAAGAGGGTAGAGGAGGGTGGATCTTAAGTCTACTCTGCAAAATAATATTCACTGAACAGGCGTTTTCTATCGAACTCACACAGTGGGATGTTGAAACAACTATCCTGCTCCTTGCATCTAACTGCAGCCTTCTTAGAGTGTTTTCTTTGTTACCCTTCACAGTCTTCTCCATGGCTAGTCAAGTTCTGCCCTTGGTAACAAAGCCCAAACTGTTTTCTCTCAACAGAACCCAAGAAACATGCCAACATTAGCCATTACTGAAATTGCGGTGTGCAGTGTTTGGCCTGATCATTCCCTCATTATTTGTGAAACTCCCTTGTCCCTGTAGAATATTTTTAAAGTTTTGTTTCTATTTTCATTTATATGTATATGTGTATGCCGGTGCACACAGGGGTCATAATGAGGAGCTGGATCCTCTAGAGCTGGGATTACTAGCAGGTGGGTTCTGGTGACTGAACCCTGGTCCTCTGGGAGAGCAGCAATCACTCTTAGCCACCAAGCCATTTTGTTAGCTCTCTGCATCCGTGTTTTGACGCTGTCCCCAGTTCTTCATTTGTGACTACAAATTATACAACCCATGATCAGATTCTGGACTAGTCACTGGGATTTCCAGTCATCCGAACTAAACTGTGGACATGCTCCCTGATGCACTTCTTCTTGGGATTTCTTACTTTAAAGGGTGGGGACTTTATCTCCCACTTGCCCAGGCTTCACACTTTGGTGCATTGTCGCTCTCCTCTCTCTCTCTCTTCTCCACATTTGATCCATAAGCCATCTTGACAGCTTTCTTTGCACATTATCTCTAGAATTTGAGCTTCTAACCACTTCCATGTTAATGCCCTCATGCCTGACACCTCCATCTCTGGTTTGGATTACTACAAGAGGCTCCTCCTTTAGGTGCCCCCTGAATTCAGTTATGGGTTGAAGCTGAGCTGTCCTCTGCAGGCTCATGTCTTCAGAGTTTGATCTGAAGCAGTTGCTCTTTTGTGAGGCCATGGAACCTTTAGAATATGCCGTCTGACAAGAAAATGTAGGTTCCTGGGGATGGACCTTTGAAAGCTGTATCCACCTCTGATTCTGACCTTGTTGGCTGCTTCTGTTTTACTGTGATGTGAGCAGCCTCCTGCTGTTACAGACAGCTCTGCTATGCCGTCTCTACTGTGACTGCACCCTCTGAAACCATGAGCAAAGATAAACTTCTTTCTATATGTGGTTTCAGTTCATTGTTTTCATCACAGTGATGCAAGAATAACTGATACAACCTTCATCCAGTCATTTTCAAATGAGAAGACAGAATGATGAAGTTAAAGTATGAGGTAGGGATGCCATCAGCCTGCTTAAAATCCTCCAAGGGCTTCCATCTTGTCTTAAGTACAATCCTATCTTTACAGTGGTACCCACCATCGGCTCCCTATCTGCTTCCTCATTGTCCTTCTCTCTGATCCAGCCACATTGGCTGTTGTGCTCTTGTAGAACATGTGAAAGCAACTCCTGTTTCAGGACTTTGTACTGCTCTTCGTTCCCTCAGTTTGAAAGGCTCTTCTGGAGTGGCACGGCTGGTGTCTCGTATCTAACACCTTCCGTAATCTGTCTTCACATTCAAAGTCCTCATCTCTGGCCTCTCATCGATTGCTCTGTTTCCTTTTGTTTATCTTTAGCACTTTTCATGCTTCCACTTAGTGTACACTTGATGGAACACTTTTTCTTAGTGTCCTGGTGTCTTTTCCCTCCATTATGCTGTCAGGCCAGTGGGCAGAATTTTCTGTCATTTCTTGTTTTGTTGTTGTATTAGTTACTTCTCTGTTGCTGCAACAAAACACCATCATCAAAGCAACTTATCCCAGGAAGAGTTTATTTGGGCTTACGGTTCCACCAGATAGAATCAGTGCTGGTGGATAAAAGACATTGCCACAAGGGCAGGAAGCTGAAGGCTCATACCTTGAACCATACACAAAGCAGAGAGAGTGAACTGGGGATTGCAAGCATCTTTAAACTCTCCAAGCCTGACTTCTGTTACATACTTCCTGAAACAAAGCCACACCTCCTTAAACTCTCAAATAGTACCATCAATTGGGGACCAAGGATTCAAATACCTGAGACTACAGGGGATGTTTTCCATTCAAAGCATCACTATTGCTATGTTTTTTAGGATTTGGGCCAGTGCTTAGCATGTAATGAACACACAGCAGGTATCTTTCTGTGAACAGAATCCGTGATTCCTTTCTCTCTTCTCTTGTCTCTCTCTCTCTCTTTCTCATGTCCTCAATCTCCTTTCTTGGCTTTCCTTTTACCTTTCTTTGCTTCACAAATATGGGTATCTTGTAAAGCTTTCCTAAGTGCTCTAGTCTTATACTTAACCATATTCCTTTTCTCATTCCTTTGCTAATCCACTCCCTTTCCCTTTGGCATAGTCCCTGCCTCTGGCGAATGATTAGTTTCCTTCTTGGCTTTATCATAGACTCTGATGATAGTTAGGGTGTTGTATATGGCAAGAGAATAAATTAAATTTGTACACATGAAATTTCAATATTATTTTTCATAAAGACTTTTAATTTTGCCACATATTCTACAGCTATGACTCCATGTTCTTTTTCCTTTGATTAATAACTTTCTAGGAACAAGAATCATACATGGTTCAGGCTTGTGTTTATCCATTCTTCCTTCCATCTATCCATGCCCATATGCTTTTGCCAAAGGTATTGTCTTAGTTTCTTCTCCTATTGACATGATAAAATACCGAGACAGAAGCAACTTAAGGGAGAAAAGGTTTATTCTGGATCACAGTACAAGGGCACAGTACAACATGGTGGGGAAGTCAAGGCAGCAGGAGCTTTGAGCAGCTGGTCACATGACACCCACAATCAGGAATCAGAGAGATGGATACTTTCTCCACTGACACAGCCCAAGATGCAATCAAGAGGATAGTGCAGACCACAGTGGGCAGGTATTCTCACCTCAACTAACACAATCAAGATAATCGCCCACAGACATACTCCTAGGCCCATCTCCTACATGATTGTAGATTCTGTAAGTTTGCAATTAACGTTAACTGTTGCTCTCACTATGTGCCAGGTTCCATACATGGGCTCTAAGTATATGAAAGCAGTATGGAAATAGAGATGGTATTAAAGACAACCAGAAGACCTTCAGGGATTCCAGTTATAAATGCCATAGATACATCTTCTAAAACACCAATTAGGAGACTTCTCAGGTAGTATAGAAAGAAATGAAGGAAACTTCCAAAGGAAGGGTGGTATGATTGGCTATATGAATTCAGGCAAGGGGGCAGGATACTGCTCAGTGGTTATGGTGATTGATTTTCATTTACGAGGCTCTGGGTTCAGTCCTCAGCACCCTATGCACAAGTGTACATACACAAATATAAAGAATTCAGATACTGAATAGAAGGCTTACCAAGAATAATATTTACTAAATATATGCACATTAGCATTTAATGGGTAAATACATGAAACAACTGGATCTTTTTTACTTGAATAAAGAAATGACTTATTTAAAAATTCAAGGTTTGAGGTTGTTATAGAGCTAAATATGACTTCTTCCAGACTCTTCAACTGAAAATTTGAGCCAATTTATTTAGTTTTCCCCAGCCTTATATTCATAGCTGAAAATGGGAATATGAGGTAAAATCATTTCATAGGATCTTTTTCAAGGACTGAATGAGATAGTCCATATTAAATGGAGAACACACAATCGGGCATATACTAAGTGTTCAATAAAAAATCCTACCTACATTAATAAGCAATGTCAAATGCTACAGCCTAAGGAGTAACAAATGGATGCACCTAATAGGCTGGCATATCAATCAATTAAACAGAAGCAGATAGAACTTTCCATTTCAGCTAAATTATAGCTACTGCTTCTGGCACATATAGATATGGAGGAACTGCCTACAGAGAAGAGGTTCAGTGTGACAGCCAGTGAGGTTACTCTGTTGGAAAAGAAGGACTCATTACAAATCTAGGAAATAGAAACACACAACTCTCTGCCTGTATGCCTTTCTTACTCAGGAATGGCCCATGCTGCATCAAACACTAGGTAGAAAGGTCACTTAGAGTCATTTTAATTATTGCACTGTCAGATGGTAGCAGGTAACAATTCCTCTGACAAAATTTCTTAGTTTTCTGTAAAGAAGGAAAGAAAGTATAGGTGGTCAGTGCAAGAATGTTGGATGTCTGTGGACCTTGCTGCCTGCTAGTATAGGGAACTTATATTAAAATGTGGGTACTCTTAAGGGTCTTTGAGGCTCTTTCTAGTGAGTGTCTTCTTGAGTAACCACGAGTCCTGTGGTATATTTCAGAAAAGGGACTATCTTAAGACACAACATGAAAAGAGCTATTATTTCAATATAGAACAAATTAAGTGCATGGCTCATAGCTGTTTACTGTCTCATATACAATGTAAACATCATTTTTTCTTTTCTTACTCACAAATAATTCTTCCTTTCTTTTCTGTTGTTTTATTTGTTTATTTGTTGAGACAAGGTTTCTTTGTGTAAAAGCCCTGGATTTCCTGGAACTATCTTTATAGACCTGGCTGGCCCCAAACTCACAGAGATCCGCCTGACTTTGCCTCCTGAGTGCTGGGATTAAAAGCGTGTGCCACCACTGTCTGGCAGTGCAAGTGGTTATTTCAATGGGGAAAAACTGACTGGGACTTAGATCCTTGAGTGTTTGTGACTGACATTAAAACAATGTAAGAGAGTAGCAGTGCAATTCATTCTGCTTTGGCTATTCAGCTAAATTTGTATCTTTATACACGTAGACTCCCATTCATGTGTGCCTGGTATCCTAGCTTCATTTCTGTTGTGGTGATAAAATACCCTGTCAACCTTGGGGAGAAAGTTTCTGCTTAACTCATAACCCCAGGTTATAGTCCACCATTTCAGAAAAGTCAAGACTAGAACTTGAGGCAGCTAGTCAGATCCACAGTCAAGAAGAGCAGAGAGAAAATAAATGCATGTCTGCTTACCTGTACTGCAACCTCTCTCTACACTTCAATAGTCTAGGACCCAAATGCAGAGAATGGGACAATGGCTGGGTCTTCTTATCTTAATTAAGTCCATCACAAGGACCCCCACAGTAACCCAACAGATAAACATGATCTAGACAATCCCTCATTGAGACTCTGTCCCATGTGATCTAGATTGGGACAAGCTGACAATTAAACTAATGATCACATCTGGGATAGTGATTGTGACGTTTGTATGATAATTTGCTTGGGACCCAAATTTTTAAATACATAACCAGTACGCAGCAAATTGTCTCTAGTTCCATGGTTGGGAGAAGAGCTTCACTGTAGAGTATCATAAGCATGTTTGATATGACGGACAAAACAAAGCTCCATTAGGTTCTCCTAGTCAAAGCCATTGTTTTCTATTTACATTAGTTTTATCAAACCCATCAGGTTTTTGCTGTGCTATTTTCATTTAGAAGATGAAATGTACTAGAAAATGACTGAGTCCAATATTCAGAGAACATCTGCTATGGAATCTTAGAACCCCATGTCTTGGCCTGGCTGGGAATGTCAAAGCCATCAGGTTCCTCACTCCTATTATTCTCTCATTCAACAACAAAAATTTACTGAAGTAAAAGGTCCCTCTAATGTTGGACTTAGTTAGCCTTGTGTGAAAACTTTTTGAGTGCCAATATTTGGAAACAATTATTTTGAGGTTTTGTCATTTACCTCTATTCCCTTTTTTTTGATAGAAAAAGTAAAATGAAGAGATAACGGCTCTTGCAGCATTATCTACATAATAGTGCCCGTTAAGGTTCTTAATTAATTCACTGTTTATGAGGTGTCAGCTTGGTGTCAGGAGAGGGCTGCTCTGCCTGGAGAAGATATTAGGATGCATTTCTCAAAGGTTTCACCAGCAGACTGCCGCTCATGAGAACAAAGAGCCAGCCATCCTTCCCTCCTCAGATTGTCAGAGAAAGGTTAGACGTGGGTTGATCAAGTGACACTTCCTAAGTAGAGAATATCATGATCAGGGCATGGAGAAATAGGGGTGATGAGAAGCCTAAAGCTTGTTAAAGAATCTGGACTTTATGCTAAAGGCATTGAAGGTTTTTTTTTTGTTTTTTTTTTTGTTTTTTTTTTGTTTTGTTTTTCGAGACAGGGTTTCTCTGTGTAACTTTGCGCCTTTCCTGGAACTCACTTGATAGCCCAGGCTGGCCTCGAACTCACAGAGATCCGCCTGGCTCTGCCTCCCAAGTGCTGGGATTAAAGGCGTGCGCCACCACCACCCGGCGCATTGAAGTTTTATTTGTTTTAATAGACAAAATATATACTACGATGTAGTGGGTAGCCATTCCAGCTTTGATCTGGAAGTTCCAACCCCCATTGAGACTTTGGCAACTGTCACGCCTACAAGGCGGGGCCAAGGGAGGCGCCTGGGGACCCGAGATCTGGATCTGCGGGCTCACGCTCCGTTCTGGGACCCTGGATGGTGAAGGTGGATCAAGCAGAGCTCCAGAGAACACCACGGGACTGTGATACACCTTCCCCAAATCCCGCGACCTACCTATCCCTTAATTTGTAAGTTACGCCATTAAATAAATCTCCTTTTAACTACGTGGAGTGGCCTTAATATTTACACCAATACTACATTAAATTGACCATTTAAAAAATATTTATTTAGTTATTTATTATGTATATAGTGTTCTGTCTGCATGCATGCCCGCATGACAGAAGAGGGCATCAGATCCCATTTTAGATGGTTGTGAGCCACCATGTGGTTGCTGGGAATTAACTCAGGACCTCTGGAAGAACAGCCAATGCTCTTAACCTCTGAGCCATCTCTCCAGCCCTAAATTGGCCATTTTAACCCCAACTGGCATGTGTGTTGGGGTTGTATAAACACTGGATGCCCCACCCCTTGTGACTTACTTCTGTCATTCAGGCCACACCTCCTAAAGGCTCCAGTCTTGGAAACAAGCATTCAGAACAGCCAGATCTAAACCATAGTGCACCTACTCTCCAAAGACCAGACAGTGAGTTTAGGAAACCAAATATCAGTTCCTCACCATTTAACAACCTCTGAAAATCAAACTTCCTCTAGGTATAGAAAGGCAGGAAGCTGGAGTTAAAAAAACAAGACATTTCTCTAAAACAAGTAAGTCATAGAACTTCCCCTAGATGACCCGCAGTTTTGATCCTGGCCATATATCCAGAGGAATGGATGGCAGCAGGAACCAGAAGAGATGGCTCTTCACCTAGCTTCATAGCAACTTTATTCACAGCAGCAAAAATACAAAAGGAATCCACATGTCCATTTGAAGTGAGGAGACAAAATACGGTTTAGCCATACAGGGGGATGTTACTCAACATTAAAAAGAAAAGGCCCACATTATACTCCGTCTCTCTCCGTTTCCTGCCTGACTCCATGTGAAGGAACCTCTGGCTCCTGCCCCCACTATAGATCCTTCTCCACTGTGATGGGCTGAAATCACGATCCAAAATGAATCTTTCCTACTTGAAAGTGTTTCTGTCAAAGTATTTTGTCACAGTGAGCAGAAAAGTAACAAGTACAGAAAGGTGCCTGGACTCAGGAAGATGTGCAACAAGGGCAGAGGTAAGGAAGGTCAGGAAGGCCGGCCTTTGAAGAAGACAATAGCATGTTTGCAGAAATTTTGAGGGAAGTGCTTAATGGAGTCATGTGACAATGGCATCCCAGCAGCCACTTGCTGCCATGAGAGACTGAGGAAAAAAAATAACCCCCAGATGATTAACGGAGCTGTTAAAAGGACATGCAGAATGAAATAGCTGAAGGGGTAGAAAGAGGGAGCTGGCAGAGGGACCAGAAAGTAGGGAAGAATACTGTGAGAATGGCTTTGTGCACATGCTCATGAAAAGAAGAGCGTGGCTGCTTGTATGCAACAAATATGAAAATTTTCCTATATAATGTCCTTGGGGACAGCAGGGACAAAAGAGATGTCAGAATTTCTCAAACAAGGATTAGGACGTTACTGGAGCAGGCCCAGCTACTTCACTACTTTAATCACTGTGGTTTAACTGAATTGCCTCCTCATGGAACAAAGAGTTCCCACTGGTTTCATGTGTGAATGTAATGTAAAATTTTGTTTTGGGCATAGGAATCCAGATTCCAAAATGACTCATAAATACAACAGCATGAGAGTAAGAATATCAACACAAGCAGTTTGGGGCAATGGGCTTCTTACAGCTTACCTGACAAATCCCCTGAGATTAGAAATGCAGCCAGCAGCCACCCATATTCAGAGAAACAGGAGGACGTTGGGACTGTGCTGCTAAGAACAGTTAGAATGAAGATTATCTTCTCAATGATGTAAATGAGCACAAATGGTTGAAAACTATTTCTAGTGCAGACGCTGCAGGAAACCTCATTTAGTCATATTTTAGAATGGATATACTATGCAAACAAGTATAATTTCTGTGTGAGACAATTCTCCATCTATTGAATGTGTCTGGATAGTTTTTGAAACACACTGAATATGATATATTGAATAGACCCTAATGTTAGTGAAAAGATCTGGACTAAAGTATCTTGACTCATTTGTCTGCTCTGTTGGAGAACTCTCATTGCCAACCAAGTTCCTGTAACCTTGACCTTGGGGGACTCTAAGTTGAGTCAGAGAAGGAGCAATCAGTGACTTTCTGGCTGTGATCAAATTTCAGTTTTCTCCAGCAGGTCCCCTACAGACATTTAAATAATATTGCCTTCCTTGCAGTAGTCCATGAGGACAAACAATGACTGCATTTTCAAAGTTTCATATCATCTGTCTACCTCCTGCTATGTTTTTACAGGATCTTCGCATTTTCAGATCACAAGGTCATTTTCTGAAGCTGAGATATTTCTCATTCTAAAACTCTTCCTTATGTATCAAAATGTGTCTTCACTCCCAAGTTGCCTGTCTTTATTAATTCCTTGAGAAGTTAGGCCAACTGCCTGTACCTCCATATTTACCTGGTGACAAGTCTGTGTGCCTCAGGGTATAGGCATGGAAGGAAAGGACCATGCTTACACAAATTTGTAAGATATCCATGTAAGGCCCCAGTATTTTATGTTTGTTTGTTTGTTTTTTTCTCTTAATTCTGTATAGTGTGTGTGGGTGTGTGTGTATAATGTAAATAATTTTCAGGTCATAGAATGCTATGATTTTGACTTTGTCCCCTAAAGGCCATTTTCTAAAGGCTTGGTCACCAGTTCGTGGTGCCACTGGAAGCTGGTAGAAGCTTTAGCAGGTGAGGCCTCATGGGAGGAAGTCAAATCACTGTGGCTGGGCCTTTCAAGGAGGTAGTTAAACCTCATCTCTTCTCTCTTTATCTTGCTTCTTGGCCACTCTGAGATGAGCACTTCCCTCCACCAAACTCCTACCTTGACATAGGTCCTAAAGTAACAGGGCCAATCAATCATTAATTGAAACCTCTGAAACCATGAACTAAAATAAACCTTTCTTCTTCATAATTTGCCTCTTGTATTTTGTCATGGTGATGGAAATATGAATAATATACCACATATATACTCTCTCTATGACCAGATAAATTATAATTTCTGGGATGGCAGAGAATAGTTTTGTAAATTCAAAAATTCCCTCCCTTCTCCCAAATCATCACAGACAGGTTTGACTCCATGTTGAACATCAGTTACATCTATGACCATCCCACCCTGAATGATCTTGTCTAAATGTCAGTTAGTACATTTTGGCTGAATGAAAGTCAGAAAAGGAGCCATGTAAGATTTCCTGTCACTAGGGTATTTTTCAAGGATAACAAAAATCATATCAGAGATGGTAAGTGCTAGTGGAATGTGACAGAGTGATTTCTGCTAATGGCAATTTTGTAAGTTTTCCCATAAAAAGTTATGGTACTTGAAGTTCTCCATATCTTCTAATGATATGACTGTTTTCAACATAGGCAATGGAGACCTATTCTACCATCTGGTGATTAGGCAAACCTAAAAACACTTGTTACCCATATTTACATATTAGTAGATAGATAAAAAAAGTTAATTTTTTAAAAAAATTATAGCATCTTCATAATTGCTGCTGTTGTACAATTGTATGGGAGTGATTCCCTCCCCTGAGCACTGTAAGAATTTTGTGTGTATGTGTATGTATAGGCATGCATGTGTGTAGGCCAAAAGTCAAAGCTGGGTGTCTTCCTTACTCACTTTCTACATCATCATCATCATCATCATCATCATCATCATTTTATTGTCTTGCTGAACCCGGAGCTTAAATATTCAGCTAAGCAGGCAGGCCAGTGAGCAACTAGGATTCCATCTCTTCCAGCGCCTGGGTTACAGATATGCCACATCATGCCTGGCTTTTGTCCATGGATGCTAGGGATTGAACTCATGTTGTCTTGCTTGCTTATAAGCACTGTATTGACGGAACTTCATCCTCCTCCTAACTCAAGAATTTTATCGGAAGAACAATCAAAAGTGATTTTTTTTTCAGGTAAGTATTAAAGATTTATGAGGTTAATTCTGTCACAAAACACTCCCTGCTTTTCCTCTTGACATCCGTATCCCTGTATGAAATAGTTACAAAATCAAGTGTTTCTTGTAAATAATGGAAAATATTCAGTATAAATAAATGTGCCATACTCTCCCTGTCAGTCTTGGATGTCCTTTGGAAGTAAGGTGGTTTTGTGTGTGTGTGTGTGTGTGTGTGTGTGTGTGTGTGTGTGTGTTAATTTAGAAGAATAAATGAAAAAAGTTACCTTTCAAAATTCTCAAGTTTTCATGAGGTTAATTGAAGCTGTCAGCTTTGCCTAGAATTTCACTGTTTTGCTGACTCTTCTCACATTCTGTTTTCTAAGACAACCGGCAGAGGCTGTATTAGCACAACTCACTCTCAAATAATTCATGGGCTACCTGGTGATAAAAGTTCTTCAGAACAGCAAAAATTCCAAGTATTGCTTGAAAAAAAATGTTCTCTCCTGTGCAAGTTCTACTCATTAGCTACAGTTACTTTTATATTACTGGCACATGACAATCAAAATTCAATGAAATGCAGAATATGTCTAACACATACCATATATTCATTGAATTATTTGAATGGGTAAGAAAGCTACCTAAAATGATTAAGGAACTGAAGTTCACAAATGAGTAGAGAAATATGCAAATACAATATGATTGGGCGTCATCAAAACAGTAAAAACTGGGTTAAACTTGCATTGAAAATTGCTAGTTTCTAAATGATCAGTGATGGAAATTGTCTATAGTTATGCTCGGACCTACACTGTTCTAAATAAAATCCAGAATCCCTAGGGCTATTTGTCATTTGGGTGAAGAAGATGACAAAACTAATATATTTCGACTTTGGAAGAAAAGATCCTTGGGACCAGAACTATAGCTCAGTAGTTAAGAGTACCTACTGCTCTTCCACAGGATCAGAGTTTCATTCCAGAACTTAAGTCCTACATTTCATAACAAACTGTAATTGCCGTTCTAGCATTTATGGTGCCCTCTTCTGGCCTCTGCAGGCACCTGCACTCATGAGCACTTATCCCAACACAGACTTAGACACAGGCACACACACACACACACATACACAAATACAAAAATAAAATAAAATACACCTTAATAAAAGATAAAAGGGTTCTTTAAAGAACTGAGGTGTCATTCTCATTAGGTTGAGTCAACATCCTTCAGTAATTGAGTTCTACATTGGTGCTTAGATAAAAGGGACTCTGTGTGTGTGTGTGTGTGTGTGTGTGTGTGTGTGTGTGTGTGTGTGTGTGTATACTGTGCATGCTACAGCAGGTAGAGGTCAGAGGACAACTTACAGGAGTCTGGTTTTCTCCTGTCTAGTGGGCCCTTGGGATCTTAAACTCAAGTCATCAGGCTGAGGGACGAGTGCCTTTACCTGCTAAGCTGTCTCACTGGCCCCAAAGTGACCCTGATGTTCCATTAGAAACACTACGGAGCTTCACAGAAGGTGCTTTACAAGGTGTCTGTGGGGGAAGCATGTCACAGCTGTGTTCTCTGATGATTAGGTTGAGACTTGATGGGAGATTTTCCACAGCCTTGCTTGGAGAAAGCCAACATGGGTACTATCATCATAATTTGCTTCCTGTTATTGTCATTTTTAATAGCAGGGGGCTTAGCGGTGTGGTCTGTGGGTCTCAGTTGAGGATCTTGAAATCAAGATTTTCATCATAAGCACTTTGTCTCTGCAGTATTATTATTATTATTATTTTACAAATCTCATAGGATAATAGAAATATTTGATTGTGAAAATAATCCTTAGCTTAATAGTAATTTGATACCTCAAAGTAATGATTTCTTTCTTTCATTCTTTTGTTCCTTCCTTCTTTCTTTCTTTTGCTTTGGTAGCACTAGTGATAGAATCCAGAGTCTCATGCACTCTATCTCCAGCCCAACGTTCTGTATTTCTAACCATGTAGTCACTAGGGTTCTTTATATTGTATTCCCATAGAAATAAGAATCAATGTTGACAGATGATGGACAAGTGAAGTACAGAAACAATAATAACATCGCCTGGCAGTTTTTCACTAATGATTTGGGCTTCAGTTTTTCATCTAGAGAATGGAGTGATATTGGTGACTACATTAAGATTAAGTGTTAAAATACATTTGAAGTGTATGTAGTTCACCATACCTGGCCAGGGTACAAAGATTCTGTGTATCTAGTTGCTGCACTAAGTATTCTTCACAAATCATCTCACCCGCTCACAAAGCCCAAGTTTATGAAACAATTATTTTTAGTTTCATTCTTGCCAAGGAAGAAACTAATGAACTTGGAATTTTAAAATCTGACTGGTTCAGAGAAGGAGTGAGTAGCTCTCCTAGAATTTGAAACTTTGACCTGTCTGACTCAAAGCCCGATTTCAAGCATTACTCTCATTTAATCTGATTTCTATGATTTCTAATTCTATTGTGTTGCACTGACAGTCAATGTACTAAGTCACACATTCAGAAAATTCTTATGAAAATAAACCACTTAGGTTGATTGTCTTTGATTATTGAAAGTTGATATTTTATAATGGCAGTACACACTAAAACTATTTTTAGTTTAGGTATTTCCTTATTCAATTAACAATACACTGAATTTTACTGTTATATAAATCGTTGACTAAAAAAATTATTAGGGTCTCCAAATGATTAGAATTCTACTATATTTATATCACAAATATAACATACTTAATTAAGTTTCTCACTTTACATTGAACTATTTTATGCAAGTCACTCCTGTTCCGTTTAAAGGATTATGCATAGAAACCATCATTATTCTTTTATTTGGTTTTCACTGTAAGACCTTTGGTCATGATGCATTAATTTGGTATAAATGTGAATAAAATATATTATTTTTAATAATTCTCTTAAATTTAATTAATTTTTAAGTTTAAGGTATATTGTTATTTCAACATCTTTTAAGTATGTATTAAAGTACTTTTTTCATTATGAAACATCTGACATTAAGTTTTTAAAGTTTTTTATTTTTTACTTTTTTGGGAAGGGAGACAGGGCAGCAGGACATCCAATGGGAGGGCAGACCTAGAATTGTGGAAACTCACTCGAAAGCCAACAATTAGTAACAAGAACAAATGCACAAGAGTGTGTTTGATTTGAAATTTTTGGAGGTCAATGAGAAAACTTTCAGAACCAGTCCAAACCATGCAAAAACCAAAATGAAATAGCCTGTGGCTTAGCCTTTTAAATGGACAACATGCAACAAGAGACAACAGGCTTCACCTATAAATAACCCCACAGTGATTATAATGTTCTGCTTTGTGACAAGATCACTTGGCCTCTCTACTATGTAAAATTTACACCACGTAGTAAGTGAGGCAATGGTAACTCATGCCAAGTAATGACAAGAAGTTAAATACACAAATGACCAAGAACCCCCTCACAGCATCCCTACTTCATGCTCTCCACCCCCCACCCCATTCTAGTAATCACAGAAGTCTAGTAAGACTTCTGTCATCCACTTCTGCATGTTCCCTTGCCCTGATGGCTTCAACTTTAAATTGGCCTTACATTCCCTAGTTCAATACAATTCTTTCATAGATATGTAGTATGCAAAAGGAAGTTTAATTTCATATTAGAGGAATGAGAGCAGGATGAAACAGGACCATACAGTTAACACACACCAACTTGTTGTCATGAGCTTGTTATTATTCCTCTCTGCTCTTTTCTACCCACTGACCTTTAGCTGACAGACTATTCCACTGCTTTGTTGAGTCCTTCTCCTTTTAACCTCCTGTCAACAGATTCCTAAATGAAGATACAAACTCCAGGGCGCCACACTCAGGGTTATTTATTTATAGTGCTTTCTAAAAATTTGATAGCATAAAACCATGAGCAGCACATAAACAGAATGTAAGAGTGGGAAATGCTTGTGTGTGAAGTGTGTGTGTGTGTGTATGTGTGTGTGTGTGTGTGTAATTCTTGAATTGAAGACACAAGATATAGTTTCCAAGGGGAGGCTCCTTTTTGCTCTGATATTTAACAATTGTTAGGTCTAGATCACATATAAATTAACTCATGGAACTTAAAAATCATCATAAGGAACAGTATCTAAGAGTCCTCCCTCACATGTCCAACTCTGTGTGTGTTCTTTGTACTTAAAGACGTAACAAGAAAAGGAAAGGTTTTAGTTCTTCACATCTGTGTTCTTGTTCACTGATCACCATTATTGTCCTAGTGTTTTGCTTAGAGAAATTTAGTGGCAAGATTATTTATTAGAACTTGCACTTCTCTGTTTTCCCTTCAATCCCTGTTTTTCAAAATCTCTGTCATTTCAAGTAGAGCCAAGATCATAACACCAGAAAAGCTATAAAAACACTTCAATATCAAATGCAGTTATTCTGTGCCTATGATTCAAATCTCATTCTGTTCTCTAATATAAACAATTAACTCATCTTACAATGGCACATTCTGTCTTATACATGCCGAGTACAGAACTGCAAAGTTTCTGATCATGTGAGGGTTGATTTCACTTGCTTGCTTCTATCTCTCCTCATTGAGGTCATCAAAGTTTATGTTGCATGCAAGTAAGCCTCCTATTCATCTCGGTTATGATGAGGTTGTAGGGCACTGCCAAGCACTCTTAGGCCTATTTTAGAAATGAATAACACAGAGGCAGTTAACTCGGGTGAAAATCACCACAACACCCCAGGGAGTATTCTGGGAAGAGATGCTACATAAACACAAAGAATTCTGCAAACCTGGTTGTGTTCCTCTTCCTAATGTCTCACAAGGTGGGTATGCCGTGAACATTGCTAATCTAAAACTGAGACTGCCACAAATAGAACAAGCTGATTTTCTCTCCCTGCATGAAGAATGACAACACTTTCCCCTCATAATTGTTAAGAGGAATTATTCATCAGATTGTTCTCTGAATGCCAGCCTGTACGTATTTGTCTGATTGCCCACACATCTGACCTAAAGA
The DNA here is from genome assembly GCF_949786415.1 of Peromyscus eremicus. Classification (NCBI taxonomy): domain Eukaryota; kingdom Metazoa; phylum Chordata; class Mammalia; order Rodentia; family Cricetidae; genus Peromyscus; species Peromyscus eremicus. The sequence continues at coordinate 59,801,655 of NC_081420.1, read as the reverse complement.
CTAGTTTGGAAGACAAAACGTTTAGATGGGCAGGTACTCCCACTGCAAATCCAACTGGAAAAGCTAAATGTGTGTACCCGAAATAAGTATGTGGAAATCTGTTAGTTAGAGAAGAAGATCTAACTGAACAAGAAAACTGGTCACATGCTACCTCTGGACAGCTGTACCTTTACATACAGAGCTCTGGTGCACCTCATCATTGCTTTAATTGTTGTAATAGAGATGATATAACAACATGAAGTGTATCTTAACAATAAGACTTAGAAATGGCAGTCTGGGTAATTTAATCTATTACCAATGGCTGAATAAAGAGTTGACTCTTATGAAAGGGCAATCCCCCTGGCACACCACGTAAAATCTATTGCCCCAGTGAAATGTCAGAGTGTCCCTAGAGGGCAATTCCTGGTAGCATTAGAAAGGGTACATAAAGAGGGGTGAGACAAGGCTTCTCATAAAGCATTGCTGAGAAGCTGTCTGCAAAGAGGATTTCAACAAAAGAGACATTTGCATCTGAAAGTACCTTCTTCCTGTGGCTATTTAGGAATGTAAGAACAAATAAAGCCCATGTCAATGGAGTCAGAATACTGCCTGCCTAATTACTAAGGATGCTATTCCAGGATGGCACTGTATGACTTATGACTTTTATTTGCTATGTTTATTTCTTTTAGATTCTTTACCTGTTGGAAGATTTTTTTTTGGTATGAACATGGATAAACATTGTCATTTGTATGTAGACCTGGGAAATGCTAGTATTTCTAACTCACCTGAGAGTCTAAGAACATTTGTTGAAAAATTGCCTATGAGGCAGTTCTGTAACTTGTCGGACTTAGGGAAATTATTTTCTTTATAGGATTTTTTAATTACTTTAATGTGCTTTTTTTTCTAGAGCACTCTTTTTAGTATCTCATTGACTAATAGAAGTCTGGTGTTTATCCTTATAGGTAAAAGTGTAAAGGGTAAAGTTGATCATAAAGAAAGCTAACCTCCATTTTTATTTCATTATTAAATTAAGGTTGGGAAAAATAAAGGAATAGATAGCCACCTTAAAGTAGTTGATTTTATTACTGAGGCAAAGAAATATGACTTCTTTATATCTTGAAGATGATAACTGAGTATATATTTCCCAGGTTCAAGATGTACTTTCCTCTAGTTAGATATCAAATACATATACATTTACATCAGACTAGCATCTGTTGCCATGAGCTGTGTTGTGATATCTCATCTCAAAGATTTCTTATTTTTTTTTTTTTTTGGTTTTTTGAGACAGGGTTTCTCTGTGTAGCTTTGAGCCTTTCCTGGAACTCACAGAGATCCCACCTGCCTCTGCCTCCCAAGTGCTGGGATTAAAGGTGTGCGCTACCATCGACAGGCCCCAAAGACTTCTTTATAACATTTATGGGAATTAACTCTGGGAAGGGCAGTCTCCAGGATTGACAGAAACTTTCTAGTATCAAACATCAAAAATATAGAAAAGTAAAAGCTTCATTAATGTACTTTCATTTAAAAATGTTATGACTAGGGTGAATATAGTAAGTGAATATATAGCAAATGTAAAAATTCAAAAATTTGGCTTGAACGTTATAGTGCCATTTAGCACACCTAAGTTTGCCTGAAGTTTTATAATGAGACTTTTTGTTATTGTTTTTGTTTTTGTTTTGAGATAGGGTTTATATAATCCTGACTTGTCTGGAACTGACTATATAAACCAGGCTGGCCTTGAACTCACAGAGTTTCACCTGCCTTTGCTTCCTATGTGATGGGATTAAAGATGTGCACCACCAAGCCTCTAAAAGACTGTTTAATCTATAGTTCTTATATTGACTTACTATTTGCAGTTAATATCTAATAACATTAATAGAACATTCATGTTACGAACTTAATTTGCTAAATGCTTTTCTGTAACCAACTTTTTTTGTATTTTAAAGAATAAATTTAAAAAATGTCATTAGAAATGAAATACAATGTATGTTTCACATACTTGATGCATATGGGATAATTTGTAAAATGATGCAAACAGAGGAAAAATGTGCAGTGTATATTTTAGGGGCATCTCTGCTAACAGAATGTTTCCTGATAAAATCAGAAGCATAAATACAAAACCAACAATTTCCAAATGGAATCCCCGCTATAGGCACCCACTATGCAGACCTTCTACACAAACAATGACGCTTGAGTTTAGATCCTTTCACGTACTGAGCCTGTGTTCCTGTCAGCAAACAATTATCTGAAGTTATTGAAGGAGAATGAAGCCTACAATTGCATGATTTCACTCCTAATACAGAACTGAGTCAACAACTTACAATCAGAGTTGGGGGAAGGGAGTCCTCACACAAGAGTTTAAGATTTTGGAACAAAGAAATGCTATTGTTTCTCTTTTCTTCCCAACTTCTGCTGACCCAGTTATACGTTTCCAGGATAATCAAGTCACCAACATGAGAAGGTTCTGGAGGATGAGAATGGGAAGGGGATTACAAAAGGCTACAAAATCTAGGGACACCAAGATGCCTCAGCAGGTAGGGGTGCTTACACACAGGCCTGATGACCTGCACCGCATCCTACAAGGAGGCAGGACAGAGAAGCCTGCCAGAGCCAAGAATTGTCCTTGGACTGACTCTCTCTCTCTCAATTCAATTCAATATTTTTTTTAAAGATGACTACGGAAAAAAAAAAAGATGACTACGAAATCTTTCTATTTTAACCAGTTGTCACCAATCAGAACCAAAGGCTTCCTTTTCTTGTTCGTTTACCCTTCTCATACTCCCTATCCAGATAAAATACCGCCTCATTAACAGTTCACTGGGAATGTTTTCAAAAGTGAAATTGTCCGGCTAGAACTATTGATGTATATTGGCTTCCAGAAGTGTCTAGGGTCAAAGAGAATCCACTTCAACTGTGTCCAGGAATTACTGACATCTCACAGCTACTGTCTAGAAAGGGTTTCACCTCTGTAATTCTGATTTAATACTTTATTTTTTCATGCACTATATTCATAGTGAGTTTTAAAAGATACATATTTCCTGTGAGAAACATAAGGCTTTGATTTTACATTTTGACAAATTTAGAGAGGACCTTATAACTAATTTTTTTTTTGTTTGTTTTGTTCAACCCAAAATCAGGTCTGGAAGCAATGGCTCTAGAAAGAAACATGTAGGTATTTTGTCCCTTCCTTCTGAACTACAAATTTTCTGATGAATGTTTGAATCTTAGTAGGTATCAACCAAGTGGGAGAAAATGGATGACACACTTTATAATGGAAAGTACAGAGCAAGGGACTGAAGAGATGTCTTAGTCATTAAGAGCACTTGCTGCTCTTCTAGAGGAACCCATATGGTGTGGTTCACAACTATCTGTACTCCAGTTCCAGGGGATCCAATGTCCTTTCCTGACAACCTCTAGCACCAGGTACACATGCGGTATATTTATATACATGCAGGCAAAATTCTCACATGTAAAATAAAGTGAATAAATATAATTTCGAAAAGTACAATGGGTTGTAAACATCAATAAATAAAAGCAGTGCATCATTGGCCATACGTCAGCTGTTAGTGGGTGGAAAATTGTGATGTAGTTAAAAACCCCAAAGCATTGGTACTTATAGTTTTTTTTTATTCATGTCCTGGCCTACATGCTGATGTGAGCAATTCATGTAACTACAATCTAGTATCAGACAAAAGACAGACAGGCCAATGTCCATAACTGCCTTTGAAATTGAAGACAACACCTACACAACTCATTGAGTATGGAAGGTTGAGCTGGTGCCTACATATAGCTGCCACCCCTACATTCCAGTATCTTTGGTACAGGAAGGTACCAAAACAAATTTTAAATTTTAACATGTTTTGATCATATTTATCAAAAGAGAAATGTAAACACCAACCCGTCCACAAATCCTTTATTTACAATGGTGTACTACCTGTAAGATATGCCAGGGCAATGGTGGCACAAAGCTTGTGGGGGAACCAACCAATAACTGATCCAATTTAAGGTTCACTCTACAAAGTGGAATGCATACCACACTGCTTGGATGACCAAGAACCTGAGACTAGATAGCCCAGGGACCTAAGGTAAAACCAAATAATGATCTTCAAAAACAACAACAACAAAAATGTAGTGATAAAATGACTCTTAATGATGTTCTGTTATACTCATGGATCAGTGCCTTGTTCAGCCACCATCAGAGAAGCTTCCTCGTGAAGCAGATGGGAACAAATATAAAGACCCACAGCTAGACATTACACAGAGAATGACAGCCTTGGAACATTCAGGCCTAAATAAGATGTCCCTATCAAATCCCTCCTCTCAGGGATCAGGGAACCCAACAGAAGAGAAGACACAAAGAGCATAAAAGCCAGAGGGGATGAAGGACACTAAGAAAACAAGACCCTCAAGATTAACCTGAGCTAAGTACATTTGAACTCACAGAGACTGAAGCACCTCACACAGGGCCTACACAAATCTACACCAGGTCCTTTGTGCTTATATTACAGCTTCTAGTTTAGTGTTTTTATGGGATTCCTGAGTGTGAGAATGAGTTGGTCTCTGATTTTTGTGCTTTATCTTGGGCTTTTTTCCTTCTATTGGTTTGTCTTATCTAACCTCAAAGTGATAGTTTTTTTTTTTTTTTGCTTTATCTTATTTTATTTTTTATATTAAAAAAATGAATGAATGGAAACCCACCACTAGGGTAAAGGTTAATGGAATTTTTGTCAATGGAGAAACACTGGGTATATCAACCACTCCAGGGCAGGCGTCATGTTCAGGAGTAGTTAACCAACATAAAATGCACTCCAAAGTTGTGTGTGAGTGTGTGTGTGTGTGTGTGTGTGTGTGTGTGTGTGTGTGCGCGCGCGCGCGCGCATGCACATACTTTTATTTGGTTACAGTTTGGAATTTTTGTTTGTTTGTTTTTATTTTTTTTCTGTTTGGGGTATGATTTTATTTTGTTTTCTTGGTTTGGGGATGGGGTTATTGTTGTATTGGGTTTTTGTTTGTTTTTTAAGAGAGACCTTAAAATTGAGTGGGGAGGGGGAGAGAATCTGGAAGGACTAAGGGAAGGAGAAGAATATGATCAAAACATGTTAAAATTTAAAAATTGTTTTAAATAGTAAGAAAATATAATAAAAAAGAGACTGACCTAAAAAATGAAAAAGAAAGAAAGGTCCATAAGGAAACTGCTATAAGGAACTGGAACTTTGGTGACATTTTTAGTTGATGCTGGGTGATGACTCGGTGAGGGGTAATGATGGGATGCCAACCTCAGCATCAATTTCATATCTGTAGGATTAAATTGTATGCCAGATGGTCTGAGGCCACTTATACTCTCCTGTATTACATGTGTGATCTCTTTGTAGAGTTGTTATTTTTAGTAAAATAATACCCAACATTCAGAAGTTGATTTTACTTTCTATAAAGATACAGTCATAATTGGTGCTGAAATTATACTATATCTTTCATGTCCCTCCTTCCACTGTTATCCTCTCTTCTCCCTCCCTCCTTTTATTTTCCATTAAAAAGGTAAACACATAAGGCTGAGGAAGGTGTCCGACCATAGGTAATGGGCTCCAGAAAGCCAGCTCAAGCACCAGGGATCGATCCTGATCCCACTGCCAGGGGCCCCTCAAACAGACCGAGCTACACAGCTGCCTCACTTATGCAGAGGGCCTAGTCCAGTCCCATGCAGGCTCCACATTTGTCAGTCTAAAGTGTTCATAAGTTCCTACGAGCTTGGTTCAGTTGTCTCTGTAGATTTCCCCATCATGATCTTGATCCCCTTTGCTCATATAATCCCTCTTCCCTCTCTTCAACTGAACTCCCAGGAGGGGTTTGGTCCTTACTCAACTGAATATACCAGGCTTTGCTGACTCCCCATGGAAGGCCTTGCCATTTTGGAGGAGGGGATTGAGGGTGAGTCGGGGGAGGGGAGACTGGGGGAAACAGGAACAGGGATGAAAGGGGCATCTGTGGTTGGTATGTAAAATGAATAAAAAAAAATTTAAAAAAAAGGTGAACACAGGCTTGGCTTAAGGGTCATATGAAAAGCAGGCTGTGAACCTATTAGTCCTACTAGGGAGAAGTATGAGGTCCATAAAGTGCTCTGCCTAGACAACATGGAATCAAGAGCTAGGACTGATGGGGGTTTAGAATGAAGAGTGATGAGCTCAATAGTCACAGATGTCAGAATGCGCATCAGGTCACCATCCATTTTCTTTGCCTACTTAGCTATGATTATGATGTTTCTGATCAGAGAGATTCAGTGCTTCTAAGCTCACACATTGTGTTTCAGCAGGCACACCCCAACATTCTTAGCCAAGGGCAGGGCCAGAATGAAGGTAGGAAAGGCTATACTTTCAATTCCCCATTACCTCAAACAACCTTATCTTATAATATGGTAAAGGTATGCATTTTCTCCATCTCAGGGGGCGTGATGTGGAAAGGCAGCTTGAGCTTTCCATTGAGGACAGCTTAAGAAAACTGACTGGTCACTATTCTCAGACTCGTCGCTTGATACATCATGTATTCCTCCAGTTTAAAGAATGGCATAAAGCAGACCAGCAAGTTGGGTCAGCAGGAAAAGGCCCTTGCTGTCAAGCCTCATGTCCTGAGGTCAATGGCTAAATTGTACAAGGGATGAGAGAACTCACTTCAGCAAGTTTCTCTCTGACCTGATGGTAGAGCCTCAGTCAGATGACTTTACTTCAATGCCCTCCTTCCTGGCATCTATCTGTATTAGTTACTTTTTTGGTTGCTGTCACCAAATACTAGACAAGAAGCTATGTAAGGAAGGAAGGAAGGATTTGTCTTGGCTGTTTGAGAGGATCCAGACCCTATGGTGGGGAAGTCATGACAGCAGATGGCTTTATGATCTGGGAGCATACAACAGCTCATCACATCTCACATACAGCCAGGAAACAGACAAAGAGGAGTGCTGGTATTCTGCTGACCTTCTCATTTTTCTCTTTTCTTTATTGGAGACTAGTCCTTAGGATGAAGAGCGTCAACCTCCTCAGTAACTCTTCTCTGGAAATATTTTCACAGAAATGCCCAAAGGTGTGTTCTCTAAGGAACCTTAGATCCTTCTGAATTGACACTAAAAATGAACTATGCATCGTCATAATAATGAGTTCATAGCTTGATAATAAGAGGCAGCTTTTACATTAAACTAGCCCCTATGATTCTGTAACAAACTTACTTTAAAAAGTTCTCGATGGTAAATTTCAATTATTTCTATTATGGGGCAGCTTGCACTTGGGTGAAGAAGGGTTGTTTAAAGAGAAATGAAAAGGTGGAGCCAAAGAATGTCCAATAACCTTCCCTCGCACACATGGACGGCACGACACTAAAACAGGTAGAGAATCTGTGACTTTTTTTTTCCAGAATGTCTTTGTATTTGAGAAATCCCCAGGTTGTCAATTGCTCTATACTAATCTGTGCTAACCAACTCTCTTTCTTGGAATGCACATTGAAGAGAACAAAACTGCAGCCGTCTTGGTAGTGGCAAGCAGCAATACACAGTTAGTGTTAGCTGAGCCAGGTGCCAAAGTGATTCAGAAGTGATGGTACACAAAATAAAAAGCAATTGTCAACAACCATTACAAAAGAAAGAGCTAAACAGCTTAAAAGTGGAATACACAAAAGAATAAAAGGAAGAAAATGTCTGACTACTCAAAGAAAAATGCATTCCATCATCTTAATTGCCTAAAATTGGGAGTTTAAGGGTTTATTATTTAAAAGTTAAGCCTTTTATGCATAAAAATTACAGTGAAGGTCTGAACAAAGTGTTAAGCAACTAGGGGCACTTTCTGTTAGCCTCAAATTACCTATGAATACAACATACATTGAGCATATGAGTTTAGGACCAAAATGTTTTAATTACTACACAATGTGTTCTTTGACCTTCTACCTGTACATAGATTTGTTCAACATCTGCTGCCCAGGAAGAGGTCCTCAAATTATATAATTACATTTTTCTCTCTCTGTAGACAAGGATGCTACCCTGAGAAGTGGATTGGAAGCAGAAAGACACAATTATGTTACTGCCCACTGGCCAAGCATAACTACCTGACCAATTCCTCCAGTGGAGACATTGCCAACTGAATACTGTTGCCTACTTTGTGTATCCACACTCAGAAGAATGAGATCAAGACAGATTAGTATGGTACAAAGGGTCCTGGTCAAAGTTCCCTAGGACATAATTCATAGGGCTCGACTTTTAGGAATATATGGGATCCTCCTGAGAAATTTCTATTATTTCCATATGTCTACCTGCTTCATTTTCAGAGTGCATACCAGTTACCTACCCTACTAATATCAGTATTACAGAGAAAATCAGAGCCATAGAGAAATGTAGGGAAGTCTTTATGTATGCTTACAAAAATGGTTTACCAGAAATATAATGAAGAATACTTTACAATATGTAAGGTTTCTTTCTATCAAAGAAAACCTTCAGTTTCTTCTTGGAATTTGAACATCTGTATTTGGACTCTTGCCTTTCTACATCTCTTATAAACACATTGTCATCTTTTTGATCTTTACATTGTCAGCACCATTCCCAATTTACTAGGAAATGGTCTTAGATCAACTTTTCAGGGATGGCCTACAGCTGACTCTTCTCTTTACCACCATAGCTGCTATCTTAGTTCTGCTCCCCCCATGGTTATCATAACTAACCCAGCTGTTACCCTTTGGCCATATATATCTCCTCTAGAGTCTGTTAGTATAGAGGAGACAAGCTTATCTTCATCATCTGACTTCTCAGAGAACTTTATCTCCAGGGCCCACCATGTCATACAAGTTTTCCCAATAGTGAGGGAACAGATAATTTCTTTAGATGTCTTTCTGTTTTTAAATTGTTGCCACTAAAAAATTACACATAATTCAAAATTTCATGTTCATAAATACCATTTTGTTTGTGTGTGTTTAGTTATTTACATACCACTGTAGCTTTAGTCTGTAGTGTCTTACAAAGGTTCACATATCAGAGACTTGATCATCACCTTTGTGCTAGTCAGAGGCATTAGAACCTTCAAGAAGTAGGACACAATGGGAGATCTTTTGGTCATTGGAAACAAGATATTCAAAGTGATAGTATGATCTCAGGCTTTACTATTACTTTTTCATCTCCTGGCCAATGGGTTTGCTTTCCCATGTGTTCTCTGCCATTACCATCCTGTTTTACCTCCCAGAGACCTAGAAGTACTGGGTACCCTTGACTGTGGCCTGGAGCCTACAAAGTGTGATGTACCACCAGCAGCCTATCCTTTAATAAGCTGGTAGTTGAAGGAATTTGCTGTGGTGAGTGAAAGCACACACACACACACACACACACACACACACACACACACACACACTACAGTTGCTTTCTTTCACACTATGGCACAGAACTGCCATTTCACAGATGTTAAGGCCTGCAAACCCTGAAATGTTTATTCTCTGACTCTTTACAGAAAATGTCTATGTGTTCTCATAACCATATGGTCTGACTCTCTTGCTTACTATTCTACTCACTGGTATACTGTATCATGCTAAATTCATTACTCTGTAAACTTCCATCATTTGTATACTGATTTCGTTTGTCCTTGAATGCTATTTCTCAGAATATCCCATGACTTCCTAAGATCATTCTAGAACCTAATTGTACCTTTCCCATGGAAACCTTCCTTAGTCATCATATAGAAAATAGCACTGCTACAAAAATGAGAATTGCAACCAAGAAATCTCTTTCTAAGACACAATACTTGGTTTACCTAATTCAAAAGCTTTTTTCTTCAGATGTTGAAATAATTGTTAAGAATTCATATTCTCTTATTTATTTTATTTGTATGGGTATTTCACCAGAATGTATGTTTTATGCACCTCATAAGCACATTGGTCACAAAGGCCAGAAGGTGTCTGACCTTTGGGATTGTAGTTACAAGCAGTTGTGAAAAGCCCTGTAGGTGCTGGGAATCAAACCCAGGTTTTCTACAAGATCAGCCAGTGCTCTTCAACACTGAACCATCTCTCTATCCTCCAAAGAATCAGTGATTGAGCTCAAATATTTAATATTTAATGGCTCTGATTTACTGTGGAGGACAAAATAAGAATAAATATGGTCATTTCTTCTCTTATTCAAAATTTCCAAGAACTCAGTATGGGACTCTAAACAAAATTTAGTGAAATGTAGTCTCAGTTTTTCTTTCAACTGAGTTAATGATTATTCTCCTGAGTCTGTTTTACAAATATGATTGACAAAGGGTACAACAATGATATTTAAAAAACAAAACAAAACTGAAGAGTAGCCAAATATCCCTGCAACATATTATGGAATACACCACTCCTCACCAAAATTTCATTTTTTTCCTCATAATTTGTACAAGTAAATCATTGTTTTGTTTCTCTAAATCTTGCTATATGTCTATCTGGCAATGATACCAATATATGAGCTGTTATAAAATATTATCACAAGCTAAGTGACTTAAAACAACAGAAATCCAATGTTTCACAATTTTGGAGGTTAGAAGTTCAAAATAAAATTGCAATTCTCCTTCTGAAGCCTGTAGGGATTTCTTTCTTGTTCCTGGTAATTAACTAGCAGTTCTGGGTTTTCTTAGCGTGCAGAGGCATAACTCTGGCCTCTGCCTCAATGTCCTAGGGCACCCAAATCCAAATCCGTCTGTGTCTCTGTCTTTATGTGGATATCTTAAGAGTATCATATTGGATTAAGAGCCTGTCTTACTTCAATATAATCTTAGCTAGTTATATCTGCAATAGCTCTTTCTCAAATAGTTCACATTGTGAGATAGTGGAGATAATCAATAATCACTATTTTCTGGGGGTTGAGTTCACACTTTAATTCACTTTAGTGTCCAAATATATAGGGAGCAGGATTTCTTCCCTAAAATTCATTTTTATGAACACAGAGTGTACTTCTTACTTATGCCAATTAAGATTCTTAGACATGTACTTGTTAGTTACTATTGTAAATAATATTTATTTGATGACTGAAAACTCTTTCAGTGACATTTATATTGTTCAGTAAGGCACTGTTTGAATTCCAAATTGAAGAGTAGAAATGAGCAACTAGTGACTTAAGTACCTATCATTTACAGGGCATCATATACTTATGACCACCTAGTCAGTTATTGATGGAGTCTTTGGAATCATTAGATGACTAAGCTAGAATCTCATCAGTTTGTTCCACAGCAGAACAAAGCTCACTGTGTTAGTTAATTTACTCACCACTCTTACCAAATACCTGACAGTGGGTGACTAACTGCTTTAACTAACAGTTTGAGGGGATGCAATTCCAAATCCTGGTAGAGTAAACACGATGATGAGTGCATAGGCAGCCAGCTATATTCCAGCTATAGTTAGAAAGTAGAGAGTGATGAACATTGGGACTCAGTTACCTTTCTCCTTTCTTACTCTTTATTTAATCTGGGACTCCAGCCTACGTCGTGGTGCTGCCTACAGTCAGGGTAGGTCTTACTTTCTTAAGCCTTCCTGGAAATGTGCTCACAGACATACCCAAAGGAACTTCTCTACCATGATTCTGCATTTGGTAAAGTAGACAATCAGGATTAACTAGCATATTCAGGAAAGGTACTTATCCAAAGTTCTCTTAGTATAATCCAATGCTCCCAATTCTTTTTTTATTAGTATATATTAATTGTTCAAAGTAATGGGTATCATCATGACATTTTAACAGTTCTAGATCTCAAAATGCATCTGTGTGATGGGAATATATCAGCCATTTAATAATGTAGTACAATAACCAGAAGGCAAGCTTGAGATTTATGTACTTGGAAAAATTAAAAAAAAATTGGCTTGAAGTAACTTATACTTTTTAAACCATTTATGTAACACACTGATATCAGTTGGATATTAATATCTCTACAAAAGTCAATGGAGTCACAAACTGTGTAAACCTGCAGTTAAAAAGACTGATAATATACAAAAAGGTCCTACTAGTTTAAAGAGAGTAGTGTATATTTAAGGGTAGACAAAATCTCCTAAAGTTCTGTAAGAAGGATAATTACACAGAGTATAAATTATGAGTTTATAGATGAAGGCTATTTCCAAATACCTATAACCATGGCAGTGGAAAAACAATCCTGGTCTGCAAATATTGAGTGAAATCCAAGTATGAGGTTGTCAAATGGGAAGATAAAATTTTAAAGAGCAAGATAACTATAGAGGAATGTAACCCAAAGCCACAGTCTTCAGAGGATGGAGGAATTATCCATGTGAAGTAGAGATTTTAGAGTCCATCTACAAAGCAGGAAGAGATCAGAGGTGAATGTATTCCTGGAAAGATTCAGGAGACATGATATGTAAAATTCATTCTCTTTAAGCCAAAAACATTTTCTAATTGTGCAACGCATAGGCAGCAGGAAACTAGCCATGTGGGTTGAAAGTGTCAAAAGCAAGATCCAGGGGATCTAACCAAAGCATCTGGATCTAGAAAAACAGTACAAGAAACCAATAGCACCCAAAGCTGAAGAAAGGTGAACACCTGAACATGAGCATGTTTCACACATTCACAGGGAAGAACTCCAGCAGCTGACTAATAATGAACGCCATATTGAGAAGTTGGTGATTGAGAAGAAACATCAGTGACTGACTGTATACCACATGGAAGATAAATAAGTCAGTCACGCCCTAGGAAGTGAAGCATGGAATAAAAAATGCAAAGACTCTTGAAACACTGCAGGATCCATTGTCATAGAAATATATAATCTGTAATAACCAGTTTATAACAAAAACTTGCCAGACATTCATAGAAACATAAAAGAGAAGCAAAGACAGGACATAGAAACTGACTTCTAGTAGTCTCAGGGGCTAGAGTTAGCTGATAAAACTTTGATCACAGCTACTATAAACATGTTCAAAGAATTAAAGGTAGTATTATGTTCTAATTGAAAACTTAAGGGAATTTAAACAAATAAATGGGGGAAAACAATCTAACTGAAATTTTCAATAAATCAAAACTTCATCAGGGCTAAAGAGCAGATTGGAAATGACAAAGACTCAACAACCATAAAGATCTGTCAACACAGATTATTCAGTTTGGAAGACAGTAGAAACAGGATGAAAGCAAACACATGGGACCTTAGGAACTTATGGGAGAATATGTCAAGTTTTAAGATAGGCAATTGATGCTTACAGAGGAAAGAAAATATTAAAAATAATCACAGCATTTTACAAAGTGGCACAATTTCTCCCCAGATTTGGAGGCTGACATTAAATCCAGGTCCAGAGAGGTTAATTAGCTTCAAGTGGGGTTGAAACAAAGAGAGCCATTCCTAAACACACTACTGTTTTAACTCTGGAAATACAAACTAAAACAAACTTTTGAACTCAGAGAAGCCATATGCAAAAATTTGAGGTGAGGTACTTGGACTGACTCTTGATTCCTATGGAACCCAGTTGACATTGGAATGTAAAATGACCGAGTAAAGAAGGTAGCTGATGATGAAATCTAAATTTAATGAAACTACTCTTATAAATCGGATATGAAACTGAAATATTTCAGGTAAACAGAGAGTAAATTTGTTACTAGTAGAGTTATATTCCAGATATGGAAAGTAAAACAAGCTCAGGTTACATAAAAATATTCTATTAAATTCTTCAATTAGAATAACTGAATTGAAAGTAAACAATAAACTTACTGACAAGCTTATGTATGCAAATGTTGTATATGCATATATATGTATATATGTACATATTAAATAGTTTAAAAGCTGGTGATCAATAAAAATACATTTTTTTCAACCAAATATACTTGATGAATGGATTAGGTTAAGTTTAAACGTATAGTTCAGTCCTAAAGTAATCATAGAAAAATAATGTAAAGATATAACTAGAAAATTCCCCAAACTGAAATAGATTTTTTTAAAGGTTGATTAATAAGCAAGGACGAAACCTAAGCACGATGATATTCTACTGGAGAAAAGAGGAAGGTTCCACAGTGAATGAAGTTTAACAAGGTAGCAATAAATAATAAGTTTACAGATGCTTAAAATACATCTTCAGGCCTGCACAGAGAGCTCATTTGATAGAGCTCTTGTAAACTAAGCATGTAGACCTGAGTTAGATCCCCAGAATCTGCATTAATAATACAAAGCCTTGTATGGTGGCTGGAGCAGTGTGGGTACATAGAGCTTGGGTCTGCCATCTAGCCCACTTAGTGACTTCCAGGCCAGTGAGAAACCCTGTCTAAAAACCAAGGTGGATGGTGCTAAAGGGAAACCACCTGAGCTTCCATGTGCATGTACACACATGCATGTGTGTGTCTACACACATGTGAAAACATATGGACACATACTTACACATAGAAATGTCTGAAATAAAATTTGAGGTAATTCAGAAGGGGAAAAGACACATGTATAAGCAGTGATGCATAGGAAACTTTATTACACTCTCTGAACCTGAATAGGCAGAGGGGCAAAAAATAAATTAATAAGAAAATAGAAGATGATAAGGAGACCACTAACATAAGTAGCAATCACAGAACACCTCACAGATTAACTCTGAAATACATATTCCATTTATGGACAGGGAGAGTTTTCTCCAAGGTAAGCAGTATGTTGGGAAAAGGATCAAAGACCTTTGGAGTATGCTATCTGACCAAAGTGGAATTAGATTAGAAACTAGTAACAGAAAGATGTCTAGAAAATCATCAAGTATCTATAGTATTAATAATATACTTTTCTAAATTCAATGGAAGAAAAGTAGTCAAAAATGATTTAGAAATTAATTTTGAATGAAATAAATTTGAACTTGTGAGGTTCAGATAAAGTGGAATTTATGGGGGAAATTCATAGGCTTAACTGTACATACTATGAAAGGAAGAGAGGCTAAAAATTAATTTCATAAGCTACAACTATAAAAGGGGAAAAATGGATTCCCAAAGATGTCTGTCCTCTAATCCCCAAAAATGTTCAGATGTGTAATTTCAGATGGCAAAACAACAAACAAACAAACAAACAAAAAACCCTCACTGATGTGAATTATAGACTGGATCCTTTGATGGGGAGATTATTATGGGACATCTTGATGGGCCCACATGATCACATGGGTCTTCAAAGATGGACGTCTTTCTCACTAGAGATATGAGATAGAAGAAGACAGAAGGGAGATCAGTGACTCAGCATCGCTGGCTTTAAAGATTGGGGTGGGGGTGGGAGTCTACAAGCAAAGAATGTGTGAGTTCTAGAAGCCAAGAAATAGGCAGATATGAGCTTTAGACCTACAAGGAAATGAATCACTCCGTGGAGTTCCTTGAAGGGAATGAGGAGCTGTGGATACGTTGACGTTAGCCTGGTGACACTTGTGTCATACTTCTGATCTATGGAATTATATAAGGCTAAGGAATGGTTCTGGCCACATTAAAGCAAGAGACTGAGTTTGGATTCTCCAGCACCCGGATACAAATCTGTGCATTGTGATGTGTGCCTGTGATTTCATTACTAAAGAAACAGAGATAAAAGAATCCCTAGAGCTCACCGGTCAGCCAGCCTAGCTGAATTGGTGAGTTCTAGGTTCAGTGAATAACCCTGTCTCAAAAAATAAGGTAAGTAGTGACTAATAAAGACCCCTATGTTGACCTCTAGCCTCCACACACATAGTGTACACGTATCTACAGACACATGCAAACAGGTACAACACACATATACACACACACGTACACACATAAGCAAACATATAAATACACAGTGTGTGCAATGACTGATAATGATTGAACTCTGACTTTCACACCCATGTCATACACATGTACCCTCACCTACACATGTTTACATAAATACACCACAAATACAAACACACACATACAAACTATATAAAGTAATAAGATTATATTATTTAAGGCACCGAGTCCATGGAAATTTGTTATGAGAGAAACAGAAATTGAATGGACTGACTTTCAAAAGGGAGAATGAATTAGAATACCTACTGCAAAGAGAGAATTTATGTAACTCTACAACTTATAATATGCAAAAAAGAATATGACGGATATTCTAAGGCAGTACTGTGATAATTCAAGTAACATGTACAAGTTCTCTGAAAAGCATAAATCACCAAAAGGACTTATAATCATGTCTTTCCACAAAGAAAACTATAGGACCAGAGATCCTACTGGTAAATTCCATCAAATATTTAGAGAAAGAACAGAATTCTAATTTGACACAAAATGGCTTGTGAGGTAGGAGAGAAAGGTATACTTCACAACTCTGCTATGAGACTATTTTTAGACTACTGCTATACCAAACACACCAAAAGACAGATGTTGTGGGTGGTATGTAAAATGAAAAGTTTAAATAAATTTAAAAAAAAGATAGATGCATCCTAACTCTCTCATGAATGGAGACACAAAAACCCCTCACAAGGTATTAGCATATCAGATTCTCAGCATCCAAAGAAACGGCATATTTCACTGGAAAACTCTTTAGCAGATGAGGAACTTGAGCAGTGCCTTTTCCCGATGAAGGTTATGGCTAAAAGCCCCCCCTACTCTGTGGGAAGAGATTCAGTCTTTTATTCAAGATTGGTAATAAATCAACATTGTATATCTTCATAATTTCTATTTACTATATTATTGCAAATTCTAGAATTTCCACCCATTAAGACAACTATTAGAAAAGATGATTTTTTTGAACCAGGGATAATGGTATAGTTAGGAAGTTCTAGGAAAATATCTTCTTAAATGTTCTCACTAGAAATAATAATTGAGTTTATCAACATCAGAGTCTAAGAGGTCAACATACAAAAAAAAACAATAGTTTTTATGCAATAGACACAAATATTCGGAAAAAAGTAAAAATATAGTTGTACTTAAACAATGCATAAACCTACTTCATATGTAGGGATAAATGTAACAAAACTGAAGAAATATATTCAAAACCATAGTCCATTGCTGGTAACAAATCAAAGAGCAAAATGCACGGGGAACAAGGCCGTGACAATGGATGGAGTCTTAAGACAATGCACGTATCAGCTCTACAATTGAACCACATATTCCATGTGATTATGTAAGAATTTCAGCAGCATTTTTATTAAGGTAGAAATTTAGTAGCTAATTCTGTAAATTATAAGGAAATGGGAACAACGTATAAAAGCCAAAACAATGTTTAAAAAGAAACTATGGATAACTTGCCTTATCTGTTTTTAAATTTCAACCATAAATCTAGGGCAATTAACACAATATGGAATGCACTTGGGAGGCAGAGCTAGGCGGATCTCTTTGAGTTCGAGGCCAGCCTGGGCTACCAAGTGAGTTCCAAGAAAGGCACAAAGCTACACAGAGAAACCTTGTCTCGAAAAACCAAAAAAAAAAAAAAATGGAATTAATGAAGGGTAGACACATAGGCAAATTCTAAAGAATAGAGATATTCTCAAAGATGACTAACGCACACATCATCATTAGTTGAGTTTTGCCAAATGATGTAATGTAACTAAAAGGGGAGGTACTACTCTTTCTACAGGTAGTGCTGGAGCTGTTAGCCATTCATATAGGAAAAAATATGGACCTTGGTATAATAACTCATAACACAGGATAGATCTACAGATAGAAGTGAAATGATAAAATTTATGATGGAAACTTGGGAGAAATGCCAGGTATACACCTTTAGTCCTAGCACTCAAGAGGCAGAGGCAGGCAGATTTCCGTGAGTTTGAGACCTCCTGGTCTACTTAGTGAGTTCCAGACATCTAGTGCTATAAAGAGACCCTGTCTCAAAACAAACAAACAAACAAACAAACAAACAAGCCATACTTAGAAGAAAACTTTTGTTGTATTTAAATACAGAAAGAAATAGCATGAGATATGCAAATATTATGTTGGTCACAGACCTGTAATCCCAACACTCAAGATGTAAAGGAGGATCAGAAGTTTGAGGCCATTCTCAACTACACAGGGAGAATGGGCTCACCGTGTCTTAAAAACATATGTTGGTATTGTGGAACATTGGCAAGTTTTATATTAATACAAATCAAACTATCATTGAGATTTATCATTAAAGTAAATGGGAAAAATCATGTTCTGGGAGATAAGTATGTCCCGTGCAGATATCTTAGACAGATGAGGCTTCTGTCCAGGATATAGAAATAATGCCTACAACAAAGTATTAAGAGAACCTATATAATATGATTTTAAAAAATGGATAGAAGACCTGAACAGACACTTCCAGGTAAACAATGGGCTCATGCAAAGAAATACAGCATCAGTAGTTTCCAGGGCAATATTGACTAAAACCGCTATCAGACATTGCTCCACACTTTCTTGAATGGCTGAACTCCAAAAGTCTGACAACAACACCTGTTGGTAGACACTCCACAATTGGAACTCTCCCACATTGTTGGTAGAAACATACAATCCTACAACTACCATGGGAAATAGCTCATTTTTCTTATTTATATAGGTCAATACACACCGTATGACCCACTATTTTCATTTCTAAATATTTCCATGGGGAAAATGGGTATCCATATTCACATAAAAACTTGCACATGAATGCTTCTATGATTCGAATCTTAAAAGTTCCTGTGCTGAAACTATCCAAATATCCACTGACAGGTGAATAGATGAAGAAACATGTGGTTTCACACATACTTTGAAATGCTATTTTACAGAAATGGGTGCAACCATGTATAACTCTCAAGGAAGTATGTTAAGTGAAAGAAGCAGGACACAATAAAGCACAGAGCAGATGGTTCTGGTCTTCTAAGATTGTGCAGAATGCCAATTAATTTATTGAAAGAAAAACAAAGGTAGGCATGGAGGAAAAAAAATTGACTGTATAGGGATATCAGAAAACCATTGTTTGAATAATCATTTTCTACTTCTTGATTGTGGTGGTTTCACAGTTCTATGTATCAATGAGATCTTATCAAGTTGTTCAAGTACATTTGAGAAGCATATGGAAAATTTAAGCCTCTGCCCTCCCTCCTCGGGTTATATGTAAGAGCCATCCCAGCTGAGTTTGGGACCTCCTGTTTGTTTACACTCAGTCTACTGCTGCAACATTTTCTGTGGTCCTGTGGACTATTCCAGTGTCAGTAATGGAATGGAAGAGTCCAAAACCAAGAGATGAGCATAAGCCTGCATCAACTCAGTGCAGGTGTGACTGTCAAGTTCCGTAATTGACTCATTGATAATTCTCCTTTATTTGGACCACTGGAACACAAGGTCTACCTTAACTGCTTCATTCTTTTCACTGGAGTCACCCACTTGCATCAGGGATAAAATGAATCGGTTATACTATTTGGATGTGATCAGGTCATCTCTTTTTTTAAAGATGAGGAGACAGAACCTCAAATTAAGGAATAAAATTGATGGGTCAAATAGAGATGAAGCTTCCTCCTTCCTTACATTTAGTGCTGTGTCTCTTTCTTCGTTTATTTTATACCAAGTAAACACAGGTTTTAAGACAATCTGAATCAGGAATTTAAACACACACATACACACGAGAGAGAGAGAGAGAGAGAGAGAGAGAGAGAGAGAGAGAGAGAGAGAGAGAGAGAGAGAACTTATCTAAGAAAATATGGGAAGTGAGGTGAGAATGCTAATCTTATCCCCTAACACAGTGCTAAGTTCATCAAGCCTAATTTAATCAAATTACCTTTACTAGTTCTCCAGGTAAACTTTCACTGCATTAGCATTCTTTTAATGGCCAAGGTGCAGCTTTTTCATTTTTTTCTGTTCCTCCCAGATTTGGAGGAAAGTCCAAGACTCTGACTTTGGACAACCAAACTACTTGTTTGGTTGATGCTCAGTCCCCCTTAACAATAAATCCAGCAAATGTCCCATCATATCTACAAGGCACAGTTCTTATGCTCTCATACTACCTTTATATTTTGACTCTGGCATCACTGATAATTTCTTCTGTATGTTGGTGTGAAAGTCACAACATATATTCTCTTCATCAAATATTTTCTACTTCAACACCTGTGCAATTATAAGGTGTAAACTATTCCCACATGCCACAAGAGCTAACGATAAATGCAGAATTATTGTGAAGAATTTCAACTTGGAAATTGTCATGTCACAGCCCTTCAGTGGGGGAAGAATAAAAGTCATTCTGACATTATCTATAGTTAGGGATCTGAACTTGGGGCTATTGCTGATTCCTTATCTGTTGAGGAAATGGGTAGAACAAACATGACTTCAGTGTTGTTGAACATTTTATTAATGGGGGAAAGCATCACTTCAGTTGCAGAAATCTACAGAATCATGAGTTCATTAGTAGTTCAGTGACAGAGTCCCACCGTGAACCCCCTGATTTTACACGATGTTCTGTAAGATATGACAGCAGCCTTCACACAGAGCAGCATTGCTAGCTCTAAATCTTGTTAACATGAGAAGTTGGGGAGGTTGAGTTTATCCTATCTTATTCTTGTTTTGTGCCAGAAGTAGAATTTTGGAGAGATCTACTGACCTTTATTTTCACTTGTAGTATTTTTCATTCAATTAGAAATTTACAGAAAGAAGACTCTGACTTTGGACATTTGAAAATTTAAAGAGAATGGTAAAATTATAAAGAAATGGATTTTCTTTTTTTCATAATTAAGAAACACAAAGACTGTTGTTTTACTTGAAGGCAGTTCTGGGTAGCTCTTTCAAATCATGGATTCTATGGAAAGTCACTATGGAGTTAGTTTGTTGTTACTGAGCAACAGTTTATTCCAATTATTACTGAAACGTGGCTAACAGACAGTTACTGGTGAAGAACAGATTTTTTTTTAAAATGAGCTATTAAATTCACAGCATTTTTTCTTGTTGTAAAGAGGTAAAAATTATTTTAGCAGTTGACATTTCCTAATGTTCTGAGGTCTCTTTAGACATTTCAAGTAGTCTGGGGGCATCGATGGAGACCCAAGGATGACGAGATTTAGAGCTGTTAAATGTAGGAATAACACAATTAGAATAGCTACAGAGACCAGAGTATGCACTGCTCCACTCTCTCCAAGATGCAAAGGTACACAACCTTCAAATATCCACAGGAGACATTTTCTTTAGCAAAGGCTTTGGTAGGCAGTTGCTAACTACTGCTTCTGAATTCCTCCCATTCTATTCTGCTTATCCATTTTTTTAAAGCCAAGTAAAATCTATTACAGCTTATAAAGCACAGTGGAAGATAGCAAATTTTATTCCTTGATGTTTTATATGCATTTTAAGAGCAAATTTTAAAATCCTTACTTCTAAGTTTCTTGACCCAGATCTAAGCCAAACTCAGAAAGTCTAAATCTTTCCATGTGTCCTCCCGTTTCAGACACTCAAATCTTCCTAAGATCAAAACTTACTACACAGAAATGCACTTTGAAATAACATACATAGTATTTGGTAATAGTGACAATGATGATAATATTTCTATCCTTTTCTTCTCTATAGTATTTAACTACAATCTAAAACATATAGGCAACAGGTACAAACTAACAAGCAAAATGCACACGCACCAAAGGAAGGGAAGTCCTATGGTCTATGGAGAGCTAACCTTGAACCCTTATCTACAGCTAACGCACTGAGGAAGATTGTAAGAGGTCAGTTCTAAAGGCAGGGAGAGAAGCTGGTCTCTGGAGTTTACACCGTGTAGTTTCAATTTCTCTCTCATCACAGAGTAACAGCTACCAGCGTTCTCCACAGCAGTTTCAGTCAGAGTGTAGAGAAATACTTGTTGAGTTTAATTGGATTGAATTAAAAATTGTCCTTTCAAAGAATCAAGTTGGCATCTCAAGTTCAAGGTCTCCAAACGATATAGGCTCTCCTCCACAGCTGTCTAATGAACTCCTGACTAGTTACAGATAAAAGGGATTAAAGCCACTCCACAGAGCACTTGCTTTAGTCTTCCACTATCTGGACTACAGACGTCTCTGATAATTGCACTGTTCCATAAAACAAAATAAGTTTAATCCTTGTACTTCCTGTTTTAGAAGTAAACATCAAGCCGTTATGATGGGTACGGGTCCCATTAGAATAAATAATAACACCTGTCAGGCAGCAACTTTGAGGAAGTCAAGACTTCTTCGTGACAGGACACGGAAAACTCCAACCCCATACAACCAAACAGCTCCTTGACACAGTGTAGCAATCTTAGCCTGGTTGCGGCTGGGCATCGAATAGTCAGTTTGCAGAGAGAAGCATCATCAGGGTGGATAGGGATGCGGTTATTCCTTGTTATAAGTATGACGCGGAGGTCATATATCAGGCAATTATACCTTTTCATTACAAGCTAACCCCTCACAGCAGGGAAGCCACGCTTATGACAGCATTAGAGAGACAAAGCCTTCAGCTCTTTAAAAAAAAAAAAAAAGGAAAATCCAAAAAAAGAAAAAAAAAGATTAAAAAATTAAATTCATTTTCTTACCAGCACGTTGCAGCACCAACTCGCTCACGGGAATGTTGCTTTTACAGGTTTCTCTTTTAATTATCCTGGAAGCAGGGAGACAGGGAGGGGGGGCAGAGAAGAAGCAGGGTGGTTAAATTAGCGTGCTGGAATCTTTTCAGTTTGTCGCAGAGAGTAGAAAAATAAAAAAAAAGGGGAAAAAACTCAGTAATTTAAATTTGCTCTCAGTTCAAGCTGCACCGCTGGGTCCCGCCCCTTCTTCCCGCTGGGTTCCATTACCTGCAAGGCTGGGACTGACGGCCACTGTTCAAACACAAAAAGGCAGCCAGCATGCTGGGACCATTCTGTCTGCTGTTTGGGTCTCACTTGTCCTGTCAACTAAGCATCACCAACGGGAAGGTGTTCTGCAGTTCCTTTTAGGGCACTCACATGCCATTCCTTACCATGGGGGCTGATAACACGTAGCTGAGGGGTTGCTTACAATTTGCTTTGTTTTTTATTCCATCTTTATAATATTATTGAAATTATATCTTTTACTAATATTTATCTTGTGCTATGTTTTATATTCTTTACTGTCTTCTTTCTCCTGCTCCAACATATATTATCTCCTGTCTTTTCCTTTACATCACAAGCATGAGCATATCGAGGAACACAATAGAAGACATATCAAAATTATAAGGGCTTTCATTTCTCTTTGGTCTTTTTGGCTTTTTTCCTTTTTTTGAGTCTGTAATGTTGAGAATAATTTGTGTAAATGCATGCCCAGGACCAAGTTTCTAAAAGCACCAGAAACTTCTAAGACAGATGAAATATGGGGGAAAAAAAGTCTCCATAATCAAATTAAAAATGTTTACCTTAATAGTTATGAAGTGGGTAAATAACTAAAGATCAAAGAGCTAACTTTGATTCATACTGAAAATTTAACCTGAGACATGGAAACCTTTTGAATTTTACCAACAGCGGCAAAACCCTGATACTTAAGACGCAACTTGTTTCTAGTTAGCATTGAAGAAAAGGTAGAGGAAATGCATTCTTCTTCCATGAGTAATTGTATTCCTACAAGGACTTTTTGCAGCAGACTTCCTGTTGTTACCTTTCTGATCAGGGAGTTATAAACTACTTTGTGATGGATACTGTCTTAGCCACCTGGGTATGGTTTTTCTATAGGTGTGTCTCTATCTCCCAGCTTTCTTTTTATACTATAGTACAGCTCTGGTTCTCCTACCAAAGGGTCAAGCTGTCTATTCTAATGTAAGTATACCATGATGAGCTCTGTCATGCTCTATAACCACATAGTGGTTAAGGAGTGAATGATGGCAGCTGGGGCTCAGGGGAGAGCTCAGTCAGCCAAGTGTTTCTTCTGCAAGACGAGGACCAGAGTTTGACCTCAAGCACTCATGTAAAACAAGCCATAAGCGGAACATGAGGGTCCATGTTTGCAACCCCAGCACTGGGGAGGCCGAAAGAGGAAGAACCCTAGGGTTCACTGACCATCCAGAACAGCCCAGTTGATGAGTACTATGGTGGCAAGAGATTGTTTTTAAAAACAAAAAGTGGACTGTGTCTAAAGAATGACATTCAAGGCTCTTCTCTGGCCTCCATATGCATGCACACAACTTTCAGTGTGCACCTGCACACACCAACATGTGTGCAAGCACACACACACACACACACACACACAGATATAATTGTACATACTTTAGTACCACTGGCTGAATACATAGAAGAGAATTACTCTTGATGACAGAATAGTGTTTAATCTAATTTTGTTTGATAATTTTTCACTTAATTATTTTTCTTCTATCTCTATCTTATCTTCTTATCTATTTAAGTGGATTGCAGCATTTCTAGAATTTTGTAAGGTCAACCATGGGCTGCTCTCATACACTTCTCTTTTCAAAAGAGAAATTATTAATGGTGTAAATTAAATAACATGATTTAGCTTCCCAAATTGGTAAAATGCTAGCTGAGTGTCAGATATCAGATATTTATCTTGCCATTCAGGGTCTATCATAAAAACAAACCAATTAAAAATATAGATGACCGAGGCAGAGCAAAACCATCCACACACACACACACACACACACACACACACACACACACACACACATATATATATATATATATAATATATATATATATATATACCTTGCTGAGGGTTATTTCTTCTAATATTGTTCATAATGAATGCTTTTGCTCAATGCTCACCAGCTCCACACCATAGAGAAGTAGGGCAGGCCAAGTATACCAGAAGCCATGTTGACTTCCCAGGAAGTTAGGCAATCAACTATAATGAAACAGTGGTAAATTACACAATGTACTAAATGTGGAACTTTGTAGCAGCACAAAATGTAATAAAACTAAGTCATACTTTGGCGTGGATGTGTTAGGTGTAGATTTTTTTTTTCAAAAGAGTCCATTTAGGCAAGATTTTATTTCCTTGAAGCAATCTATAATTTTGGTGGTTTTCCTTCAATCCCTCTATTTTAAAGAAAAACTTCTAGAAAGGAAAAAACAAACAAACCAACAAACAAAACATAGATAAAAGTGAAAAATGATCCAGAATTTTAAAAGTTGGTGTCTTTTAAGTATTTAAGGCTGCTATGCCAACATGAATTACTTTGTATAAATGTGAAGAATCATATACTTAGAACATGCTAGGCAGTATGTGTGTGTGTGTGTGTGTGTGTGTGTGTGTGTGTGTGTGTACATATATCATGTATATGGTAGCACACACTGATTTATATCCTGGATGGTTTTGTTTCATGTAAAGGCAAAAATAATGTTTATAGTAAGCAATATACCAAGTTCAATTATTTGTATATTAATCTTAAACAAAAAATACTGACACTGAATTTTAGATAAGGAACATTTTTTGTTGGAATAAGGTCATCTAGGTCTTAGAAAAATTGTAAAACACAATTCTAGTAGGTGTTTATCCCTGTCAATTTTGAAGTAGTCATTTGGTGTTGTATGGGTGGGCATTAAAAAATATACATTTCATATAGTGCTGCTGAAAACCGATCCACTTCAAAAATAAAGTCCTACTGAATTAAGGAATTGTGGGTGGTGAAAGACATCAGTGTGGCTTAGAAAGCATGGAACTGTGTCTTGAACACTAAGAAAGTTTGTTGAAAATGTATTAGACTTTCATCATCATTCTTGGCTCTTTGAGAAAGGATAACAATGTAGCCCAGGCTGCCTCCAACTGCTGATAGTCACACTTCAGCTTCTCAAATGTTTGAATTAAAGGCACATCTAGCTTTTAGACAGATTTTATTTGTTTGTTTTCTTGCCTTATAGGTATGGAGGTCTAATGCAGCCCAGGCTAGTCTTGAACTGGCCATAGAGTTGACTATGGCCCCCACTACTGATCCACTTGTTTCTGCCTTCTTTAGTGCTGGGATTACAGGTATGTTCCACCACACCTGGCCTGTATGTATTTTAAAGAAAATTCTTAAAGCTGGGCATGGTGATGGATGCCTATAGTTCCACACAGGAGGATCATGAGTTTAAGGTTTGCCTGAACTTCACAGTGAGTATAAGACAAGCAGGGCTACTACACAGTGATAACCTGCTTCAAGAAAAAAATAAAACAAAACTATTTGAGCTACTGTAATGTCACACATTATTTAAATTTTCATTCCCAAAGGAACTCAACATCAATGTGGAAATTAGAACAGTAATTTTATTGTTTGGCCTTTTGGGCCATGGAGTACTGTCTAATGTGTGATGTTATACCTAATGATGATAGTCACTAATACATTTTTCCTTCAGAGAAATTTATTCACTTTTCCTGTATCACTAAGCTATCATAATTAGACCCTATAAACTATATAACATGGGAATATTTATCTCAATCTTGACATCAAAAGAGTCTATTATTTGACCTCATAGTTTTTTTTTAAAAAAATTGTATCTTCATGGTTATAGACAAGTTTTATTAAAATTATTAAATATATGACATTTGAACACAAGTAGGCACATATAAACACCAACCTGATTCTAAGTGCTTTTTACAAGCAGGTTTTTGAGAGAAGGTAGAAAGAGAATTGTGGACAATTTCATTCTCAGTGATTTAGGCTATAAAGAAATTGAAAGGAAAACTGATATTTGGCCTAGAATTGAACAGAGACACCAAGGATGATATAAACTTCCATAGGTCATTTCTACCTGTAGCCATATTCTCACAGAGGAAAACAGGCTGAAAGCAAACTGCCTTTAGATTAAATCCAATTGTGAAGTAAAAGATACCTCACGATAGTGTGGACCAAATGGGTTAAGCTTTGTGTCCCTGAACTCCTGTGTTGGATATATGTGATACATGGGATGTTGAAGCATTTTTATTAATATCTAGATATACAAGACACAAAGAGAGAATACTGTAAGCTGTAATACAAAAACAGAGTTGGACACAAAGAACACAATGGTTTATAGAATCATTCTATACCTGGTAAAACTGGCTGTTGGAATTTCACCGAGAATACTGGTCAAAAGTATATCTATATGGCAGAGAAGACTCTAAGTGTATGTAGAATAATAGTTAACTATATTTGACCAATGAATGATATCCAATATGGCAGGGGCATTCTGTATGGATACTGTTTAGAGGAGAAATTTTATTGCCTCTTGCATGGCTGAGGAATTGCTTTTGGATAACTAAACAAATGGAAATAAATGTACTCCAACACGCTTTTTAAACACTCCCCCTCCCACCTGTTCACTATGTACACATGTATCACACTGCTTCAGATAGAGCACTAGGCAGTCACCAATACTGGTCTTAACCAGTCATATCCTGTCCTGGTTTCAGGACTTGACTCTTAGTTGTTGGTTATGAATTTTCTCAAAGTAGAACCTTCATCTATCAATTGAAAAGGAAGGTTAGCCCTCCCCTCCAGCAGATGCTCGGCAGCACGCTTCTGCTCGACATAGCTTCTGCTTCCTGATATTGTTAGTAAGGATGAATATAAAAATGTGCTATTTTGGAACTTTAGCAAAGGAATATAGCATTCATTCCAGAAACTCAGAATTTCTTTTCAAGCTGTTGGTAAGAATTTTTTTTTTTTAAGGCAGAGTGATTTCTCCTAAGCCATGATTTTCTACACTTACCAGAACTGACATACCCTAGTTTTCCTTATGCATAGTTTTGAGTTTTTGGGATTTCAGTAGGTCACAGTCAATGGTGATCTAAAAAAGATATTAAATAAAAAATTGCAGAAATAATTTATATGGTTAAAATAGCATTTATTATAGTTATTATAATTGTTCTATCTTATTACTAAGTATGATTAACCTCTTTCTGTGTTCCATTTATAAACTAAACTGTATGTAGGGGTGTGTGTATAGGAAAAGCTATAATCCTATAAGGTTCAACACCTTCTCTGGTTTCAGTGTCTACTAGGGAACTTAAAATTCTCTATATTCCAGATAAAGGGGACTATTATATTTACTCTCTTTTAAACTGATAGAGAAAATCAGAGGGGACAATGGGTGGGTACGATTATTTTTAAGTCTTAAAAATGTTTTTTTTCTTCTGAAATAATTTAGCACTTTCTTTTAATTTAAAGCCACCTCAACAAATAGGGCATAATCAAGTACAACGTCCATTGACTCTGAGTTATCTTTGTCTTCTAGTTAGCAGCTTCCATAGCATTTTGTTCAGAAGACAAAGAAGGCTAAAGATTTGACTATTCATTTAGGCAAAAGTTACATAATTAATAATTCTGTCTTTACCTCTTCTCTCATATTCCCTTTGCTACTTACAACATGACATAGTGTTTCAGCATTTCCATTCCTTCCCAACAGAGTTCACTATACCTCTTTGTGAAAAAAAAAAATCAGGAACCAACTAAACCAAAACAAAACTCACTCTTCCCTGGTTCACTGTTGTAAACATAGACCAATATGTTGTTACAAAAAATATTTATTTTTTACAAGTAATTTAATCAAAATGTAGGCATGCTGGCCTTAAATGAATGCATCAATAAAAAAAAAACTGAGAGAAGATGCCACAAGGAACAAGGAGATGCCACGTGTAACTTTCTAAGAAGTTGGTGGTTTTTGTTGTTTTGTCTGTTTTGTTTTTTTTTTTCCACAGAAGCGAGGAAGAGCCAGTGACATAGGTTAATCAGGAGAATAGCATAATTACTTATGTGTTATTGGGAGAAAAATCTGCCAGCAACATTTTGAAGAGATTGAATTGTCAAGAATTACTTTACGAACACATCAACCTGGAAATACTTTGGTTGGTTGAGAACATCTTAGGCTACTTTACAAGGAACTATAACCAGAAAGCAAAAGATGAAATTTCATATTTCAGAGAAGAGGTAGAATTAAGGAAAGGAAAGGCAAAAAGTAAACAAAGAATCAAACTACCTCCATGATGACTCTAAAATGTTGTGTACACACTTGATCTAAGGGCAATGGATCTTAGCTTCCTAAACAGCAAAGAATAGGATATAACCAGCTACATGTGTCATACTGTCTGTAAGATGAAGAAAACTCTTTGTGTATGAGAGGTACAGCTTTTTAGGATGAGAAATTGGAGAATAATTCCACAGATTCTCACAGAGAGAAGTAGGAATGATGTATTGAATAACTTTATCAACACAAACATTTATATTTTATATGTAGCAGGCCTGAAACATCATAAAAAAATATATATATCTTCTTAAATCAGGCTTGAAGTAAAATTATAATTTTAGCCTGAAAACAAAACAATTGAATTCTTCACTTTAGTCTTGAAACTAAATACAAAATGTAGTAAGTGATTATTTATCAGTTAAATGATATTAAGTACCTAATTTGTTCAATGCTCTCCTCATAGGGGATGCACCTGGGAAGAAGACAATGCGTCTTTCACACTGGTGGAACAAAGAGAACTTCACAGACAGAATCAATAGTGAGCAATGAGTGTTGGGGTGAGAAAAGCAAGGACTGATACATGAAAGTGAATGATATTCTCAGCTCAAGCGTGAGGAACCAAGATGGCTACCAAATGTGAGTGACATATTGAAGACAGGGAAGAAGCTTCCTAAGTGAAGAAAGGGCCCCCAAAAGGAGCAGCAATAATCGCACCTGAGGGAAAAAAGAACAACATTGCTTCTGTGACTTACATTTCTATTTCTCATGCCTAAAAGAAGGCAATCTAAGCAAATTTCCAAGTAATTCCTAGGCAAAAGTAATTTCTTAATAAATATTGATGGATTGAAACTCACTTTAGCACAGTGAAGGTCATTTACCTAAAGTTTATGATAGGCATCATATTAAATGTAGAAACTCATGCATTCCCAGTGGGTCAGAAATGAACCAAAGGTGGCTTTGGTTATCCTTGTGGAGAAGTTAAAATGAAACACACAATCTGGAGTTTCTATAGGAAGAGAATTTCTATGATTTGTCTTCTCTGTTTTCATAGAATATATTTATTTATGTTAATAGACTCTACATATATTGTATATCTACAGATATTAAAATAATGTATAAATGTTACTAAATATATTAACGTATATTATAAATGCTACATGATGCTGTCAAGAGTAAATTTAAATTATTTTGTAACTGAAATTTTATACTTTTATATTCATATTATTTAATAAAAGCAATTTCAATCAAAATATGATATCTTAGAACTCAGAAAATCCAAATTCACAATATGTTGCTTGAGGTGTACTCTGACTTTCATTAATATAGCATATGTTTGAGGAAATATGTGAAAAACGTTCCAGCTATTCCCTAACAATATGAAATTACTGCTTCAGGAAGCAAAGCACGTCTCAAAGAAAATGAACAAAATGAATAAATGCTAAAACAAGATGTAATGAAGACAGAAAGAGAAGCTGTTTTAATTGGGGCAGACACTTCAATCTCTTGACATGATTCAGAGACCAAGTATAGCATTTCCCTCCCAGTCGTGGACTATAACCTGAGGCGTATATGAGGAACAGCTGAGTACAAGTAAGAAGGTAAGGACTGTCACCCTGAAAACGGGAAGGGGAGAATGCACATCTCACATGCACATCAGCTCCAAGGGGAGGTCCTTAAATCCAGCACGAGGAAGTATATTAGGTCAAGAAGAGCTCACATTCTCAGTGACAAGAAGCAACAGAGAGCTTGAGATTGTACTAAGGCTGAACTTCTTTAGGTAATGTTTACTAGAGAGGAGGAGGCCACTGATAGGGAACTCCTGAGATGGTGGATGGTTTTTTTGCTATTGTTTGTTTAAAGCTGGGGTGAGATTCTGCACTGATCAGCCCATTGTAGCCGGCCTCAGCTTGAGAGTGGAACTCAAAGTGCACTGTGCTGGGAGATACTGGTATTCCAGTCAAACCAGATGGAAGGCCCTTGTTAATACATCAGATACTGGGCCAATAAATAAGTAAAATGATAAGCTAGGAGTAAAAACTACATCTGAGATATTAGTCATCCTTTATAAACACCCCAAACTAAGCTTGAACTAAATTTGGTTGCCCTGTTAGGGAATTTCATCCCATTAAAATAAAACTCAACAAAATAAATGTCATTGGTTGGTCCAGGCTTACTTATTGCAACAAATCATTCACAATAACCAGCATTCTTAATTCTACTTTACATATGAGGATAGGCAAGAAAATACAAACTCATTTAATCAAAATAAAGTAACAAAAGAGAAATCAAAAGTCAGGGCAGATAAAAAAGAAGTAGAAATACCCAAATATACCAACGACTGCATTCAGTATTAAAGAACCAAGCTGTCCTAGTTGGCTTTACTGTGATAAAACACCATGGGCAAAAGTGACTTGGGCAGGACAGGATTTATTTCAACTCACAGGTCACAGTCCATCACTAAGGAGAATCAGGGAAGGAACTCAATCAAGACAGGAACGTGGAGGCAGGAACTGAAGCAGAGAGCTCTGGGATATGCTGTTTATGGGCTTGTTTCTAGGCTCCTACTCAGCTAGCTTTCCTACATAGCCCAGTCACAGCTGCCTAGGGATGGCACTGCCCACAGTGGGCTAGGCCTTTCTATATCAACAAGCCATCAAGAAAATGACCCACAGACATGCTCATAGGCCAATTCAATGTAGGCAGTTTCTCAGCTGAGGTTCTCACTCCTAAAGTGTGTCAAGCTGACGACCAAGATTAGCCATCACAGAAGCATACCCACTAAAAGGCAGATATTATCAGACTATAAGAAAAAGTAAGATCCAATAAAATGAAATAAATGAGAGATTCAAAGTACCTTGCAAATATGTCTAAAACTGATAAATAAATAGGAAAATTTAGAGTTAGAGTTGACAATCATGAATGTTCTCTCAGAAACAGACTTAATAAAAAAAAAAGGAATTTATGCAGGCATAGAGGATTTGACCTCTGATCTAGTAATCTTTCTTCTGAGGTGCTTATGAAATGGGGACAGATACATCATATCCTGGGCCATAACAATCAACTATTAATACATTTCAAGATTGATAAGAAAAATGTTATTTCAAGAATAATGCATAACTTTCAGATCTTATGTGAGTAAAACCTTATTTATAACTCAAAGTCTACAAGCTAGATAAAAATTGATGTTTCTTGAAAAACTGTTTCACAAAATTGACAACAGAAGAAATAAATAATTTGCAAACTATTTATTTGCACGTGTATTATTTATGTGTGTAGAGACAAAGTTTACCTATATAGCCCAAGCTGCCCTTGAATTCATGATCCTTTTTCTTCAGCATCCCAAATACCAAGACTTACAGATATGAGTCACTACTCTGACCTATAAACTATTATAGTAATTAGGCTTGAAGTAATGTATCTTCCTGTAATAAAAAGTTTATGTATGAAAATATTTGTGATGCCAAATAAGAGAATAATATCTATTTTTATAAATTGCCCTCAAAATAGAGAACAGGATATCCAATTTTATGAGGCTATTTGTAATAACAACACAGGATATGTGAGATTGCCTTTACTTACATATTTTAATTTTAAAATATTACTGTCTGGGCTAAATCAACTACTTAAATTTTTATTTATAAATTGCTAAAATATTTTGTCTTTAGTTTCAGTCATTTATCCATCTTTTTAGGAAATTGTTTCATCATTTTATTCAATTTTCTATTAGAATAATCATTTGGGTTTCTGGATTGCTGGGGCTTTCACTATATTGCTGAAAATGGACTTACATTTTGTTAAAAATAGACTTATATTTTAAATATTATTCTGAGCTTTCCCCCCTTTATTGAAAACAGATATTTTTTCCTTATATAATACATCCTGATTACTGTTCCCCTCCCTCTACTCCTCCCGGTTCCTCCCCACCTTCCCTCCTGTCCAGGCCCACTGCCTTTCTATTTCTCATTAGAAAACAAGCCAGTTTCTAAGAGAATATGATTAATATAATATAATATAATATAATATAATATACAAGAAAACAAAAACTAACACATCAGAATTGGGCAAAACAAAAAGAAAGAAAAGAGCCTAAGAGAAGGCACAGTAAAGAGACCCACTCATTCACATACTCAGAAACCCCATAAAAACACTCAACTGAAAATCATAATATATATGCAAAGGACCTGTAGGGTAAAAAGAAAGAAGAAAAATATATAAATAAAATAAAAATTTTTAAGAAAGGAAAAGCCCTGATATGACATTAAGAGATAAGAAACTTTGAAAGATGCCATTGAGTTTATTTTCTTTTGGCCATATAGTGATGGACATGAAGCTTGTTTTTTTTTTTTTATTTTCCTTCTTTTTTTTTTTTTCAAGACAGGGTTTCTCTGTGTAGCTTTGGTGCTTTTCTGGAACTCGCTCTGAAGCCTAGGCTGGTCTCGAACTCACGGAGATCCACCTGCCTCTGCCTCCTGAGTGCTGGGATTAAAGGCGCGCGCCACCACTGCCCGGCCATGAAGCTTACTTTTAAGAGCAGTGTGTTGCCCCAGTGAGACTCCCTTGGAGAAAACTAAATTTTCATCTGTAAGTGGTTATTAACTGGAGATAGTTTCTGGGTTAATTATGGAGGCATGTGTCTATTTTTTTCTTTCAGCTCTAGCACTTTAACTGGTAAAGGCCTGTGCAGGCCACATACATGCTGTCTCAGTCTCTGAGAATTGATATGTATACCAGTCATATTGATCTAGATAGTTTGGTATCCTCAAATCCTCTGGCTCTTACACTCTTGATACAGGGTTCCTTGAGCCCTAAAGGTAGGGATTTGATGGAGACATCCCATTTAGGGATGAATATTCCAAGAACTCTCACTCTCTGCATAATATCTTGCTGTGGGTCTCTCTATTTGATCCCTTCTGCTCTAGGAGGAAGCGTCTCTCCTGACAGCTAAGTCAGGCACTGATCTATGAGTATAGCAGAATGTCATTAGGAGTCTTCCTTTTATTGCTTTTTTAAAGACCAGTAGCATTTGCTTCTACCCTAGGTCCCTGGGCTATTTAGTCTCAGGTTCTTAGTCACTGAAGCATTGTTAGGTATAGGTTCCATTGTGTGGGTGGGCCTTAAGTCAAGTCAGATATTGGCTTGTTACTCCCACAGGCTTTGTACCTCCATTGCACTAACATATCTTGCAAGCAGAACACCATGGTAGGCCAAAGGTTTGGTGCCTGGGTTGGTGTTTACATGTCTCTTTTTATTGCATGCAGAGTACGTTCCTGAACCCAAAACACTAGAATACAGGGGTGAAGGCTCTGTGTAAGCACCAGATAGACTTCTCCATGTTCACTGAGTTGTATATGTATTGTCTTCAGCAATGGGGCCTTGCTGTCAGTTTGTGGAGAGAAACTGTAAACTAAGTCTTGGCAACAGCCTGCGTTGTTTGGCAGTTATTCTGAGTTTTCTAATAACTTAAATATTTTTTACATAAGAGTTTCTTCTTGTTAATTATAAAATTTCAAACTTTAAATTGCCCAAAGATTTTTTTCTCTTCTTAATGTTGAGGACATCTTTCACTATTGTGAAATTATGCAATGATTTACACATAATTTCTATACTTTTCAATTAAATTTATTCCTCAATAAATTGTGTCTAAGTGAAAAAAATCGTAATAAGAATAAGAATAATTAGAAGTAATTGAAATAAAATTGGTATTGAATAAATGAAATAAATCAAAACATGTTGAATACAGTGTTGTAAATTGAGTAGGAATTTTATAGTCATAAGCATTTATGCTAGAAGATTAGTAAGCAACAAAAAATAGAGAAAAGACAATAAATGAAAGATTAGAAACCATTCATGTAGAAATAAAATATAACATATTTAAAGATGAATAATAAAAATACAATTTTCTCATACAATAACAATGCAAGCAATAAAGAGGGTATAATTAGAATAAGGGAAAGATTTTAAATACACTGAGAGAAACTCTGAACAATTTGGTGCTAATTAATTTGGAAAACCTGGACCAAATCTACAAATTTTTAAAAGCACGTGAATGAAATGACAAGCCAAAATAGTTTTATAATGACCATGGAAATAAAATGAGTATTAGAGACACTTTAACACACACCCAAAATATCATCTATCCCAAACTTTTTGCCATTGAATTCCATAAAACTTTGAAGGAGAAAGTGATTCCAATTTTATTCTATTTCAGAAAACAGTAAATAATAAAAATACTTTCCAATACATCCTGCAACCCATATCAATCATCATCTGAGGTCCCAAACATTCAAATCCAACATTGAATAAAGTAACTAAGTCACATCTACATGAAGAATGTAGACACCAAATTAATTGTCTTGAAAAGAAATCTATGATTATCCTAAGATAAAATAAATTCATTCTAGCACTTGTTTATATTTAAAAAAGAAAACATGTCACTACTTGCTAATTAAAAGTAGTTTGTAAACATTTTTAATGATGAAACCATAAAAGAATTCTTAATAAATGCTTAATGTAACTCTGAGTACACCTTTTCCATTTTGCATTAGGTCCTTAGACTGTAAACACTGCAAAGAAAGATGATACGGAATTAGAAGAATTAGGAATCAATCTTTTTCCAAGAATCTATGCCTGTCTGTAAAGCATGCAAAAAAGATGATTGGAGATCAAGGTGGTCACAACATTCATATAAAATTGTCATTTCCATACATGAACAAACATGAGACAAAAAATATCACAAAACTCTCAGTCATACGCAAGAAAAGAGTCTATGGTAATTTTTGTGTAAGATAATAATGGAGAAAATCATTTAGAGTTGTTTACAGAAAAATCCAAATTTACAAAGGGATAAGTCATGTTCTTGAACTAGAAGGTTTATTAGTATAAATATTTAATTCTTCAAATTGATTCATAGGTTAAGTGATACTTGCTTCAAAATTCTATAAGAAGGTAATGAAGATCTTTATTGTTCTTAAATTTATGTGGAATAGAACACTCAAAGGCAAAAGTCTGTCAACCCTTTTTTAGTAAGAGCTATGAGGTATCCATGTGTTTTGGTAACTCAGGGAACAAGACTTATTATTAAGTCATAGGCCCAGGGATAAAGCAATTGATTGGTGAAACAAAATAGAGAGCTTAAAGACAGGTTCATCCATACGTGAAATCTGGTATCCATTGTCTCATCAAGTTTGCCATAAAATGGGTCATTGAATTCACAGTTACGTTCTGTAGGAGCCTGCGGTATTTAAAAGGTTTGATGTAACAGGGTTTCCACCAAGTGGTTGGCTCATCTCTCTGCATTATAGTATCATATTAAGAGATCAGGTTTGGTCTCCATTGCTGACTGCATGGAAAATTCTGAAGCAGAACATTGGTTCAAGAAACCCAGGGTTATTGAATTCATGGATGGCCTCAACTCTATCAGTACAACTGCTGCATTGTGTAAGAGAGAGGAAGTCAAGGGTCGGCACCTACTTAGTATTCATCACTCCCCCAGCTTCTCTCACCTTCTTACTAGTTGAGTGTCTCTATATCTGGTAGCTGTTGGTTACTCACTTTCTAAAACCCATTATATAGTGATCTTCATTTTTTTGTAAGTGCTTCAGTCTAGTGCCTTCCAGGCTCTTACCGATCAAGTTGTCGCTTCTGCGCAAATATTCTTGTATCTTCTTTCCTCAGTTTTTTTTTTTAAGTCTTCTATCTAGATGGGATAACCAAAACTTCTGCTTATAATCATTCAAAGAACATGTTCATCCAGCATAGTTCCATAGTTCTTTAGGTTATTCCTGAGACAAGGATGGCATACAAGCGTCAGACCATTCCCTTTTTACAAACATATTGAGCTAAGCTATTTTGCATTCCAAGATTTAGTCTTTCCTTCCTCTCTTCTTTTCCTTGTTGTTTCAGGGGGCTTAGTTTAGTATTGGGGGTGTCCACCAAAGCAATGGATGTTAATGGTATGAGTATTTTAGATATTTGCTTCTCAAGTTTCAGGAGTAAATTAGACTCACTCAGGATAAATTCTAAAAGTATAATTCTCATTGTATGATTGATTGTGATTATACCTCTTCAATTCTATAACTAGGTAAATGTAACTGTACCTAGCCTATTATATATGCGTCATGTCTAGGGACTCACTGTCTACTGGGAGGATTCAGAATGCTTATAGAAGCTTTAAAACACAAAACAGCACCTTGTCTATTGGAGATTACTGGAGGCTTTACACAACACTTTACCTATTACAGGGACTATCAGGATCATTGGATCTGACAAATCATGCAATCAGGGCCTGTCAGAAAGTTCTCTGTAGCTCTATGTGCACAAACTGGCATCCTTCCTCTGTTGACCCTCAATGAGAGGGTCAGAATGCAATACATAGGTCCAGCATATGCTGCCTCAAAAATACACAGAAACCCATGAAGTCTGAGTGGTATTTCCCTCTTGGTGATAAAAAGTGTATAGTTTAGCAACTGGTCCCTTTTCCTTAGATGAGATATCTCACTATGACCCAGACTAACAGAATCTTATAGATATGAAAGTGGCAGGTGAATTACCAGGACATCTGGAGTACCAGAGCACTTGAGTATGTTATAATCAATGTGATAGTAAAGCATGAAGCTTTGCACAATATGATCAAGGCCTATGAGAGGGGGACACATGAAAGAGAGAAGAGTTGACACACATTAGGGAAACTAATGATTGTGTAGTTTTATTGTCACTATGTAAAAACAAGTAGTTCTAAGTCCTTTATTCATGAATACTGAAAACACTTCACCATTTAAACAGACTTTCTTATTTCAAGGGCTCCATAGCCAAGATCCTGAAATCTGTAATATCCACTTGTCACATCCACAGAGATCAGGTGTGATGTCCCCAACATAATATTTTACCACATCGTCCGGGCACAGCAACAGCTAGTGTTTGTCCTGACATTGTTTGTGAACATTCTAGATCTCTTCTCAACTTAGGCATACAGGAAGATTACTTTTGGGCATTATTTTAAGATAAGACCTCTTTAACTTTCCTTAGGTAGGAAAAATTTAATGAAAATTTATACCAATCACTATGGGTTGCATCACTAAGCCTAGGTATCACAAGCCATGTTGCCTTCTATCTCCACAGTGGTTGGGGACATTCAGTAGTTTCTAATTTTTATTAGTACTAATACATAAATAAAACCATGGATATATTTTTCACATTATAATATCCTTTTCCACTTCTAAGATAAAAATA
This sequence comes from Peromyscus eremicus, assembly GCF_949786415.1. NCBI lineage: Eukaryota > Metazoa > Chordata > Mammalia > Rodentia > Cricetidae > Peromyscus > Peromyscus eremicus. The sequence goes on along the minus strand of NC_081420.1, from coordinate 59,763,745 downwards.
ATACTGTTTTAAATAACCCTTATAATTTCAGATAAAACCTCATTATCAGAATATATAAAATTATCAGTGTCTCTGATGTTTTAGGATAGTTTTGATTTATGTTAAAATAGGATTTAAAATTGTATTTATTTATTCATTTATCTATTTACTTAAGTTTTTGATACAGAGTTCTATGCCCAAGCTGGTTTTGAATATATAGTGTTTAACATTTATTTTAAATTGTTCTCTCATCTTTCTGTCTCACCTGAACAGCATTATTATCAAGTTTATTATATATATTTAAAGTTTGCATGATATTTTGATATTTATTTCCACAGTGAAATGATTATTATAATCAAACAGCATCTCTCTCACAATAATCTCTTTTTGGTTATAAATATATGTGTTCTATAAATTTAAGGTATATAATCCAACATTAACTCAAGATCTCCTGCTACTCCTTAAGATCTCTAGATTTAATATGAGCTGCATTTCCCCAGTTCTTCCTCCTCCATCTTCCTTACAACCACAATCCTTCTGTCTCTTTCTTTCACTAGGACAGTCTTCCAGGCTCATGCCTAACTTTGTGACAGGATTCTTTTCTAAGGCTGAATGCCATTTTAGGATGCTAAACACTTCCACAATAGTTTGAGACAAAACAGACACACTTAAAAGAATGTGTGGTCACCAGGGAATCAAAACAGATAAAGAATTTCCTAGTAAAAAATACTCCAGTATTCAAAGAAAGGAGTTGGTGACATGTTAAAAAAAAAGGAAGAAGGGAAGAAACAAAGAGAGAGAGAGAGAGAGAGAGAGAGAGAGAGAGAGAGAGAGAGAGAGAGAGAGAGAGAGAGAGAGAAAGAAAGAAAGAAAGAAAGAAAGAAAGAAAGAAAGAAAGAAAGAAAGAAAGAAAGCCTTCTTCATGTGAAATAAAAGACCTGGTCCCCATGATTCTATTACTATTAGGGGCTTTCTTCTAACTCGTGTTCTCGGCCCCTTTAGTTTTCTTACTACCCCCTTGAGGCCGTGTTCCACTTGCTGAGGAATTTCAGAAGTTTGGTCATCTTTGATATTTCTTGTTGGCACAAACAAATTAGACTCCATTGGCCCACAAGGAACTGCCTTAGAGAAGCCTGTTAGAAATAGCAGCTCATGTAATTCCCAGTAGTTCTTTGGAGATCTCACTCTAATAATATAATTTGATCCCATGGCTTGAATCAAAGAATAAGTCATTATTTTAGTGTAAAACTGTGTCTTCTGATATGCAAAGAGACAGATCATCAACTCTGAAGAAATGCTGGTGTAATGAGGATGATGCACAGGCCTTTAATTTTTGTGCATTATGAATTTCTAATAGACCTACTTTATTCAAACACATCCCTTTAGGAACATGGCCTATTATCATATATTTTAGACATATCTAACATGGCACCCATACAAGAGAATGTTCTACTGAATTAAATTGGGGTAATTTTAGCTGTTTCAATAAACAACCCTAAATGTTCAATACTTTAATCATACTAAGGTTTATTTCTTGCTCAAATAATGGCAATGTGGGCATTTCTGAACTATTAAAATGTTCCTAAATTAGACTCAGTAGGTTGTACTGATATATGCATATATATACAACAATATTTAAGAGGTCATGAACTTGTGTGTGAATGGGGGGACACAGGAGGAATTGGAGGGGGAGAGAGTGGGGTGGAAATGATATAAATATGGTCCCCATGTAGGAAATTCTCAAAAAAAAAACATAAAATAAAATTAAAAAATTTAGCTCCAAACTGTGATGCAGGAGCCTTTACTCTCTCCTAGGGGAAGCTTCTGAATATGCCTCAGGTCCTAGAATGTTCTACAAGTCAATAGACATAGGCAGGGAAGTAGGAGACAGCACACTGTTAATCCCCTGGAGCTGCAAGCAGAATGGTCATCAGGTGGCTGTCACTCTGGTCACCATGCAGGGTTAGCTGGGTATGAGCAAATCTCTTCCCAGGATGAATTTTATCACCGAAGAGGAAGGCATGGGTTCCAAAAGCCATTTCTGCTCCATCCTGGATACACACATATGGTGGTATTGCTTTCCCCAAAATATTGTGTACCTTAATAAACTTATCTGGGGTCAGAGAACAGAAAAGCCACTAGATACTTAAGATAGGCAGTGATAGCACACGCCTTTAATCCTAGCATTCCAGAGGCAGAAATCCATGTGTTCAAGAATACAGCCAAGCATGGTGACACATACCTTTAATCCCAGGGAGTGGTGGTAGAAAGCAGAAAGATATATAAGGCGTGAGAACCAGAAACTAGAAGCATTTAGCTGGTTAAGCTTCTGGCTTTCGAGAAGCATCCAGTCTGAGGAAACAAGACCAGCTGAGGAATTGGCAAGGTGAGATGGCTGTGGCTTGTTCTGCATCTGATCTACCAGCATTCACCCCAATAACTGGCTTAAGGTTTGATTTTATTAATAAGAATTGTTAAGATTCCTGCTACACATGCAGTCTTTCTGTGTCAGCCACTTTTGACAGTCTAGCAGGATGCCTGGATAAGCAACTTGAGAGATGGGAAGATTTGTTTTGGCTCATCATTCCAGAGAGTGCATGGTTTCATGCACTTGGACAGAATACAGTGGTGGCAAGACTGTGTGATGTGGGAGAGTTATGCACCTCATGGGTATCCAGGAAGTAGAGAGAAGAGAACACAGGGAAGGGCAAAGGCAAGAGGCAGCCCTCAGGACGTGACTTTCCCTCTCTCCTCTGATGTACTTCCTCTAAGGGCTCCATTTCCTATTTTCAACTCCCAATAGTGCTATCATATAATCCATTCCCAATAACTATGAAGGGACACATTCATTCGTTAGGCCAGAGAATCATGACCAAATTTTCTCTGGAAGCACCATCCAAGAAACACATTGAGGTTTAATATCCTAGACATCTCTTAATCCAATTACTTTGGTGAGCAAATTACATAACATTTTATCACCTATCACATTTTATCTATCTATCTATCTATCTGTCTGTCTATCTATCTATCTATCTATCTATCTATCTATCTATCTATCTATCTATCTTCTACCTTTCTGTCTACACATCTGTTTATGTATTGCTTTAGGCATTAGGAGATACATGCTATAAATGCTATCTAATGCTAAGGTCACTGATGTAAATTAGATTCTCACATGTGGGCACATGGGTTTTTACCAACTTTATTAAAGGAGAAATTAAATTTTTTGCTGAGTCCTGTGTGAAGATTGACAATAAAATTTTCTCCATTTTTGGCTTGTGAATGACATTTATTGTCTTTATTACTAAAATAGAAATAAATACTAAGAAAAAGGATTATTAAACTACGCAGTCTTGGATGGATTGATATGAAGACCTCTTTTCCCAGCAGACTGCCTCTAGTTTTGATTATTAACTCAGAGTCCCTGTTTAATGATGCAAAGATGAGCACCAGAGCTCTGCTATGAAATACTAAACATTTTGAACTTCAGTTTCTGTCTCTGCAAGATGATGAGTTTAGACTGAATGATCTCCATCCTGTAAAATTACCCAAGTAGTATAGAAACCTAGACTGTTGCATCCTTACTTGGGATCCTTGAAGGCTCTAATTTCTTGACCTCAGAGAAGGGGAGCCCCTCAGCATGTCTGTGGGGATCAGCTTGGCTAGATTACTTGAATTTGAAAGACTTGTCTACTATGAGTAGCAACATTCCCAAGGCTGGGATGCTCAGTTGTATAAAAAGGATAAAGTGGCCTGAATACAAGCTTTTATAACGCTCTGGTTCTTAACTGCTGATGCACTGTGACTAGTTTTTTCAAGCTCCTGCCACTGTGATTTCTCCACAGTGATAGACTATAGTCTCAAACCGTGGGCTAAAATAAACCTTTTCTTTTTAAGTTGTTTTTGATAGGGTTTTTTTTTTTTTTAAATCACAGCAACAGGAAAGTAACTAATACACACATTGATGTTTATATCCACATCAATTCTGCTCAGGTAGACTCTCTCAGCAATGTGATCTGTCTATTTGTTATTACTTTCTTGCTCCTAGGAGCTCTGCTATAGATTTTCTGGTCATGTGTGTCTTGTTGTAGTACCTTCTCCTGCCAATCTTTTCATACATTGAATGTGTCTAATATATCTCAAACAACCAGTTTAAGGTTTTTAAGTACTAGCTTGTGGTAAAAGGATTATTTAACTGTTACAGCATACCACCCAGGTAGGCATCACTCTTCTTTTCAAATCTAATTTAACATCCATGAATGTGATCTATTCTATGGGACCATCTGTTTTTTTTTTCCTTTTGGTTTTTGGTTTTTTCTTTTGCCAAAGACACTCTGTGCATTTTGGCAGCCTCCCTAAGTATACTCAAGAGCGTGTGCCAAGTACAGTTGGAATGCTCCAGAAATCCGCACTCTGAAAAACAACTGAGCCAAGCACTGCTCATGGTAAACCGCTCGTGGATTTTTGATTTGTGGTAAGCCAGGAAACACTTCCTGTTCATCTTAAGGGGAAGAGTCAGGGAGTGCAAATCAAGGTGACATCTAATCCCAACAGACTATCCAGCAAAACTTTACCTCCACTCACATAACAGTGGAATTTACGAGATCCCTTTCTAAAGAAGTATGTCCCAATTCAGGAAGTCCTAGTTTCTACCTAAATAAGAGGTATCCGTTGTCTATATTAGACTTGGTGCATATCTAGAAACAGATGACTGTTTCAGAAGATATCTGACTTAAAATGGTTGAAGCTCAGATCTTGTAGGATGAGACTGAATTTAAGACTTTCTCGGTGTGGTGGTTCTGAAGTCACTGAAGCTGGAAGAGAAGCAGTGAGGGTTGCGGGTTACCTTGAGTCGAGCCATATAGAGTAGGATATGGGGAAAGTAGCAAGCAGTGTTGAGAGAGCGAGAGCGAGAAAGCGAGAGAGTGAGAGAGTTGGGGGGCGGGGAGAGAAGGAGAGACTGAGGGCACTCAGAATATTGAAATGAAGATAGAATTCTGATGTCACTTGTGCACTTGTTTTTTTTTCTCTCCACCCAACCATATTTCTTAAATTCTAAATGATCCCAAATAATTTAAAAAGCAATTCCCTCCTTTTTTGTGTAAGTTATACAATTGCAAATTTATATTAATTTATACACACAGGGGAGAAACAAATATAGTATCTTTCCAATCAACATGAGACTTGATTCCTATTGCCAAAAGAAGTTAGATGAAGAATCAAATTCGAATTGCTTACAGGATTGTTCTCAATGTAGGATTAATTGTTCAAACGATGACTGTTTTCACAGTTGGTGGGATCATGCCAGGATTTCTATCATCTCTACAATTCATCACAGACTATATTTACATCTCTAAACCGGACTTTTGTCATCTCATAGGAAACATCGACGCAGAAAACAAATGGTTGTACCTCAGTACCGAACTTGCTTCAAAACTCTTTTCAGGCTCAGTGTGCTTCTCATTTATATAACAGAAAATCCACCACACCACAGCACTAAGCACAAAGGATGTATTCCGAAGCAAGCTGAAACTAAAACTTTGTAAGTTGGAGTGTCTTTATTCAGTTTGTCCAGACTGTGGTAAAAGCATGACAGCCGAAGAGGCGGGGAAACTGCTGATTTCTGCCATGGAAAAACCCACTGTATCAGTGACAGTCTCTGAAACCTTCTCATCTCTCTCATTCTCTTGCTTGTACTCTCACACTCTCTGCATGAATATATATGTCTATAGAGAGAGACATACATATGTATGTGTGCCTTAAGCTTCTCTCGACATATTACATGTGTCTTGATGTTGGGATGGAGGGACAGTAAATAGATAATAGTAAGTATGGCTTGTGCAATATTACCTGATCAAAAACTTGGTACTGATTATTAAACCATCAGCAATTCATATATAGCACCTTTAGGAAACCCCTTAATATTACATACTCCATTTAGTTTTTATTGAACTAATTGTGCCTTGTTTTACAGTATCAAGCCCTGTTAGGAACATGGTCTTTTCCTGTTAGTCAACCCAAGTTCTTATTGACTGAGGTTGCAATACAATGAAATAACACCATCCTTTGATCCAGAGCTCTGCTTTGGAAATCTGGCTTTAGAACTCCTGAATTGTTTATCCTGGGAGGTTATTATTTAACATGTATGAATCTTATTCCACTCATCTCTAGTAGTACAATAAATAAAACTTTACTTGTGAGGTGGTTTCAGAATAAAAGACAAAGGCCTGAATCATATCATGAACAGTTATAACTGTATTTCTGCATTCTTCTGTTTCTAGGGTTTTGTTTGACTCCCACAAAAGTTTGCATAAATCAGTTTTTTTTTTTTTTTTTTTTTTTTTTTTTTTTTTTTGTGTGTGTGTGTGTGTGTGTGTGTACATTCTCGGTGTCTCAGAGCATTGCTCCTTTGGTGCAAAGGGAAGAGGTGTAAGCGGCGTAATGAAAAGGAACATTGTTTATAGCTCTCACTGTCTAGATGACTCACCTAAAAAGACTCTCATTTCTACTGGCTGAAAAATTCACCAAATACCTGGTTGACTTTTGTTTTTGTTGTTGTTGTTGTTGTTGTTTTTTTTTTTTGTTGTTTTTGTTTTTCGAGACAGGGTTTCTCTGTAGTTTTGCGCCTTTCCTGGAACTCACTTTGTAGACCAGGCTGGCCTCGAACTCACAGAGATCCGCCTGCCTCTGCCTCCCGAGTGCTGGGTTTAAAGGCGTGCGCCACCACCTCCTGGCCGACCTGGTTGACTTTTAATGAACCACTTTCTTTGCCAGCTGGTGGAATCTCCAATTTCTAGTGACCTTCTGCCGCTGCATAGATCTCAGTAAGGAAGCAAGATAGAAATAGCTTTTCTTCTTCAAGAATAAGCCATGCAAAACACCACATTTTCACTTTATCACAAAATCCGGAAAGTACAGAACTGTGCCTTTCAGTCCTAAAGGAAGGTTTTCTTAGCCTCATTTTTTCTTACCAAAAGAAAAGCAATGTTAAGGAGAAAAATACATTCCACATTGATGAACGAAAATCACCTCTGAATGATGGTTTTGAAAATATATTGCATTTGTTCTGTGAAAAAGTCTCCAGACAGAAAATAAATTTGCCTGATATCAAGGTTTTCAATTATTATCAAATAAACCATTTGAGTCATGTCGTTCACTATTAAAGTAAAGGAGGGCACCGGTGTCCCATTTGTTGTGATTCACAGTGAATTTAGCAGATTCATGATGGCTGGGTTTATTCAAATTTATAACTGAACATTCAAAAACCATTCTGAATACAAATTTCCTATTCCTTATTACATAAATCAGTGCAAGCATTCCACTGTGATTCTGAGAGTCTGTACGTGTGTTAACTTCACTGGTTTCTTGGCAGTCAACCTTCATTTTGCTTACTGAGCATATATGCAGCAAGTGATATGGTGATAAGTACATGGTACAGTCCACAGTGCTTGAGTTATGTTTATTTGTATGTAATATATACCTATTTTTGCCTTTTGTATCTGAAAGCACATATGGTATCTCTGATCACCAGTACAAATATAATTATTCACTTACCTATTTCGATAATTTCTAACTAGGACATTGGTATATAAGTTCAATGTAATCATGAGAGCAAATTAGGAATGAGTTTGCACAGAATTTATGGATTAATGTGTGCCACAGATAGAACTTCACTAATATTTATATTTTAAAAAGTCATTGTCAGAATCTGTTTTTTTCCAGTGTTGTGGGCTGAACCCAGGGCCACATGCATGCCAGGCAAGCACTCTACTGCCAAGATGCATCCCTTTGACCGGTACCCATAATGTCTCAGATCTTCTATCTTGAGAATTAACTGGATTCTCTAACTGCAACAAATGTGTATAATCACACAATTTAAATATCCCATATTTCTTCTTCCTAGATCGCTATAACCTACTGTCTTTCAACTCTCCCTCCAAAAACACGTTTGTTTTCAAAGCTATGAAAAACTTACCCTATGGCATATGATCGGCAATTGACTTATTTACCATAGACTATTAATAATTTTATTTATAATTCAATGTGGAGACATAAAAATAAGAAAATACAGAAAAGGCAGCATTGTTATCATTGGAGTTTTTCAAACATGTTCTCATAGCTGGTTTCCCTACTCCCCATTTCATGGCAGTTTGGGGCATTTGAAAAACATCAACAATACTAGAGATAAATATATGTTGGCTTTTGGGGAGATACCATACAGGCATTTTTCTCAGAAGTTATTAATTTCAATGAAAAGCACTAGAATAGAATAAATTCTTTCTTTACTATACTACAAATCTATAACTGAAATGTGTGTAGCCATCACAAAGAAGGCTGATGGGGTATAGGTAGAGCGCATTGTTTATTGGCCATGGTTCTTAGCTTCTATAGGTCTTAAGTTAACTGATCACTCAAAGAATTCCAGAACCTCCATAAGAAGCCCATCTTCTTGGGCTGGAGAGATGCTTGGGCAATTAAGGGTATTTGGTGCTCAATTATGAGGACCTACATTCATGTCCCCCCTCCCCCAAGGAACAGCATTCACATATTCAAATAAAATATTCTTAAAAGCCCGTCTTCTTGCTACTTTTTCTTTAAGATCAGTACAAGCATATATTTGCACTTTTAAATTATTTTATTTTTTGACAATTTCCTTCATTGATATACTGAGTTTGGGGAATTTTTTACAGACTTCATTATCCTCTTTAATGTATCCCCTTTACCTCTAAACCCTTCCTTTCAACAAGAACCTCTCTGCTTGATCTTCTTGCTTTTTACTTTATTTTTAATCAACTGAGTTTAACTGTGGTTGCTTGCACAGTAGTGCTTACTGTGACATGGGTAATTTATTAGCAGCTACATCACTGAAGAAGATGACTCCAACATCTTTAACTACTCACAGTGTTTCAGTTAGCCCTCTTGAGCCCCTCTCTCGTATACATGCTGCAATGGTACCAGACCCGGTGTTGGGCAAGTCTTTCTCAGGTATCCATGGCTGCAGTAAGTTCATGGATATGATTGTTGAGTCTTCTTCTAGAGGCACTGTTTCACACCACTCTAGCACTTACTTTCTCTCTGTGCATGCCTCAAGAGTGGTAAGATCAACTCTCTGTCATATCTATTTCACTTCTGTGTCTTTTTTTTTTTTTCTTCCAGTTTTTTGAGACAGAGTTTCTCTGTCCTGGAACTTGCTCTGTAGACTAGATTGGCCTTGACCTCACAGAGATCTACCTGCCTCTACCTCCTGAGGGCTGGTATTAAAGGCATGTATCACCACTGCCCGGCTAGTTCATGTATGTGTACTGTTAGTAATTTCTGCTCTATTACAATTTATACTGTTTGCTTGATACATTGAGCTTAACAACTGAGAATCCTAAACTCTACATTTGTAAGACAATCCAACCAGATTGCCTTGAGAAAGAGATTTACATAGAGACATAAGAACATTCATTCTATAAGAGAATGTACAGTGGGTTCCATTCCATATTAATTTTCTGGGCCAAAAGCAAAGGGAGAAAGATTCAAGAAAAATTCAGGTTCTTCTGACTGTAACTCACTGTCTTCCAACCAGCAATACAAATATAAAGTGACAGAGATAGATCTAGTAAACCTATTACTAGAATGGCTAAGAATAGCAGTAGAGACTGCAAAAGCAGGAAACTGGGCATTCAGAAGGTGACATATTCAAAGACAGAAAGACTCTGTTAATGTTCTATAGTCTGTATCTCTGGGAATCCTCTAGAAAGTAAAGACTTGGTTGAATGGGACAAGTGGAATTCACAGAGACAAGATCAAGAATACAGTAACTCCCAAGAGATAGACACATCAGATCTTGAGAATGTCTTTTGAGATTTGTATCTGTGACTTTCATTTACATCCACCTTTGACTTTTAGTAACATACATGTCTCCTTGATGCTGATTTTAAAAATGTTTTTCTTCCATTTGCCAGTTTGTCTTTCTCAACTCAACACAGCCTAGATTCACCCAGGAAGCATGGACCTTGACTAAGGATTGACCTCTGGGTACATCTGTGGAGCATAATTTTGGTATGTAAGTAGTATGGGAGGGCCCAGTCCATTGTGAATAGTCCCTTCCTTGGGCAGGTGGTCCAGGGCTGATAAGAAAGCTAACAGAGCTGGAGATATGGCTCAGCAGTTAAAAGTACTTTTTCTTTCAGAGGTCCTGGATCTAGTTCCCAGCATCCACATGGTGGTTCACAACCATATGTAACTCTAGTTCCCCCAAATCCAATGCTTTCTTTGGACTTCCAGAAGTACCAGACCTTCATGTGGTGCACATACACACATGCAGGCAAAACCTTCATACAAATAAGTCAATCTAATTTTTTTTAAAAGCTAAGGGAGCATGAACTTGATAGCAAGCCGATGAACAACCTTCCTCCATGGCTTAGCTTAGCTTTGCTTTGCTTGATGATTGACTGTAACCTGTAATATACAATAATCCCTTTCAGCTCCTAAACTGATTTTGGTCATATGATTTTATCACAACAGAATGAAACTAGAACATTACATATATTCCTTTATTTACTTATTTACTGTGCAAATGTATATTTATATGCATGTATATATGTAGGAACACACGTGCCATAGCACAGGAGCGGAGGGTCAGAGGACAACTCACAGGCACCATTTCTTTCCTTCTACTATGAGTCCTGGCAAATCTAACTCAGGTTCTTAGGCCTCATGGCACGTGCCTGGATCCTCTGAGCCATCTCCCTGGCCCCAGTCGATTTCATTTCTTTGTTTGCCAACTCATACTTTACCTCTATCACCTCTATTGGTAAGTTTAAATTGAATTCAGTTCAATAATGGAACTCGGAAGTATTGAATGGTGTTATACAACACTACTCTCTGAAACAAACTGCCACCACCTTCATGAGATCGTCTGTGTGTACTGGCCAGAGTATCACGATGTGGCCTTTGGACTGTTGACATTGCCTCCTAGAAGGAAGGTTTGGGAGGGTCTCTGCACCCTGACCTGAGTGCCCAGCCACTCCTCCCATCCGTTTCATGTGTGTGTGTGTGTGTGTGTGTGTGTGTGTGTGTGTGTGTGTGTGTGGTGTGTGTGTGTGTGTGTGTGTGTGTGTGTGTGTGTTCAATTTTACCCTAATTACATGTGGTGAAGTAAGTCTTAGTAGGTTAAAGTATATGGGCCTGGGGAGGTTAATTGAGAGGGAGTCTACTATACAGCTCCCAGGAAGCCATCACTCATGCTCGGTGAAGGGTTTTCACTGTGGCTGCTCTAGAGTCAACCTCACCCTTGTCTAAAACCCCTCACTCATCCTCTGTAAAATGCCTAATAAATTCGTTGCTTCTCCAGGGTGAGCTGTGGCGGGACAAACATTGGTTTGTCATTCTGACCTTATCAGAAAAATGAAAGCCTTGCTTAAGCCTCATCTCCCACATCCAGTGTGAAGTCTGGCAACAATGGGTCACATGGTGATGTGTAAAAACTCAGGCAGGAAGGATTGGATCCAAGCCTCAAGGTGCCAGTCACAGGCACCTGTCACATCTGGAATAGGTGCTTCTTCAGTTCTCTTAAGATGTTTCCTGTCTTATGTTGCTAGAGGTAGAACAGCTTTGTTAGACCATTTTTTTTTTTTTTTTTTTGGTTTTTCAAGACAGGGTTTCTCTGTGTAGCTTTGCGCCTTTCCTGGAACTCACTTGGTAGCCCAGGCTGGCCTCGAACTCACAGAGATCCGTCTGGCTCTGCCTCCCGAGTGCTGGGATTAAAGGCGTGCGCCACCACCGCCCGGCTTGTTAGATCATTTTTAAAGGTATGTTTTATATTACTTCACATGTATGTGTAAATACATTCATGTATGTATATGTACCACATGTGTTTAGGTTACCACAGAGGCCAGAAACCTCTAGAGCTGGAGTTATAGGTGGATGTGTGTTACAGAATGTGTGTGCATGGTACAGAGCCCAGGTCCTCGTCTAAAGCAGCAAGTGCTTTTAAACATTGAGCCATCTCTCCAGTCCCCATTTGTGTGTGTGTGTGTGTGTGTGCCCACACAAGGCAAATTAGTGTATTTCATTGGCATCACAGTAAACATACATAGGAATCTGTCTACATCCCATCTCACTAGAAATATTTATTCTTCCTCTCCATTTACATTCCTCTTAAGGAGAAAAAAAATTAGCAGGATAAAATAACATTGTTTGTCAATTGCTTTCTAAATTTGGAATGAGTCCAGAAAACCCAGGAGGCAGTTAAACCCCACCACAGTTAATCTGCAGACTATCTAGCCCATGTGACTGTCCCCCCCCCCCCCTTACTGCTGATCTTTTCATGTATTCTTTATAAGGAATCCACTGAACTTTAATTAATATGAAAAATTCAGGTTTTCATCTGATTTAAATGTGACTGACATCACGCTGCTTCTAAAAGAGGAACAAAGCACAAGCGTGGGGGTGAAAAAGAAAACTCACAACCCGGTGCCTGCCACCGTTTTATCTCCCCGCTGCCAACTTCGCCAGCATCTCCACGAGGCACAGGAGAGACACATTCGTCACATCTTCCATACATTTTCACGTCAGTATGCATAAGCTGGGTCACACTTGAAATATGTCTACACAGTGGAATGGAAAAAGTTAGCTCTCTGCCAAATGAATCTGCAAAACCTTTAATCACAAATGCCCCAGGTAGAAATAACCAGAGTGGTAGTTGTTGTATTTTAAAAACAACAGGAAGGAGTGCTGCCATACAACAGGGCCCACGTGGGAGAGCTATTGAGGAGAGGGGGGAGAAGGGGCAGAGAAGAGGGCAGAGACCGGTCCCTAAGGATGAGATAGAGATAGACAGAGATAGAGAGAGATAGAGAGATTAGAGGCAAATGCACATGGGGGATGCTCTTAGTGGCTGCAGCTGAGGATATATCCTGTCAGGACCCTAAGGGCAGACCAGTACAGATGCCTAAATGCTAATAGTAGTGATGTAGCTCTTATGGGATTGTGATCAACAAAGATTTGTGTGGTCAAAAAGGAAGTAAACACACACACACACACACACACACACACACACACACACACTGTGGTTTGCATCTGCCATGTGTGTACCATTTCTTATTTTCAGGAACTTAATGACATCGGGTGTAAATATGTTCTTAGAAGCCAAGTAGGACAGACTGCCTTCCTATCTGCTCTCAGCCATTGCATTCTGCTTCTAGACATGATTTCTCTCCCATGTTATACATGATAGTCGTGTGTTTGTATGTGTGTGATAATAATGTTGAGACAGATTCTTCACAAGGTCGATATTGATCCTACATTTTGTGTCTTCTACAGAAATAGAACATAGTCCTAGTGATTCAGGGAAGTCAGACAAGTGGCTATAAAAGCAGACTGACACATTTCATTCCGATGTTTGGCCATTCTACTTCCAAAAGCCATAGTTGTCAATTAAAGTGCTATGACTTTCATCTACCCAGCCAGCCTTGTGACTTGTGAAGTTGGCTCTTGTCTTTACCAAGTCTTCTCACAAGATTTTAGGATCAAGTGATTCTTGGACAAGAAAAAAAAATCACTTTATCACTTTTGCCGGTGGGCTCAAATGAAAGCTGCAAAGAGACTCATGTACAGCTGCAGAAGAACAACAGGAGAAGGACCAAGGGGTAGGCTCTGTAAGGGATAACATGGAATATGGCTTACACACCGATGCTACATTGAGGTTATGAGTACCTTACCATATTAAATTGAAAAGGTCATCTTTACCTGGCCAGCTGAGCAGCTTTTATTGGGAAATGTTGACCTTTTCCTTTTTCTTTGTTTTTAGGCTTTTCCTTCAACAGGTTAGTTCAGTAATATGCATCTGAGATCTTTTGATTAGAAAACACTACTTAAAATTAGGACTTTGTCTTCACTCTGGCCATGGGCCTTATGCTAATTGATTTATGTACACCTGCCTCTATTTCCGAAGGTTGCAACAGGAAACCCTGTAACTGTGATTACAGATAATTGAATTCTTGGAAACCCTAAATTTAAAAGCAAAGATCACAAAAGTGAACCTCTTAAAAGCGAAATTTTCTCAAGTTGACTTGACTTACAATGTGAAATGACATCTCCGCTGATTTTCAGATCAGGAACATTTTTAGCCCTCCTTTTTTCCCCTTGTAACCTCTGGTAGGTTTCCAAGGAGGACTTTTCCATATATAGACACATATGTGAAATATGTTCACATACATGTGTACCACTTAACTAATTGTACTTTCAATAAGCAAAATTGTAAGCAGAATTGAAATAGTTTGATTCTAATATAACTAAGAGTAAAATGATACGATCCCAGTGAATCAGGAAAGCATGAATTGAGGTGAAAGAAAGCATGGTCCATCATTGTTAATTACTTAGCATCATAAGCCAAAAATGGGAAGGGTACTTCCATTATTTCTGACATATTATTACATTTGTTTTGGTAAATTGTGGTTAATATTACCCCATACTTCTACCAACACTTTCAAGACCTATAGGTACAAGCCTTTAGTTTTAGGTGCTGGGACAGGTATGTGAGTCTTTGGGTTTCTGGTATTTTTGACACATCTTCTGAATGAAGACACTCACTATATTTCCTATTCAAGGGTGTTTGCATGGAGAACAGCTTTGGAAGCCAGAGATATTTTCCTTTCAAAATAAAGGACCAGCAATATGAAGGCCAATGTAATGTTTCTCTCTGGTGCAAAGATCACGAAGGCTTTTGGCTCATTATAGAGGAGTCCTGTTCAGACTCTGGGTTTCCCTCCTATAACTCAATGGTCTGTGTGAAGTTATTAACTGAGTCTTTGCCTGGCTCTTTGGAAGTCTGGGTACAGGCAGTTAGCACAAGAAATACTTATCATCTCACTCTGCCTTTACTAAGTAATAGACTGCCCTTTGTCTCTGACTGAGAAGCCACATGCCCTATGTCAGCTTAACTTGTTTTCTTGCAAGTGGGATAAAATCTAAAGTTCTTTACTTGTTTTGATGCTGTGCATTTACGCTGGTGTGGTGACTTATTCTCTGCGGTGGAGTACCATTTGTATGAATATCAGATAGTAGAAATATTTTCTTTGTATTAATACATCTTAAACTATAAATGAGCTGTTGTATTAACTTCTCCTGGAGAGATGTAAGCAAGTGTCTACTCATGTCAATTAGGACACCAACAATAGACCAAAGGAAGGATTCTACCAAAAGTTAACTTGGCAAACTCATGGGTTTATTGGGTTTACTGACAGAACATGAGCGAAGGGTTACTTACTGTAGTGAAGTTGATCCTCAAATAGCTGCATTACCACAAAGTTCTATCCCATCGTGGTTGACCACCTCACAGAAGCTGCATCATGGAATACTCTCAGTTAACCTGATGCTTCCTATGTACTCCAGAAATCTCCCAAGACTACTTACACCAGGAAATGGAGGTAGCAAAGAATAAAGGATGGAATCTCAGGTGAGAACCCTGAGAGGTTTCCTTCTTCTATTTTCTAGGGAGTATCAATAAGTCCATATGATTACCATAAACCTGGCTGTCACTTTATTGTTCTGCTCTATTAGTTGCTATGGTTACCTGGCAGAGGCAGTGTCTAGTCCAAGATGGTATCAAGGGAAAGACAGTGTTATACAGGGAGGAAAAAGGTCACACTACAATACCAGGTCTGATAGTTTGAGTGAGAATGGCCCCCCACAGGCTCATATGTTGGAATACTTGGTCCCCAGTTGGTAAAACTCTGGGAAAGATTTAAAAGTGTAGCCTTGTTGAGGAAGGTGTATAACTGGAGTGGGTTTTAAGGTTTCAAAACGCTCATTGCATTCCCAATGTGCTCCCTGCCTCCTGCTTATGGCTCAAGATGTGAGCTGTTAGCTGTTCCTGGTGCTATGCTTTCACTATGCCATCATAGACTTTAAACCTTTGGAACTGTAAGCACAATTTGATGTATTCCCTTTTAAATTGCCTTGGTTATGGTATCTTATCACAGCAATAGAAGAGAAATGAATATACCAGGAACTGGCAAAGTGACATTCATCAACCAAACGTAGCCCAATTTTATGAATAAAGATCTTTTGAACAGAGGAATATGTATTATATACATATCATCTCTGGCTACTTTGATGCTAAACAGCAAAGAGTAAATGCTTGCTTATACTTTTTTATAGACCAAAGGAAGCAGCCAAAAATTCAATCCATCATGAAATCAGTTAGTTTAGTCATATTTGGGGTAGAACTAGAAAATAAAATTCATTATATTACATGATAAAAGGGAGATTAGGAATGAGAGATCTAGCACAGTCTATAAATTGCCTGCCATATAATCCTAAGGACCTGAGAGTTCAATCCTCAGAAACTATGTAAAAATGCTGGACATAGTGGCATCTGCTTGTAATCCCATCATGGGGAGGTGGAGACAGGTGGAACCCTGTAGTTGTCAAATGCTTCCAAAGCCACAGTGGAATATGCAAATCTTTCAAGACTCCTCACACACTCTCATCCTTCCTACCTTATATTACAGTATTTATATATGGCTGATTTCTATAATTATAAATGTCTTAGGATAGGATCCATACCTCTAAGCAGTTTAACAAATGGTAATTTCCATGATCCAACTTTGAGGATAATGAATCTCATTTATGGAATCTAGAAATATTTTTATAAAAGTAAGAATCTTTTTTTCCCTTTCTGTAAGTCTACCAAGCAAATGATGCCCCTACCCTTAAAAGAGCAATATGCATTGTCTTTGTACGCTATTTCATTTTCAAACTATATTTCTGAAAGTCTAATTGCATTCCTCTAATTTGTTTCAACTTCCTAAAGGAGGAAGAAGACAGAATAGAATCATTCTTAAAGACAGGAGAAAGCATGTACACATCTTGGTGAAGGTTGTGATGGTGAAGTTGCAGAAAATGTAGATATAACTAATTCTCAGAAGTAGAGGGTGAACTAATCAATAAGCCACAAAGTAATTGCTATAGTCATGGTAGCAGAATTTGGGTAGGCAAGCGCAGAGTGCAGTGGGCTATACGAACTCGAAGAAGATTCATCATGTAGAAGGTTTTCTGAGCAGAATTAGTCGATCAGATTTCAAGAAAAGATGGCTGACAAAACTTTAAGGAATTTAGTAATGCTAGAGTCATGCGTTTGAGGACTTGGTTCCCAGCTGCTGGTGCTGATTTGGAGGTTGTGGAACCTTTGGGCCTCTAGTTGACTGATGTAGGCTTTGGGGGCAGGTCTTGGAGAATTGAAACCCACATTCAATTATGGTCTAGCTTGTCTGCTTCCTGGATCCTAAAATGTGAGAAGCCCAGGAGCGTGCTTCCACTGTCAATAACTCCACCATGCTTTCTCTGGCATGATGGAAGAAAGCCGAAGGGGTGAGCCAAAGGAAACGTTTCTTTCCCTCAACTGCTTTTCTCGGGTATTTGGGCACTAACACA
Source organism: Peromyscus eremicus (assembly GCF_949786415.1). Lineage (NCBI taxonomy): Eukaryota > Metazoa > Chordata > Mammalia > Rodentia > Cricetidae > Peromyscus > Peromyscus eremicus. Next base: position 59,746,342 of record NC_081420.1, on the reverse strand, counting down.
GCTAACCACATTACTGAGGGCCTTATAAGATCCAAGTATTCTGCTAAGTGACTTAAAATGCATCGTCACACAGGCCTCAGATTTGGCTCTGTTGGTAGAGTGCTGGCCTAGCATGCACAAAGTTTTGGGTTTGATCCCCAACACATCATAAACCTGATGTTTTAGTACATGACTGTAACTGGAGTGGTAAAGGCAGGGGATGAGAGTTTTAAGGTGAATTTGGGGTACCTAGTTAGCTTGAGAGTGGTGTGAGGCACAAGAGACTCTGCCTCAAAAAAGAAATGCATTTTCACATTGAATTACCAGAAAAACCTGAAAAACAGAGTTGGCTGTTCCCATTTTATAAAGGAGCACAACTTGGCTTTAACAGTTAGGTAATGCTGAAGTTCATAACAATACTGTGACAGTAACTGATGGTTGCTGATTCAAGTTCAAATGATCTTATCCCAAGCATTATTTTCTTTTCCATTTCTCTGCTTTTCCATGCTGTCTTAACCATATAGAGCTGTAGAACAGAAGACTCATTAAGGTGGGGTGTTCCCACGTAATAGTAAACCTACACACTTATCCATTGGAAACCAAGTTAGTCTCCTGAGACATCTCGCGTTCCCTCTTCTGTGATCAGGGAGTGGTCGGTCTCCCATGCTCTGTAGCACCTGTGTTATGCTAATGTCACTCCAGATATTCATAACTCTGATTTTCTTCCTTTCCAGCCATCTCTGACTGTGCTGTTCACACTTTCAGTATGAGTATTCTATTCTTTTCCTGGGCCACCATCTCATTAACATATTTAACACTTTAGAATAAGGAGATGCAAAGCCTGATCTAAATCTTTAAGATGTGCTAATAATAATTTTTTCAGGCAAATCTCATTATTTCTCCATGCTTTCAGAACAGTCCCACTCGGAAGTAACTATAATATATGCCAGTGGCTGGTCCAGCACTCTAGGGTCTCAGACCTGTTCAGAGAAACCAGCAGCTCCAAGGAGCACAAAAGACCCCGGAAGAGGAGTGTTGTAGTGCCTGGTACACACTGTGTTTTTATCATTTCACTCTGAGTCACTTACCTTCACTCTGACCTTAAAAAACACTAAAAGAAAAGTAGGACTTTTACAGCTAAGAGGATCAGAGGTGAAAAGTTCACATGAACAGTAATGCAAGATGAGGTAGAAATTCGAGAACGCTGGCGAGGCATGCCTTTCACAGAGGTCAGAAATGACAGAGTCTAATGGGGAATGGCTCCTTAACTCTTACATGTTTGTCTAGATATTGGCCTAAGGAAAATGAGGTTCTTGAAGAGACGCCACTTTAGATGGCGATACAACTTAAAATCTTACCCTTATTAGGCCCAGATTTTCTTTGTATTCTAGTAGCCAAAGGTTTCCATCAATTTCGTGCAAAACAGTTTCAAAAATGAAAGGAATGATTTTGCATGCATTCCTTTTTAAGTTTTGCTTGTATGTTTATTGTGTGCCTGTTTGTGTGTTGATGGGGGAGAATACCTGCATTTGGGGCTTAAAGGACAGGCTGCTAGTGCTGTTTCTTAGGTACAGTCCACCTCCATCCCCTTATTTAAGGCAAGGTTTCTCACTGATGTGTAACTGCACAATTAGGCTAGGCTGCCTGGCCAGGAAGCCCCAGGATCAGCTTGTCTCCACTTCCACAACAAGATCACAAAGTCATGCATGGATCTTTTATTACTTTTTTGACATTACTGTGGGATCACACTTAGGTTGTTGTGTTTATAAGGCAGTCACTTTACAACTGAGCCCACTCTCCAGTCCCTCTGCTGCTTTATAAGGAATTTTTACCTGACTCTTGCCTGCCTCCACATTCTAAAAAAGTAAAACTGTTTTTAAGAGAATAGAAAATGAGGTGTGTGTGTTTACAAGGCTTCTAGTGTTGTAGGCTTCAATAAACAATTCAGTGTCACAGGAAAGAAGTGATTGTGTTCATGTCTGACAACTCTACTAGAGTGCCAGTTACTTAAAGTACACAGCCATACACCTGTGTCATTTACTGATATACCAGAGGAGTCCATGAAATCCTTTGTGAGTTAGTACCATGGATTCATTTATTGTAGTAATAAAGATTTGTAAACTAATGGATATCTTAAACCTTTTCTAATTTCTACATTAACCCCCGCCCCATTCTTTTTGAAGGTCATCAGATTGACTCATGTGGGTACTTTTCTTGCTCACAGTGTGTCTGCCATGAGAAGAATAATTCTAGGCTAAAAGACAGCTCTAAGCATGACACCATCTTTGGGCACATTCATGTTGTTAATGAACCTATCCATTTCCAAACCAAGCATCATCTCTTTTTTTTTTGCTATTTTTTTTATAATTTAATTTAATTTTACGTATCAGCCACAGATTCCCTTGTCCCCCCTCCCCCCCCCCCCCCGCTTCCCTCCAGCCCACCCCCCATTCCCATCTCCTCCAGGGCAAAGACTCCCCTGAGGATTGAGTTCAACCTGGTAGATTCAGTCCAGGCAGGTCCAGTCCCCTCCTCCCAGGCTGAACCAAGTGTCCCTGTATAAGCCCCAGGTTCCAAACAGCCAGCTCATGCACTGAGGACAGGTCCCAGTCCCACTGCCTGGATGTCTCCCAAACAGATCAAGCTAATCAACTGTCTCACCCACTCAGAGGGCCTGATCCCGTTGGGGGCCCCTCAGCCATTGGTTCATAGTTCATGTGTTTCCGTTCGTTTGGCTATTTGTCCCTGTGCTTTTTCCAATCTTGGTCTCAACAATTCTTGCTCATACAAATCCCCCTCTTTCTCACCAATTGGAGCTCCACCTGGGGCCTGGCGGTGGATCTCTGCATCCAGATCCCTCAGTCATTGGATGGGGTTTCTAGCATGACAATTAGGGTGTTTGGCCATCCTATCACCAGAGTAGGTCAGTTCGGGTTGTCTCTCGACCATTGCCAGTAGTCTATTGTGGAGGTATCTTTGTGGATTTCCAAGCATCATCTTTAATCCTAAGCATGGTCCTTGTACCTCTAGATGCTCCTTCCTATTTCTAAGAGTCAAAGTCAATACTGACATTTCTTTCTCTTCAATTTTCTTATCTATTCTATTCTGAATTCCATGGCATATACTTTCATTACCTTTTTGACCCCATCTCCTTTCTACATTCTCTACTACCATTTTAATTTTGACCATATCTATTTGTGCTTTGAGCTGTTGCAATAAATTCTAAGTGATCTTTAATCTACATTCTGCCTTTCTAGGTCAGTTCTGTTAGACACACCCTGCTTAAGTGCCTTGTTCTAAACAATTCAATAACTTTCTCTTCCCATATTTGCAAGGCAGGCTTTCTAAAACTTCACCCTGGCCCTCTAGCGACAAGTTCAAGACCTATCTCTTCTCAGCCATAAATTTCTTCACTTAAAAGTGGAAGGATTGAAATTGTTTCATAATAAACAACAGATTCCTTGTTATTCCCAGATGATCCACAACACAGGATCCCTGGACATTGTTAGAATTTGGACCTTTTTTGAGACCCTAATGACATCTAGGGAGGCTTTCTACAGAATAATTGGATGAGAACCTCATGACTCAGGTGGTGTGGGTCCACTGTCAGGCAACAGGGTCACCCTTCCTTTTCTGGCATTGGACTCCTTTTCACATCAACCCAGGTGTTGACATCTTGACATCTAATTCAGATGTGACAAGTGGCATTTGCTATCTAGTTCAAATATGACATCTTTTACTGTCTTCTAATTTTCACTAATCTGACATGAGTGACTCATTTTTTAAAACCTCATGTCGTTTTACTCATAACTTTCTCTGTGCATATGACCTTCTGCCTCATTTGTTAATATGTTGAGTGTTCCAGGCTAATTCCCTCTTTCACGTTGCAAAATCTTCCAAAGAAGGCCAAGCGCCTCACATCACTCAGGCCCTGCTTCCCACCTCCACCTCGCCGATTTAGATCTTGAATATTCTATGAAATATTCTATGAATGTCTACTAAATCAGGGAACAAATTAAGAGCTAAGGAAGCCATTTTAAAATCTCATATTTAACTCGTTATTTAATATTTGACTGTACATTAGTAAAGATAACATAATTTCATAATTGTTACCTGTAACTATAAAATGCCCTGACAATCAATAACTGGAAATACAATGTAACATTGACCCATCTATTAGTAAATAAGCTATAGAATTTCATGGACTATCCCTGAGAGTGGCTAAATTTTTTTTAAAAAACTATTTTTCATTCTTTGACAGTTTAATGTATTTATAAAATGTACATTGATCACATCCATCCAATGCTATCTCTCTCAGACTCCCCTTAGTGACATTCAATCTTGCTACCAACTTCATGTCCTCTTAAAAAAACATATTATTAATACTCCTTTTAGTCCATTCAGTGCTGCTAGTATGTACATGGGTGTGGGGTAGCCACTGGGACATAAGCTATCTACCAGCTATAACAGGCCTGACAAAGATGAAACTCTTCTAAAAAGACACTGTGTCTCTCAATCTGACTATCAGACTAGAAGCAATGGACTTCAAAGAAATGAGAATTTCCTCAGAAATCTCATGCTAGGAGAAGGAAAAGGCTTCAGCTGAAGGGAAATTTGACTCCAGGAAAATGATTTCACACAGTTCTAACACCCTGTCAGACCATCTTACAGGATGAGGAGGAAGCCCAGGTATTGATGGGTCAATGGTGGTCAGGAACATACCATAACATGGACTACTTAGAAGTACATATCCTTGTCCCTCCATTTAAACAGTAATTTCTCTCCAGGACTCTGAAGGAGGACTTGGGGTTTGGCTGGATATCTTTTTTTTTTTTAATTTTGCAATACAATTCAGTTCTACATATCAGCCACGGATTCCCTTGTTCTCCCCCCTCCCGCCCCCCTCACCTTACCCCCAGCCCACCCCCCATTCCCACCTCCTCCAGGGCAAAGCCTTCCCTGCAGACTGAGATCAACCTGGTAGACTCAGTCCAGGTAGGTCCAGACCCCTCCTCCCAGGCCGAGCCAAGCGATCCTGCATAGGCCCCAGGTTTCAAACAGCCCACTCATGCAATGAGCATAGGACCCGGTCTCACTGCCTGGATGCCTCCCAAACAGATCAAGCCAATCAATTGTCTCACCCATTCAGAGGGCCTGATATCTTATTCCTTCTTTCCAACTGGCCACATTGAATAAATATCCCCTCTTTTCTACTTTCCTCTTTTGATTTGGCTCTCTGATTGGCTTATTGAGGATGGGTGGTTGGGCATGATTTGGGCCGTAGACTGTGACCTACAAGTTTGATCACACACTGACCATGTACCTGAAAGATACATGGTCTCTTTCTGTCAAGAGCCATCAACTCCCAATTACCCTTCAAGTAGGGTTGGAGTGTGGGGAGGCACTACTGCATCCATGCTGGAATTGTGACTAGTTGAGAAGCTAGCTTGTACCCAGATCCAGTGGTTAAAGTCATGTTACTGCTTGTGATACCAAAGTCAACTTCTACAACCCTGTACTCTGTATTTTAATGTAATTTAACACCTATAAATTTTAGAAAACTGTGTTTTTGTTTGTTTGTTTGTTTGTTTTGTTTTGCTTTTTAAGCTTAGAGAAAATATAAACAACATGCTTGCTGCTCCTCAAAGTGATACTTTAAAGACTGGAAAGTATTTGCAGAATACTTCTCAAAGTCGCTGATTGCCTTTTCTTTCTTGCTATGTATTTAGTACATCAAGGGAAATTGTCACAGCACATTCTATCCTATTAGACAACACTCAGATCCTCAGTATGGTCACTTATGTTTTGAGTTCACTGATTAGGAGGTGGTAATGATCCTGGTCTCCTAAGATCAAAATGACTCTGTCACTTATGCTTTGGATGTTTCTGGCCTTGCAGAGACTATTCTGAGCTATTCTAAATTGGTGTGCCCATATGCTTATGGCCACATGGAACATCTAGTCCACACTAAGTGGGAGTCTTAGCTGAAGCTACCAGTCTCACATGGCTTTTAATGAAAGAAAGCAGTACGCACTTTATGACTCATGTGTGTGATCCCAAATATATTCATTCCCAAGAATGTTTCTCATATAAACCAATTCAATTTTTGTGTGTGGTTTTTAGAGACAGGGTTTCTCTGTATAGCCCTGGCTGTCCTGGAACTCCCTCTGTAGATTAGGCTGGACTCAAACTCACAGAGATTCACCTGCTTCTACCTCCTGAGTGTTAGGATTGAAGGTGTGCACTACCAACACCTGGCCAATACAATTTTTTAAATATGTTGAATTGATACGATAGACTAATTATGATTTGTTTTCATCTTTAATTGAGAGTGACATATAAACAGAATCAGTCATATTTGGAATGAATATTATCCTAATAGATCTCATTACTTCCAACTTGATGTAAGAAAAAAGCCAGTCACAGGTATGTGATGGTTCTATCGAAGTAAGACAAACCCAGAAAAGAATTAACATCCCTTAAGACAATACTGCTGTACTTGTTTTGAAGCTAGAGTCAGGCTACTGGGAGAGACATCCTGGCCTCTAGTGAGTCCATTGGCTTGGTTGAGGTGTACTGGATCCTTGGGTTTGCTAGCAATCAACGTCATACTCACTGGGGTGGAACTGAACTAGGTGGGAAAGAGAGAATAGAGACTTGAGCCATAGGAGCAAAGTCTGGAAGAGATGGAAGGAAATGTCAGAGTAGTCTTTGTTCCCAAGAGTGGAGTCTTTTCTTAGACTATTTAACTCATTTGGCACTTTTTTAGAGGCTTGGAAATCAATAATGTCTGTGATGCTTATTAAAGATTATGTAATGATGTCTTACCTTGTTTTGATTTAAGAGAGCCTGGTGACTACTTAGGAGAAAACTTCATGCCCTCCCACTGGATTTGTTTTGTGTTTAATGAGTAAGACTCAACATCAGGATGCATTGAGGTAAACAATGGCAGTTACTTCCTCTCTCAGTCATTTGTACTAGCTCTGAAAGGCAGGAAAAGCCACTGCCCATGCTCTCAGGGAGTGCAGAATTTCTAAGCAGAGTCGTTGCAATTATTACAGGATCCTGGGACCATTATACAGCTGAAAAGCTGCCAGATGTGGGAAGAGTACTGGATGGTATTTAGAGCCCCAGTGTCTTAGATGGACACAAGCAGCCTTCTTGAATGGATGGCATCTACCATATTCTCACTTAGGCGAGTGGTTCCCTGGGTTAAAGAGAGTTAGTCCCTGAATGGATCATCATTGCATGTTGGTAGGCAGTAAAAGATGCATGAGCAGAAAAAAACAGAAGAGAAACACTTCATGAAATCTGTCTGGACAATGATGTTTTTGTTTATGACTCCAAACGTACAGGCAATAAAAGCAATAATAGACAAATGGGACTGCATTAAACTCAGAGCTGCTGCACATCAAAGGAAATAAGCAACAGACTAGGGAAGTGACCTGAAGACCAGGGGAAAGTATTTATATACCACATATTTGCTAATAGGCTAACAGGGAAAATATAAATAAAGTACTCAGTAACAAGAAGCAAAATAACTTGATGTAAAAGTAAGCAAAAATTTCAATAGATACTCTCAAAGTATGACACATAAATAAATTGCAAGTAGGTATAAAAAATGCTCATCATTACTAATCACTGGGGAAATGCAATTAAAGTTAGGATACCATGTGGTCCATACCTTTCAGGATGTCTGATATGCTAACTCATGCCACCAAGCATATAGAGCAAAGAGAACTCTAACATAACACTGGTGGCAATGTAAATTAATGCAGCCATCAAGGGAAACAGTATGAGGAAATTTCAGAACATCAATAATAGAGCTATCAGCAATTCTACTACTGTGCATATACACAAAGGGAATGCATTGTGCATATTAAAATACTTTTTTTTTTTTTTTTTTGGTTTTTCGAGACAGAGTTTCTCTGTGTAGCTTTGCGCCTTTCCTGGGACTCACTTGGTAGTCCAGGCTGGCCTCGAACTCACAGAGATCCGCCTGGCTCTGCCTCCCAAGTGCTGGGATTAAAGGTGTGAGCCACCACCGCCCGGCATTAAAATACTTTTGTCCTCCCAGTGCTCACTGCCACATCATACACAGTAGTTAAAAATCAGGACTTCCCATCAGCAGATCAGTATATAAGGGATAGGTGGAATATTCATACAATGTGGTGATATCCAACCTTTAAAAAAACCCTTCTGTTTATGACAACATGGGTAAACCTGGAATAAGGACTTAAGAGAAGTGAATCAGGAATGGAACAGACAAATGCTTCAGAGAAGCACTCACCCTGTGCAGTGGCACAAACCTATAATCCTACACTGGAGAGGCTGAGGCAGGAGGATTTGGAAGTTAAGGCCATGCTGTACTACATAGCTAGACCTTGTCTCAATAAAACTTAAGACTTCCTGGGCTGAGGAGATGGCTCAGTGGGTAGCGGTGTTTGCCACCAAGCCTGACAACCCTAGTTCTATTCCAATGATACACGTGTTGGAGGGAGAGAAGCAAACTGACTCCTGTAATTGCTCTCTGACCATACGGTGTTCATACCCAAAAAATAAATGCGATTTTTAGAAGACCTTCCTGATCTCATTTGTGAACTCTGAAGATGGTGGCTTGCAGAAGCAGTACAGTGGTAAAAAAAAAAAAAAAAAAAAAAAAGGCTTGCCAAGTGTGTGGGCGGGCGAGCAAAAATTTGTAAGAAGTTAGTCAAAGGCTATTGCAGATGCAAAATACATATCTCCCTTGAAAAGGGTTAAGAGACAGTTAATTCTGAAGCCGCATATGAATGACAATGGCCTAAGAACATGGATTTCGGGTTCCTTAAATTCTAAGTTCCAATGAGATACCTATTTTGTGAACTGTTTGTAGTAACAGAGCCGTAAATCAAGACACTTCTCAAACACATAGGTGGGTACATTAAGTAGGCAGATTATAGCAAAATGGGGAGATGCTTCTATGCGTCTTTAATGCTAATGCCATTCTTAGCCTTTTGATAGGTGAAAAGCTAAGGTTTTGTTAAGTGAACACATGCCAAAATATTTCCAAAAATGTTTGTTTCTTAGTCACTTAGGTTGTTAAGTTTGACACAGAGGTGGGCAAGGAATGACGATTGAGGGAACTAAAGACAACTCGAGATAAATTACAATGAGTCTGTGGATCTGCAACATTCCAACCTCTCCATACAGATCATGGAAGTCATAATCTATCAGTCAGCTTTTATAGACATAGTTTCTTTCCAGGAATTCTCATTCATGTTATATTTCTGAGGCAACATTCAGAGACAGATGGCAGAAAGAGACCAGAGTCTGACCTTCAACTATCAGGACTATGTTTATTAGTGCACACACTGAGGGGCAGCCTCTCTCTCATGGGAAATAGAGATGTCTGCCAGGAGAAAAGGCTGTCTGTGACCCTTTCCAGGGGCAGGGTGAGGGGCTTGGGCACGAGGAAATTGTTGCAGCCATAGGAGACTACCTATGCTTCTGCAGTCCCCACTTGGAGAAATTGTTTGTCCAAAGCAAGAGAGACTGTTTTGGGAGACAGGCAGTTTCACAGACATTCTGTTCTGTATTGACCAATAACAACTGAGCAAGATCATTTGTAATCTCATAGGAATCCTGTTTTACAACATAGGCACTCCCCCCGTCTCTCTTTCTCTCTCCCCCTCTTCCCCCACTGCCTCTCTGTCTCTCTGTCTCTCTCTGTCTCTGTCTCTCTGTCTCTCTCTGTCTCTCTGTCTCTCTCTCTCACACACACACAGACACACACACACACACACACACACACACACACACTAGTGAGTTAAAAGAAATAATCTTAAGTGATCTAATATGCAACAGGTGACCATAATTAATAACATACTTTATTCTATCCCTTCAGGAACACATGCTGTCCATGATGGCTCTCTTTCCCAATGACACTCTTCTTCAGAGCATAAGTGTGTCAATGCATAAAACACAGCTGTCACCTTAAAGGGAACAAAAGATTGTTTCTTTGAGTGAGCCATGGCCTGGGAACACAGATGTGGGTTACCCCAAATTTTATGTTCCAATGTAGAAGCAACTTCATAGTTTTACAGAACAAAGAAATTCATACATCAGGACAAGTTTAAAATATACTGGTGGTTACGTCAGAGAGGTGTCTACAGGAAGAGGGGGATGGTTTTTTATAGGCCTCAGAAGCTATTTAACAAAATTCTTAGCTTTTTGGTTGGTGGTGTCGAAGATCTGTTAACTCAAAAAATTCTAAAATATTTTCTTTATTTACCAGTCATGGGATGTTAGTTCCAACAATTCAGGGGGCTAAAGCTAGCCCAAGATAAGGTGATTAGCCTCTGGACCTGCAACATTCCAACCTCTCCATATCACTGCAGTTCTAATAAATTAATCAGTCTTTGTAGACACAGCTTCTGTGCATAATTCTCATTCAGTAAGGATCTGTCTCCCTTCAGGGACCTTGGTATGCTTTTGGTAAATAAAGCTCTCCTGAGGGGCAATTCATGGCAGCATCCTGTGGACTTGCCTTCTCCTATTTATAACAATAATTAGCCTAGTTCTGCTACTCTGTAAAGTATATATCTGTCAAGACACACTATACATGTTAAATATATGAATTTTTTCTATTATAAACAGTTTCAGTAAGATGGTCTAGAGTTAGACTTGTCATTATTGAAAGCTTGAAATCTTGAATGAAGAAAAGAACATTTTCTCTAATGTGCCAGAGTGTTTTTGTTCTTTGTGGCTAGAAGACACCATCTGATTCATGAGCTGATTCTTATATGTGAGATCACCTTGCTGTGCTCCAACAGGTCAAACAAAGCAAGTTGCCCCCATGTTTCCCTCCTCAGAAGTCCTTTGGATATTGGCAGAGTAAGCTGAAAGAAAACACTTTGGGCTGGATTATTATTGTATTGGTTCATGTGAAGGTTTGTTCCATGGTGGGAATTAGAGAATGGTTATCACAATAGAGTAAAAATAATGTCAAGAATTTCTCATTTTACACCGCTGTGAAAAGGGAATTATTTGCTTTGCTTCCCATGCATGGAAGCATACATGGACACATTTGTTACTAGTCTTTCCAAGGGCTTTATGGTACACATTATGCATCAGAAGAGGGGCCTGTTGATACTATCTTCATACTTTGAATCAGCCACTTCTACAATTAGTGTAACTCTGGGAAGATTGAAATGAACATAAAAGCCCATGAAATATAACACTGATTCTATAAAATGTTCTGCCTCATCCAACGCTCCCTAGCCTAGAGTAATTGCTCTCTTTTTTGAGCAACGATCAGCTCTCATTTGGCACTTTGCATTTGAATCTTTTTATTTGCATGCACTCCCTCAGCAACCCGATTGTAATTCAGCTCAATTCCATCCCATTCAGCTTAAAATATTTATTCAGTAGCTATTGCATGGCAGGGACTGTATGAGGTGCTGGTGATAAACTGAAGAGAAGACAAGGCCCCTGGTTTCTACTAAACAGCTTTAGAACCAGATGAGAAGCCTGGCACATCACACAAGTCTGATAGCTGGTGCAGCCAGAGAAGGAGTTCCGGAGTAACAGATGGCAAGGCAGGAGAGCAGAGGGCTGAAGGCGAGTGACAGGTTATGTTCCTTACAGAGCTAACAGCTGTAGCAAGTTGAGGAAGCATGTGAAGCTCCTTAGGCAGAGGTTTGGGGATCAAAGGCAAGGGAAATTGTATCTCAGACAGAAAGGATGCTTCTTAAAGGGCTGGCACAGGGGTTAGTAGTTCAGCACTGTGGTAGGAGATTAGAGTGGAGAGGGTGGCATTAAGATGAGTGTATTAAAAAAAAAATCTGTGCACAGGTCTGGAAGGACTTCATTACCAGGATACATGCAACCAACAGCATAGACAGAAAAGGAGTGATACTTGAACACAAGCAGGGGCTGTGTGAGTGACATAGAAAGGATCATGAGACTCACGAAACACAGTCTTTGAACCTATGCTTTTTTTCTAGTTCATCATTCCATTACTCCTATGAGCACCCTCGTCTTCCTTAATCAGCTGTCCCTGTTTCTAGTACTTTGTGTATCGCTGCTATAAGTTTGTGTACTGGAATATAAGAACCTAGAAATCTTAGTGGGTATTCTTGGGCTCAGATCTGCACTGTAACACCACTAATGGAGCACAAGGGTTAAAAGAATGGAGATTAATAGGAAGTGATGCTTAGACTCAGGTGACGAAGGGGTCTGTATATTTTATTAAAAGGCTTGGAATTAATCATAAGGTCAATGGGAAATTGTCCAGTGGCTTGGATCAGGTTGGTGCCTTTGTTTCTTTTACTGATGCTATGATAAAACGTCCTGATGAAAGCAACTCATGGGAGAAAATGCTTATCTTAGCTCACAGTTCAAAGTACAGTCCATTATGGTGGAGATGTCAAGCCACCAGAAGCTTGAAGCTGTAGTTCAAGTCACATTCATAATCAGAAGGCAATGAAATGAAGCTTGTGCTCAGCCCCCTCATTCTATGTTATAACATTGAGCATCCCTGCCCAAGGGATGCTTGTCTACAGTCCCGTCTACAGTCTGCTGGTCTTCCTACCTCAATTAACACAATTCAGATAATCTCCTATGTACACGCCCAGTGGCCCAAGTGATTTTAGATTCTGTCAAGTTGACAATTAACCCCAACCATTGCAGCTACTAGTAGGCATTATTAATATTTGGAACAGATTAGAGCAAGAGGATTAAGGTATATAACTGCAATAAATTCAGCAAAAAAAAAAATGATCAAAGCTCAGTTAGTTGTAATTGAACAACTACCACTTCAGTGATGGAGTGTAGAGTTGTGTAAAATAATAACATGTCATTAAAGTCTCAGGGTGGGATGGGAATGCTTCTAGATCATCCCTAAGTTCCACCTTGATGAACAATGATGCTACTATCAGGCAGGGAATGAGGTGAGGAGACTCTCTATGGGTAGGAAAACATGTTCATTGTGGACATTTTTTAAAAAGTTCTTCCTTTGTTCTCATGAGATAATCTAGGGCTAGTGCACAGTAGGCATTCAGAAGTGCAGATTGGGAACACAAGGAAGAGGACTAGGGTGTGTTCCTTTCTCTGTCCTGAATCTGGCACCAGCCCCTGCCACTGCAGCTATTGCAGGGCTTTGATGGTAGCAATAATCACACTGCTCACCGTGATGGTTTTTTCATCAGATGTGTCTTTTATTAGCCATATGACATCGTGGAGTCCTTGGGTCTAAAATAGTTTAGATGGCCCCATGGACCGATTCACCGTCTCTGATGTGGTATTTCCTTTGATGAGTCCTTTGTCTGTAACAGCAGGTGATACTGCCTAGTCTTGCCTGGTATCCACGAAGTCCAGGAAGTGATCTGAGACTGCCCGCAGGGTGGTATGCCATAGTCCAGCTGTTGCCATGATGAGAACAGCTGTCTCCTGGTTGAGGAGAAACAAACACTGCTTTGAACATCATTATTAACAACAACAAGGTACATTCCAAGGTGCTTTTAAAAAATTGTTTCTTTCTTCCAGGAAACCAGTGACCTACCCAGTTTAAATTTCAAACTTCCAGCAGAAAACAGAAGTATTAATTGACTGTAATACTAGAAGAAAGCTTGCTCCATTTGTTCTGAATGTTCACTTGCTTCTGAGAGGTTGCGCGTGATGGCAGCCAATTTGACTTCACAGAGATAGTGTATTCAGTAGTAACATTGTCGGAGCCCATTTAGGTTTCCTTAGTGGCTTTATCTAGCAAGTCTGCATAAAGAGGATGATTGGACCACTGGCCTGAGTACCAGGTGCTTGGAAGGGTCTACACTTAGTTGTACCTGGCAAGGGGAGGTCCTTTGCTCCTCCCCTTGGCATTGTCATAAAAAGCCCTTTGAAATAAAGTTCTGGGCTGATGGACTAGGCTCCAGGCCCTCCTGAGGCTATCCTGTGTTTCTGTCTTTCCTCTCATCATCTAGATATTACCTTCTATCTAACATTTCTCACCTCTCCCTACTCGAAGGTACCCTGGGTCGTAAAAGTGGCCGCTGGTCTGCCACACAACATGATGTCTAGAATGGTTTTTTGTTTACTTGCCTATCAGAATGAAAAGAATTTCCCATTTAAAGGGAATTGGGAAAGGTCCATTGTGTAAACATACTGGTGTGGGGCATTGGGAGCTGGTGCTGCTCTGCGCTTCATGATCGGATAGCAAGGGAGGAAAGCTGGCAGAACTGCAGGTCCCACGATGGTCAGGGGGAGATTGAACTCTAATCTGGCATTATCCTCAACCGGGTGGCAAGAAATACAGACAGCAGACCTTAGAGGTTGATACATTTTGAATATGGCCCTGTGGGGGTTTGAGTGATAATGTCTCCCATAAGCTCATCTATTTGAATATTTGGTCTCTAGTTGGTGGACCTTTGAGAGAAGGGTGAAGATGTGTGGTTTTGTTGGAGGAGGTGTATCATTGGGGGCAGACTTTGAGGTTTCAAAATACTTGCACTATTCCCAGCGTGTCTCTCTGAGTCATAGTTGTGACTCAGGATATGAACTCTCAGCTATTATACAAGTGCCATGCCTGCTTACATATAGCCAAGCTCTCTTCCGTGATGGCCATGGACCCTAACTCTCTGAAACTTTTGAGCCCCCAATTAAATGTTTTCTTATGTAAGTTGCCTTAGTCATGGTGTTTTATTGACAACAACCAAAAAACTGAGATAGATCCCTAAATGTTCTTAAATTGGAAATTGAACTCCAAATTTGCATGTTGATAGAATTTGGAGAAAGGGATTTTGGAGGCATTTAAGGGTTACATAAGTTAATATACTTGAAGCTCCTAGGTCAGGATTAGTAGTCTTATTAAAAAAAAAAAGGACAAAAAAATCTAAATCTCAGCTAAAAGTCTAAGCTTGCCTCCTGTGTCTATTACCATGTAACTCCTCCTGCTATGTCAGTGTGTAGCAGAAAAGCCTGGGATCTTCAAGTTTCCTGTCTCCTGAATCATAAGGTAGACGATTGTGTTTTCTTCATAAAGTACTGTCTACAACATTCTGACACAGAAATATAAAATGGACTAAGGCAGCATTCAAAGGCAGAATGACAGGTGGAAGCCCAATAAAGTATACCATAATTCCAGGGGAGATGGACGAGAGCAGAATAGGGAGGTTGAAGTGCTCCAGAAAAGAGGCTTCTCTACCACACCTTTGTAAGTTCCACCTTCTCACTCTTCTTTTGTTGTTGTGTTTGCCTCCGGAGTTCTTGTCCTTTATCTTCTTTTGGTTCTTTTTTTTTTTCATTCCCTCAAAATAGTCATTCAGTTTTACTTTATAGCACATGTGTTCTTTACGCGTTTATTGCCTGCATCTCAGGTGAGAGAGGCAGTCAGAGGCAATGCCTGTCGTCTCCATCCCTCGTAGAATTGGTAACGTAGAGTGTGCACATACATAAACAACTATGTTTCAAAGGGGAATGGAAATGTCTAAGAGTCTGTAAAGCACAGTGTGAACTCCGAAGCAGAAGGGATCATGCCTACAGGAGCAGCCAGAGTGTATTTCAAAGGAGAGGTGATATTTTCAGCTGGGCTGAGCGATGGCCAGCACGGCAGTAGACAATCACAGAGAAATGGTTCAGCCAGGACTCAGCAGGAAAAATCAAACCTCAGATCCAAAGAGATCATGACCAAAAGCATCTGAGTACAACTGGATAGCCTTACACCTTGCTTTTCTTTTCTTTTTTCCTCTTCACAAGAATTTAGTTTTACCATTCCCATTATTTTCCCAGAAAATAGCAACTCTATTAAAATTCCATATAGTTAGTGTATGAACCTCAGCAAACATTACTTTTAAACTTTGTAAATAAAAAGTAGAATTAAATGATATTTGATTGGCTCTGGATTATTGTAGTCATATGTTTATTCTATCATATTAGCTAAGAACTCACTAGAGAGTATTTCCATGGTTTATAGAAGAAAGTACAGCAAAATGTACATGAAAATTAAAAAATTACCTAAAGATAACTTTCTCTGACCCAAATTGCAGAGTATCAGTTCTGTGAGTGAACTTGATAGAAAAGGTAGAGCTAAGACATGTATGCAAGAGTCTACTATTCTGTAAGTTCATCAACCAGTTGGATATCCGTTTTCATGAGGCACCTAGTCAGCCTTTTGCCTTTGCTTATATTGGAGTTGCTAAGTTTTGCTTACCACTTTTGTAAGATATTTTTATGTATTTTGAAAAATTAAGTCCTTGATAAAGTGTGTATATATATATATTTATATACATATAAAAATAAATATATATTATATACAATATATATTATAAATACAGTTGGATCTAATTAAAAATGGTAGTTAAGGTACATAAAGTTACTCTAAATTCTGCCCCATGGGTATTATGATGGGCCTATCAGCAACCAGATAAAGATGGAGGAAGGGCTCAAGGAACCTAGCCTCTCAATGCTGAACTATTTGCTACTGGTAGATTCAAGGAGCAGGACAATTATTGCTTTCAGTAGTATACCTACTGTTGATCCCACCAGGCTCCAATAGATGGTTTCAAACCAATGGTCACACCAATGTCCCAGGTTAAACAAAATGGTTCATGTAACAAAACCAAAAGCCATGAATCTAGGAAAGAGACAGGTAGGGAAAAGAGGGGGTTTCTAGGGTGGGAGAATCAGTAATCAGAATGAATTATATACATATATGAAATTAGCAGAGAACCTAAAACATGCCGCGCGCACACACACACACACACACACACACACACATATATATGTATAGTACACGTGTGCATATATGTACATAGAAATATGTGCAGGTATATGTATATATGTATATGAATATGAAAAGTATATTCATATATGTGTATGCATGTGAGACATACATATAAGTATGTAAGATACACATGCATATATTTATAGCTCTCTATATCTATGCAATTGAGATGGGGTCTTTCTGTATATCCTTCCAGGCTGGCCTTCCTCAGACTCAAAGTGGTGAGGATACATTCTTGCGGCACTACATCTACCCATGTGTTTTGTTTAGAGCCATTGCGCTTGTGAGATTTTCCAACGCAGGGATAGAATAGCAACACATTTAGCAATTGCACTGAAAAGCCTACAGCACGTTTTATCATACTCTAAAACTAATCACATTTACATTTGTCCAGATAAGGCGACATGAACACTTCCCTACATGCCACATTGTTCCAAGTTCCTATTGTTTTTACTGCCATCTGACATGGATATGGTAGTTTCTATTGCCAGTGTTCACTTAGACTGAGGCACACATTTCCCGTTTACTTTGCTCTCCCCTGCCTCTTTCATCTCAGAACTGATCTTTCCTGATCGGTAACCACACTTTAGCAATTTCTTTTAATGATTTCATGTGGGTAAAAACTCAGCTTTTACTTGCCTGAAAGAATTTTTTCCTTTATTATTTTCTCATGATTGAAAGGAACTTTCATCTATCACAGTTTTATGTGGACTTTTTCGGCACACTGAAGATATGTACCCTATAATACCTGATTTCTCATGCTTTTGTGAAATCAGCTAATATTTGTCTTTTAATCCTTTTACTTTCAATTCATGATTTTTTGTTGTTGTTATTGTTGTTGCTGCCAATTCTTATCTCCAATGAGGGCTCAATGATTAGTTCCCTTTTGCTATAAAATAAATAATTACAGGACTGACATCCTTTGATATTTCTACCAACCCTCAAGCACAGGGCAGAGGCCATGGGGGTGGTATTCTTGTAATCCTGCCTACAACAGTAAATAAATTGAAACAAGTAGAAATTTTCAAAATGAAGCATAAAAGTTCTCATAGAAGAGGCTAAAAAATGAAGAAAAATGAAAGGAGGATCTATATCAATAAAAGCAATACAGGAGAGAAAAATTAAACAGGTGCAAAACATACTAAGGACAAAGGCATCATTAGATGTGTGTGGGCTGAATGCTATAAGAAAGAAAACTTGTGTCAGGCTAGAAAACAAAAGAACAAAATTTAAAATCAGACTGCATGCTTCTTAGCAGAGACGTCCAAGAAATGTGGAAAGAGGAATTGGAAGGTGAAGAAAGACACAACAGATTAATTATTACCATAAAAAATCTCTATAGACAAAAGTCTCATTAGATTAGAAATGACTGGTTTGGGACTACAAAATGTCCAATTTACCTGACAACTGAAATTTTAAAGTGTAGTTATTTAATCTATTCAAGGCTCAAAATATATAAGACAAAACTGGAAGAGACTACAGCAAGAAGAAAAACAGAAAATCGTGGTAAAAATTGGAAATTTCAATATGACTCCTAACAATTGGTAGAATAAACTGACAAAAGGAAGATTTGGACACAGAAACTAGTAATCTTGATCTGGTGTATTATACAGGGTTCTGTGCCTGCCAGAGCTGCCGAATACACATTCCTCTCAAGTACACATAAAAGACACACTAAATTTGATCGTGTCTTGGGTTATAAAGCAAGCTGAACAAATTACAAAGGAATTAAATAAGGACAAGCAAGTTTTCTGACCTCTATGCAATTAAGTAGAGATCTAACGGATAATAGAAAAACCTCATGCTGGAAATCGAGAAATACACATTGGAGTGAGTCATGAGCCAGAGAAACACATCCTACTGGAAGTCAGAAAATATTTTGAAAGTAATAGTAACTTTAATAACAATATATGAAAACTTTAAAAACAATATTTTAAATTTGAGAAGTGTAGGTTAATAAAGATTGGTGTAAGTCTCAAACTCATGAATATAGACTAGAGACAGCAAAATAAGCCCAAGGGAGAACAAAATGAAAACTATCATAGGGGAAATTAGAAACTAATTAAAGAAGATCACGGAAAAATGATAACCTTTGGAAAACAGAAAGAAAAGAGGGAAAACAAAACAAAACAACAAATGAGAAACACCCAGATCAATAATTCTCCAAACTACAAGGACAAGATGGGCATAAAGGGCATTTCCTACAGACATGAGCATGGAAAAGATCACAGGCGCATAAACTGCATAGATATGTACCAGTGCGTTTGAAAGTCAGAGGGATCTGGAGTTGTTTCCCCTAGAAACAACTGTGTTTTTCAGTGTGGAAAGCATTGACTGCACTGGACCAGAGAGCTGGAAGGGCATGGTAAGATGTTCTGACTCAAAGACGCGATCAGGAAGAAACTGGGGAGAAGACAATGCTGAGAAAAATTCTACAGCATAGGGAAGCAAAGGGGCAAAGGACACCAAAGCTGACGGATCTTATTTGTGGACTATTGGGTACCGCTTACAGAGACGGGAAATTGGTGATTGAAGGACAACTGAGGATTGCTAAGGAGATGTGCTCAGCAAGGCAAAAGGGATGGAAAGAGAGTGTGAATAAATGTCAGAGTGGCCTTAGGTGGATACACGATAGTCAAACACAGCAGCCTCGAGGTCATCAGGACAGGCAGCGGTTAGCAGAGAGATTTGTGGATTGAAATTGTTGGGAATTCTCTTCTGATTGTGTGTTAATGAATGAGAAAACTAAATAATATCAAGATAAAATCTCCTAAATTATTCTATAATTTTAATAAAATTGAAAGTGAACTCCCAACATGGTTTTGGTTAATTTCAACCATCTGGATAGTGAATCTGCCAAGCAAAACAAATACAAGACAACACCAGAGAAAAATGTGTGTGTGTGTGTTTGTGTGTGTGTGTGTGTGTGTGTGTGTGTGTGTGTGTGTGTGTGTAGGGTCTACCATATACCAATATTTATTTTATACCTATACTAGTCATGTTAATTTAATATTAGCATAGAATTAGAAAGATGGAGAAATGAAAAATCCTGAAACAGACTAAAGTGAGCACAGGGACCTAGTAGGAGAGAATTACTGTTGTGAATTTCTGGGAAAAAAGATCATTTAATAAATTGAGACAGCTAATGGTATCTTATTTTAAATGATATACAAGAATAAATGGTACATGTATCAAAGACCTAAATATTTAAAAAAAAAAACTTTAGCCATTCCCAAGAAATTAAAATTTCCTTATTTTCTTCCAAGTCTTTTCTTGAGTAGTTTCTTTTAAGCCAGAAGTCTCTCAGCTCCAGTGCTCTGGCTATTCAGGTTTGGCGCATGCCCTAATAATTAGATATGGTCAGTTTGCTATCCCTCATTATGGCCTTTCTGTTGAAAAGGGATCATGAATGATGAACGCATAAGAAAAAGGAAGTCTTTTGAATTTATCTATGATGTTATTCTCTCACAGCCTTCCTGCTCCTTTGTTTACCTTCATTTATTTATTTTTCTTTAGAAAAAGAACATATCTTCTTTTTATATATATGTATGTGAGACAACCGTATGTATCTATGTGGTACATGAAACAGAACTATTTTTGTAGGTGTATAATGGATGCTTCTATCAGCTCCTTTAGCACTGGTGTGGATTAGAAGAAAGGGGCACTCTTTTGTAAGAAAATTCCTTCACAGAACTTTTCTCTCTCCTTGTTCAGCTCTTATCTCTTCCTGTCTTTGGTCCTTTCCTTGCCCTGCTCCATGCCCCAGAAGATGAACAGAGTCCGGCAGTCTTTGAACCCCACAGGAGCTCCACAGGCAAGCGCTGGAGCAGAGATACAGGACCTTTGTGATTCTGCCTTTGCACCTTGCAGCATTTGTCAAAATTTTCTGAATAGAGCTCCAAACACTTTGCTTTGAATTTCATGAGTTCCTTAGATCTTGCCACAGACATTCTTCCCAAAGTACTTCCAGCTAGATAATGATCTCTGGAGACTCCCACCTGCTCCAGGGCCACCCATTCCTCAGTGGGACATGTTGGATTGCAGCAGGTTCTTGATCTTTATTTCTGAAACCAAATTTCAGGCTAAGATTTAATTAGCAATTGGCATGGGCTCACCTTCCAGAGACACCACTTTTTTCTTCTACATAATTCAATTCCAAAGTGTGCTAGCTCATTTAAGAGAAAGGGGAGCAAATTTCAATGAAAATGAATGACAAGATCCAGCTTCCTTCCATCATTTATCTTTAGCCAGGGCTCAGGAAGATTGTTAACTGGTTTCTCTTTTCTGTCTTCTTTTGTTGCTCTCAAATCTGCTTTTTTTGTAAAGCCATCGTATGTCTGTTTCTATGGATAGCACCTCATTTGTATGAGCTGCTGGGAAAGGCTCCGAGTCTCTCACAAGAACCAAAAGTTGGACTGATCAAATTTAGAGAGCTAGCCGTGTGAAGAACTGTCAATTTTAATTGTAAAATTGGTAGATTATGTCATCAAATTCTAGACAAGGATTTGGGATGAAGTCATCTAGGTTTTTGTTCATTCGTTTGTTTTTTTTTCTACTAGTAGTAATCAACAGGGGAGTATTTAGGGGGAAATAGAGGAAATTAGAAGCCAAGAGTGTTTAGGTTGAAGCCTTGGTGCTTGGATAGGGTGGTGAGGGTTTGTTTATTTGTTTTAATACTGGAGGAAGTTACTGTGGCCTTATCCTGGGAAGGTGACAGGGGTTGCAACTAACCTCTGTTGACATGGCCTATCCTCTCCCTGATATAAAATCTTCATATGTAGAAGGAATTATATTAATATAACTTAAATAATACTTAAATCTCTGTCAATAATTTTACTTCTGCCATGATAGATAGTTCCCAAAAATGTACTGAAGTGTGATTGAAAGCCAAGGGTGTCCAAGACTCTGGACCTGTCAAGTTATAAAATGTAAACCCTCATCCAGGAGGGAGGTCCCCATCACAGAAAAAAAAGGAAAGCTTAACAGACATTGGGATGCAAAGCTGAATCTGATCCTACCAGCTATTTCTCTAAAACAACTTTTTAGGAAGCATGTACAATTGCGAAAACTATCAGTGAAATTGTTCTGCAGTTCAACTAGCTGCTAATTAAACAGCCAGTGTTGACCTCAAATTACATATGGAATGAACTGGACACCTTTGGATGCCAGAGGGAAGCAGACTCTAACATAAAATATAACAATAGTTAATATCGAGTAAATTGAATTTCTAAACAGATACAATATTTCACTCAGAGCATCTAATAATTTTGCATTTGAACTGGTTAATGTGCCTGATGTCTGAAATAAAGCAACATAGAGGTTAATATTAAGTTGTGTGCAAATTATACATATGCTAAAAGTAGGGAGCACAAGGTTGGTGTATGAATGTGGGGCTTCCTTGGAGCAACGATGTAATATGGATAATATTAAGCCATTTATTTTCTGCCAGTGCTTTGCTATATTGTTCACAGGTTTTGAGAACATCAATTTTTTTTTTATCTCTAAGTCATTACTCTAGCTCTTAGTTAATTCACATAATATGGGTCAGATGTTGCAGGATTGTTGTTAGGGGATAAATCCTATACTTGAGATGACTGCTTAGTCTAGGGTTTCTGAATTATCTGCCATTATTTCTGTTAGAAAAATTGGTCCATACCATATACATAGTGTCTTTTCTGGATTGTTTCTAGGTACATTAAAATGAAACAAAGTATTATCAGATTGCATACTCTAACAAAAGATTTGCACAGTAGAATCTGTTGTTGTTATTGATAGGAACTCATAACATAGCTGAGGCCAATGTAGAAAATGGTACCCTTAGCCCCTGCCTCCTAAGTGCTGGGGATACAAGCCTGCTGCAGCATCAAATTAGAAATAGATTCCTGATGCTAGTCACTGTTGGTTTGGCAAGAAAGGAAGAGACACATGCATAAACTTTCTCAGCATTTAAATTATGTCCCCTAGGAAGGACCCTTGAGTGAAAATTAAAGCTTCAGAGTTGGCTCAATTTTCAAAGATGCTCAGCTACATCTTAGCTGACTAATTGTGATAGAAATAAAAACAGATAAAATGGTGTTTTGCTGACCTGATAGAGACTCACTCATTGTTCATGTTCAGATGTCACTGATGGTCTATTAAGAGACAAAGAACAACTTTTTATTTTCCCTGAAGCCTGAGATTACAGAGGATGTTGAAGTAGATGCCTGTAAAATTTCTAAAGGGTGAAAAAGTGAACAGATTGATGGTGACAATAACATTCTTAGGCAGACACTGGGAGGATTTAATATGGTACCTCCGTCCTTGCTATGAATTCCAGGAATTAGAGGTGGGGACTGGAGAGAGTGCTGGAATTAAAGCTTGTAAGATGCTGACCTTCTCAAATAAGGTTTGCTCCTTAGGGTATAATGCTCTATGGCTATAGCAAACTCTGAATTTTGTTTTCACTCATGTTATATCTCCTTAACTGCCTGAGCAAAAAGCAAAGTAAAACAAAACAAACAAACAAAAAATTCCAAACTTGAACTATATAAAGATCACCTTGAATGCTGCTATAGAAAACACAAAGACATGTAATAGTTTGTAGAAATCCACCAGTACTATATGAATAGTTTGTAGAAATCCACCAGTCCATCAGTTTACTTACTTAAAAACTTATAAGAAATCCTTGATGTTAGTACTATTTTAAACTTATTTTACAATAAAAAAATTCAGTTATTAAAATACTGCGACCTTGTTGCATGGTTGTTGAAAAGTGTTGCCCCAGGTTACACAACCAATGAGTTAAAAATCTTCCACTGGGGCTTCAAGTCTGTTTGTTAATCACTCTTTACTTTTCAAGTGGAGGAGGCTTCTGTGTGTGTGTGTGTGTGTGTGTGTGTGTGTGTGTGTGTGTGAACATATTTACCACAGCTACTTATGTTAGTGGTAGAATTGTACAACCATTGCCTCTGACAGTTGTATTATCCTTAATCAAGGGCAGAGATGAAAATGTTTATGCATGTAAAATATGGATCATGATCATATAGAGGTAGATTTGTAAGCTCTCTTTTGACCTTTGACCCTATGTACATAATTATGTATGTGACTGATCTGCCACATGCCTCACTATTAAAAAACCACCACATGCAGATCTATCCTTCTCAGTACCCCGTTTCAATGTAGTGCAGTGTGTTCAAGAATCTAGAGTTGTCTTTGAGCCATCCTTGTGAATATTAAATGCCCCTTCAATAAACATGCCAGACAATTCTGTTTTCTAATGGCTTCCCAAATACCCTAAGGCAAAACCTTTTCTAAGGAGGTAAAAGCTGAGATAGAGACATGAATGTGAGCAATTTATCCAGAGGTGACACAGGGGACAGCTAAAGCAGTCCAGGAACAGAATTAGATGGGAAGACCTTTCAAATCATGTTATAGATCTGACGTTTGTTGGAGGAAACAGGATTGAGCAGGGAGTTTCAGACAACCAAGTAGACCTTGGAAAGTCTAAGAAAACCCAGGAGGAACTCGAGATTCAGGATCAGGCACATGGGAGTCCTGAGTTGGAAGAGTAGCCAAATCTTCATGTTACTGCTGTGTTTAGTCACTGGCTTGGGGCTACTTGGATGAAATGAGTGTGATCTCATATCTGAGTTGAATGTCAAGCTATTTTTTGAATCAAGCTCAGGACTAAGAACCTCTTAGCTGCCAATATTTTCATTCTTTCATTCTGTCCTTGTTGCTAATTATCTGAGTCATTCTCAAGGTTTTTTTGCTCAAATTCACCATATCTTAAATTTTCTCCATGAATACAGATAACTGCACTGTTATCCTAACTGATCCTTCTAATTGTACTAAGTTTTTCTATCAGATCCATACTCCAAAGCCAGTAATGGTGGCAGAGGCCTATAATCCCAGCAGTCAGAAGGTAGAGACTGGAAATCGGAAGTTCAAGATCATCTCCATCTCAACAATGACTTCAAGGCTAGCCTGAACTATAGAGACAAATGAACATCCTTCAGAAAGACATCATAGCCATCATTCTGAAGGGCCAAGTAGAAAAGAACAAGGAACTCCTCTCTTAAAATAGGTCACATGATGGTGTCATCACAGCAGAGCAAGGCAGGCCCTTCTGAATTGCTTACATGCTTGTTTTTCCCATGTTTGCCAAACCCACCTGGCCACGATGTGTCCTTTATTGATTTGGGGGGACTCTGTGTTTCGTCTGCTTGTTGCCCACTGCCTACCTTCATGCTACAGATAAGCAGAAAGTGTACCTTTCATCTCTAAAACTATACTGAGTGCGTCACTCAACAGAATACTTCCATGTATGTTCATTGAATGAACTAGATAATATGTACAAATGGGAAATCTCTCTGAAAACTAACCATCAAGGGAATCTGCCTATTCTAGAGCCTAAAATTCAGGATTTAAAAGGGAGATTACACCATAATCTCCATAGCCAACAACTATAAAGTTTAAAATGCAGCATTAAATAAGCAAAGATACAAAACACGTTTGCTTACTGTTAAGGCTAGCAATACATTCAGGCATTTTTAAGTCCTACACTTAGTCATCTAGGCTTCTGAGAACACTTGATAATTCGTTTAGACTTGATTATATAACCTCCGTTCCATTTCATTTTGGTGACCTAAACTGTGGGCATCATGCCCAAGAGAAAAATCAACAACACTCGACATTCCTAAGTGATGACAATCATCATAAAATGGAATGAAAATTCTATTTAAGAAACATGTTTACAGGCTCATGGTCATTATGTACAGAACAACTTTATAGTGCTTTCTTCTTGTGCCATTTCCTTATATAAATCTACATTTATATGTGTTGTCTTCTATAAGATACAACAATTCTTAAATTTAGGCTTTTCCTGAGATTTTTATCTTTCAGTAAAAAGAAAGTTAAAATATTGTCCCTTTTATCTGTTGTTGCTAATCTTAAGTGTTCTTGCCGTGGAAAAAGATCAGTTTCACAGTCAGATACCTGCATAGACACTTCTACTTCCACTTAAATAATGATGTATACAACATCGCTGGAGTCTTAGGAGAACATGGGGTAGAAAAGTGTAAGAGGAAGTGTAAGAGGAAGTGTAAGAGGAAGTGAATGAGGAAATTTAAGAGGAATTGTAAGAGGAAGTATAAGAGGAAGTGAAAGAGGGAAGCTGAGACTTAGATGCCTGTAAGATTCAGAATAAATTTTTTTTATTAAGAACAAAATTATTAAAGGGAGGACAAAAGAATGTTATTGGCTGGGTAGGAGAATTAAAACTATGAAAGGTAGTTGGGGGTTGGAAGGGCGATAGCTCTATGGGTTAAGAGCACTTGGTGCTCAAGCAGGAAGATTTCAGTTTAAATGCTCAGAGCAAACATAAGAAACTGGCCACCTCCAAATGCACACTTAGAACCCCAGTACTTGGGGTAGTGGGCAGAGACAGGAGGCTGTCTGGGGCTTACCAGCTACCTGCCTCTAGACATTCACTTTTGGCATCTGCAATTAGACCCAAGTCCATTCACCCACTCACACATGTGCATATACATTGCACACACACACAGACAGACAGACACACACACATACACAAACATGCACACCACAAATTATTTAGTTGGGCCAAGTGTTAGAGAAAATATAAGAGAAGATACATAATTGTTTACTCCTCACCCTTCTGTCTACTTTCAAATCTCTATCCAGTACATCAGCATATTTCAAATATATCTCCCTTTTGGAGGCCACCTTTCCCGAAGTTTTGTAAGCAAAGCCCACTGGTACCCTCACACATTCTTTTCCCTTCTATCCAAATCCTTAAACTCTGCCATGTATATTGACTTTGCAGCCTACCAGATTCTTTTCAGTTTGCTCCTAAATAGCTCTGGCATTTAGTCTCAATATGAACTTGTTGCTCATCAATAAATATTTATGAATGTCCATTAAGCATCTGGATCTGCTAGGGCATGAAGATCAATGTATTCCTGCCCTCACAAAGTTCCCAACTAGAGACAAGTGTGGAAGAACATGCTTTTGAAGCATATACTAAGGTAACAGATAGAGCTTAAAAGAGCATGTATTACCAAGCGTGTATTTCAGAGCACATTAAATTTCAGAGAGAATGCTCATCACACATTTAAGCACTTGTAGAGAAAATCAGATTCATACAGGTGTGGATAAAGTTTAACTGTTAGATACAGTTTCAAAGTCCATAATATGCCCCTGTTGCCATAACAGTCCCAAAGAGACAGAGATGATATTTGCACAAAGAGAATGCATTAAACATCTGCTTTATATAAACAATTAAGAAAAGGCCTGGTAAACAATAGTCCCCCCTATGTATAATGTAGAAATTAGCTTTCATATTGTTGTTTGATTACGCTATAGTAATTTTGGTTTCCAACCAACCTTGGTACAATGGGATTTTTACCTGGAATGGATTTCAAGCTAATATGCCTATTATGCCACGTCTCATCTAGCCTGTTCTTCTCTTACATGTAATACAATAAGACAGGATTATTTTCACGAGAGTGAGGTAATATGCTTATGTTCTGTAATACTCTCTGAGATTACATGAATGTACATGCACGTGTCTTAAGAACTAATTTATTTTTGATATAAATTTGGTGCTATCTCAATGACAGGAGCTGAGCATGGTTGAAATTACAATACGGTGAACAAGAACCTGAGTTCACATGGAAGTGGTGAGCTGTTTTCGTACAGGACAGGATTGCTCTAGGTCTCATCCTGTGAGATCAGAACCAGGACTGCCACTCGTTAAAGAGATACAGTTATTGATTTGGGGGATGGGGCAGGAGCTGAAATAGTACATGGTAGCCAGTGATGAATGGTGGCAGCCTGCTGTATCATCACTGACTGGCAATTGAGCATTTTGGCACTGTGGAAGTGTGTACAGCTATTTGAAATGAGGTATTTAATCACTCTTTCTATAAATGAAAGTTTGGAGTACTTAAAAAAAATATTCTGCCATGAGCAGGACTAGCTATCTGAAGACAATAGCATAGATCAGTGTTCTAGACTCACACAACAAATAAGTAAGGTAAGTTAGCCCTTTGAGCTCTCAAAGATTACCCATTTAGTTCCTTGTTTAATTACCAGTGGGCGTGGGCTTCCTTAGTTCAGTGATGGTTTCTTTTGCAACACAGAGCAAAGCAGAAGATTTCTTGAAAGTCTAATCTCTCTTTTTGTGATCATCTTATAAACTGGTGGGTTCTGATGTTTACATGAACTCCCCTTGGCCTCCTGCAAACCCCACCATGGCCTCAAGATGGTACCCAGGTTCTTTAACAAAGTATTAACTCTTTTGAGATTATCAAAGTCTCTACAGCAGTGGTTCTTAACCTTCCTAATACTGTGACCCTTTAATACAGTTCCTCATGTTGTGGTGACCCCCAAACATAAAATTATTTTCATTGCAACTTCATAACTGTAATTTTGCTTCTGATGTGCAGGATATCTGACATGTGACCCGTGTGAAAGGGTCATTTGACCTCCAAAGGGGTTGCAACACAGGTTGAGAAACACTGCTCTAAAGGATTATTTGGTCATCATTTCAGATAATAATGAGACTTTTATATCTTGTGATTATTCTCATCAGGGTTTCTTTTAAATTTGGCCTAGAGGACTCTACTAAGAGCAGCCATAAGCCAACAATGGCCATGTTCTACGAGCATCCTGGTTAAGTTTTCTTTGCTAGTCAGGCTAGATGCAAGGAGTTGGGAGAACCAAACTACACAAGACAGAAGCATTACTTACAGATGTTTAAGAGGGTGGAGGTGTTACCAGGATTTTGTTTGGAAGCAGCTGGAGCTCAGAGAATCACTGGGATACCAAAAAGACAGGAAGGCTGGCATCATTATTATTAAGATCTGGTTTTCCTGCTTAGCTTTCCCACAAGACTGAGGATTGGCCAGTTTAAAGGAAGTGCTTGTGAAGGGGGCCTTGTTCATACTATGCTGGTGTTTTATTAAGTTTTATCATTGTCAGCAGCTGTGGAACATTGCTGTATTTTGGTTCAGTGAAATGAGGAACAAGCGGACTCACCGAGAAACAACTACATGGGGAGTTAGCATTCATCAGGTCCAAGATGACCAGATAGGACTGGGTTTCATACAGTTTACACCAGACCTACAATAGATCCTATGGCGGCAACTAGAGCACTCTGGTCCAGGATACTATCCTTGTTTGGGGATGAGCTGATCACCAATGTTATTGAAACATAAGTAGGTTAGAAGGTCTTAGACCAAGAACTATTAGTGCTTAAAAATACAAACAAAACAAAGCAGAACCTTGATGGGCTTATTTATAAAAGTTGGAGGTATGTGGGTCGTGATTTAGATGTGACTGGGGAAAATATTAACAAACATATCTTTGGTATAAATTCATATATTTTTATTTCAAAATAAATGAGAATTAGAAAGAAGGAATAGGTCCTTGAGTCAAAAAGGAGAACTGTGGATGTTGTCAACGGTCAGACAGGAACAGGATGGCCATCTCACTTTCAAAAAATGCAAGTAGTTTAATTTTTAGGTTTCAGCTGTGTAAGGTATTTGAATACAAAGAGCCCCACCATCCACAAGTACCTATAAATATCTATTACTCACTGAGCCAGTCACATTTTAGAGAATAAAATTTCAGAGTGGTGGTCATAATAAGCATTGCCTGAGGCTACCAAGGTATGGCAGCCTTGGAATGATGAGCTCATCCAAATCCCACAATCATTGAGTGGAAATAGGAATTCAGAGAGCTGATAAAGACCACATGTCTACTTCCCAGTCCTGTGATGGATAAGCATAGCTGTAACACGAATCTTAAGAGGTCTTATTAATAAAAACAAACCCAGGAGCCAGATATGAGGGTGAACACTGAAAGATCAGAGAAACAGAACTAGCCACATCCAACCTCACTTTGCCAACTTCTCAGCTGATCTTATTTCCTCAAACTGAAAGCTTCTGAGTCCTCACCCGAATGGATCTCAGCTGAACTGCTGCTCAAAAGCCTAAAATCTTAAAAGATTCTAGTTCCTGGTCCTTACACCTTAATATACCTTTCTGCTTTCTGGCATAAATTCCTGGGATTAAAGACGTGTGTAACCATGCGTGTTTCCAGTATGGCTTTGAACTCACAGAGATCCGGATGGATCTCTGCTTCTGGAATGCTAGGATTAAAGGTGTGTGTGCCACCATTTTCTAGCCTTTATGTCTATCTAGTGGCTGTTTTTATCTCTGACCCCAGATAAGTTTATTAGGGTGCACAATATATTGCGGGACACAATGTCACCACACACAGCCAGTTCTCAAAAGTCCATTATTAAGTTTTAGGAAGTTTTGTTAACCTGTCGCCAAACATAGCCATTATTTACAAAATTAAATTCTATAAGCACATCTAATTAAACTACATTAAATACAAAGAAAAGGATCCTGAAAGTGTTTCCTGGTATTGTGCTTTCCTGTCACATATGCTCGAGGTCGTTTTTTACCTAGTGCATTTGAGTATTGGAAACACAATGTCCTGGTGTTATTTGCACATCTTGTTCCTGACTCTGATCGAGCAATGGCATTTTTATTAGCTTGAAATTCGTGATGGATGTATTTACGTCATGAACGTTGACATACACTACAAATCATGATGTTTGTTGCTGCTGCTGTTATTGTAGGGAGACAGGCTGATGCGTATTTACCAGTAGGCATTGTTCTCCAGTACAAGTCTCCGAGATGGGGAAGTAGGTTGGGTAACCGTTGCAGGTTAAATGTGCTGTGTCCTCACTGGTTCCTGTATTTGAGCACTTGAGCCCCAGTAGGTGGCTCTGTTCAGGGACACTGTTGAATCTCAGGGAAATGCAGCCTTACCGGCAGAAATGGATCACCATTGTAGGCCTTGAAGATTATATTGACTTCTGGTTCTGGCCCCAGCTCATTGTTTCTTAGTTGGCCTCAACTTCATTCTAATAGGAGACGATCTACTGAGTAATTCTTGTGGCTCTGAGAATTGATTGTGCCAGGTAAGGAGTAGAGACTGTGATCTTTGGAGCCACATTGTTTGAATTGGAATCCTCTTCCTGACACCTGTTAGTTAGGTAAATTCAGTACCTCTCCCAAATTTCCCAAGGTTTCATTTCCTTATTTCTAAAATATGGATGATGTTACCTACTTTGTGGATATATTAATGTCTACAGTTGTTGAAACAAATGACCCCTGACTGATATTGTAGCTCTCAACAAAACAAAGTTGTCTCACCCTTCTTGCTGCACAAAATCTATATCCAAGTGATGACAGGGGATACTTCCACCAGACACTGGGTCAGATTCTGGTCCATGCCTTCTTCCAGCTTCTGGTGCTTGTTGATACGCATTAGCTTGTAGCTGTCCCACTCTAGTCTCTACCATTGCTTCCATGGTTTCTGTTGGCTACGTCTGTGTGACCTTTTAAAAGGAAACCGCAATTGGTTCAGGAAGCATCCAAGATAATCACACCTCAAGATCCTTAATTGAGATACTTGAGAAATTTCTCTTTTTTTTCAAAATAAGGTAACAATGTTGTGTTCTGGGTTTAGGGCAGGTATGATATATTTCTTTTGGGATCAACAGCCAACCTATATCAATAGGGTTCAATGAATGAGCACAGATGAAATGGCTACATCAGGGCCTTCTGTAGAATAGAGGATTATTAAATTCCCATTTTCCCTCCTACTTCATATCTATTGTTCTTTCTTCTCTCTTTTCTACCTTTCTTTTCCTCATTTTTCCCTGTTTGAGACTTTATAATAATCATTTCCATATCTGTTCTCAACTTTCAGTTTAGTTTCCACTGGGATCTTTCATTGTCTCCCAATCAATTCTGATGCTGAAGTCTCAGACACAGAATTCTTCCCCTGGGCTCACATGGATACTTATGCTCATTCTTCAGACTGTCTTTGACAGCTTTATGAGAATCACAGTTTCTCACATCCCACCCCTCTTTCCTTCCCATCTATTGTTCAGGTCCTACACTCTACTCCTGATGCTTAGCTACATGGACTGAACTTCCAGTTGCTTCTAGATCTGGTCATGGTTTAAATAACTGCACACTTTGTATTCTGCCTATTGCCTTTTCTCTTTGCCAGGGCCCAGGTTCCAGCTTCCTACTTACCCACTCTGTCAGACTCCAGGGATAGTCGCAATCTTAGATACCCGTGTGCAGCGATGGACATGGTTTCCTCTCTGACTTCTCCATGGTCACTTTCTATGATGTGTCCTAGTGGATGGGCCTGAGAGAACCTGTGTAGCTGAAGTTTTCTCCAGTCCTGCCCAGCACCACGGACCCTACAACCACTTATAAAATAATCACTCAGAAGCTTAAATTAATTAAACTGCTCGGCCATTAGCTCAGGCCTACCATTGACTACGTCTTACACTTAAACTCAGCCCATTTCTGTTCATCTATATGTTGCCACGTGTTCTGTGGCTTTACCTATTGCCTTTACATGCTGCTCCCTGGACGGCAGGCTGGTGTCTCCTGACTCAGCCTTCCTGTTCCCAGAATTCTCTTCTCTGCTTGTCCCACCTGTACTTCCTGCCTGGCTACTGGCCAATCAGCATTTTATTTATAAAGAGCAATATACACAGGAAACCTGCTTCCTTATCTCTTCTTTATTTATGGATAAAATGCTGAGTGACCCTGGTCAATCTTGAGATACACCAAACTGTCTAGCTAGGCTAATTTGCAAACAGGTGTTCATCTTGAATGAATACTTCTTAAGCATTTGGGGGCTGTTACTGCTATATGAAAAACAAGAACAAAATGGTTCATGTCCGAGACCACGTAAATGTCCAGGCAGAGAGTTAACTGATAATTAAACGGCAGGAATGCAGATTTAAAGGTAAGATAAATCCAACAACTCACAGAATCAAAGATCAAAAACACTCTTCCCACCCAAATTTAAGAGCAGTCCTCTTATTTCTTATTTTCAAAGACCAGGGATACACATTATTGTGCTTCCTTCACTCTGGTTTCTGGTCCCAACAATGTATAACCTATATAATATTCAGAAATCAGAAAATAACTTGCCATAGTTACTGTTTTACATAGTCACTGATTCTTGATTTTCTATGCCAGGAACTCACTATAGAGGAATTATGTCCTTTAGAGAGGTTGTCTAGATACTTTATCTGACATTCATTTTCTGAAAAGAAAAAAAAAAAAGACTTGAGATCAAATTTCTCAAGGGATTGCTTCCCACTACACTGAAATGACTACTTTCAAATAGAAAGTAAGCACATTATCCAAAGACTGGAATACATTAAAAAGGATTGTAGTAACAAGAAAAAAAAGTCTGGTAGGCTTGGCTCAGTGAATTGCTAGCACAATATTTTCAAGTTTGGTTGTATTTTACCACTTTGAACTTTTCAGATATTGATTTTCTGTGCATTCTTGCTAGAATGGTATAATGGCTGCTCAAACAAGTTCTGCATCTGAAAATCTAAAGCTTGGAAAGAAACATTTAAAGTTCTCTTCATTAAGTGTCCCCTGGCTGAAAGGGCGTTTCCTCTATTCTCGGTTAATTTTCTGAGCTCCAAGGAAGCTAGCACAGCTTGTTTACTGAACAGAGAGAGGTGTAGGCTACTTGCAGCATTTTTGAATGATAGCTTCAGAAAACTCAGTTTAACTTTCCACCTGATCAGCAGGGTATCAATTTTGTGTGAATGGGGCACATCCTCTGATGGCTGATGGGACCTCAGCAAGTTCCAAAGCCTTCATCCTCTCCCTTTCAAGGTACATTTCAGCTATGACGCCCATACTGATGTTCTCAGGGTCCACAATCTCTTAGAAATCAAGGCTCAAGAAGTGTTCCCTATATTAACCACTCCAAATTAAAAAGAACAGGTTCTATGAACAACTGAAGGTCCCCCTGACTTCACCCTTTGTTTCAGGAAGTACTAGGCTGCCAGGAGAGTGAGGAAGACAAGCTCCTTTCGTTTTTTTGTAACTCCAGTATTAGAAGTGTGTGGCTTGCACTTCATTAATCCTCTTAGCTATCTACACTCCAGCCATCAAATCTGCATTCCTGATAGAAAAATAGGAAACAAGGAAACACACTGTACCTTTCCAAAAAATCTTCATAGGAGGTGCAAACAACTTCTCTTCAGTACTTGGCCTCCTGATATTCATTCTTTGGGAAGAGGCTGAAAAAGGGAATTTTTATATATGGCTGTTGCATTCTCAGTTCATTAGTAACCTTTAGAAAGAAAACTTTACTACTGGATACTTAACATTTTATCTTCTTTTGCATTGTGGAAGAAATTATACCATAAATAACAGACACTTTTAAAAATATGAAAAACAAACTGAACTTCCCCCAAAATTCTTTAGCAGAGTGAAATCTATGGCATATACCTTCAATTTTGTATCTCTGTAATATATCAAACTGAACTGAACTTATTTACTTAAAAATGTCATGGGTATCTTTCCATGTTGGTATCTGTATATCTATGATCCCTCATTTTTGACAGTCTGTCCGTGAGTGTTAGGCTGGCTTTGAGTGTGCTTTCTATTGACTTGGCCCTCCAAGTGCTGAGATTACAGGTTTATACTCTCATGAAGGGCTTTCTCTGACCTATTTTATGGCCACATGGTGACACAAAGGATTTTATACCTACTGTAAAGCAGACAGCCAGAGATTCATATTTAATAATCCCTATAAAAGGAAGTGAAGTCCTGAGTGAATGTATATTGTTTGACATGGGAACAGCCATGCCTCCTTGTATGTCTGTCTGTAAAAACCCTGCCTCCTTGATCGTCTGTATACACTAACCCTGCCTCCTTGTTTGTTTGTATACACTAATCCTGCCTCCTTGTTTGTTTGTATATACTAACCCTGCCTCCTTGTTCATCTATATACAATAAAAATGCCTCCTTATTCAACTTTACATGATAAACACAGTGAGCTTTTGGGATGCTGAGTCTTTTCTATCAGAGAGCACAGTCCATTCAATCCTAGCTTCTCTCTCTCTCTCTCTCTCTCTCTCTCTCTCTCTCTCTCTCTCTCTCTCTCAGCCTCTTCCTCATCTTCCCTTTCCCTCTACCATTCTCTCTCTCTCTCTCTCTCTCTCTCTCTCTCTCTCTCTCTCTCTCTCTCTCTCTCTCTCCTCTCTCTCTGTGTGTGTGTGTGTGTAAGAGAGAAAGAGAGAGAGAGCATATGCATGTATAATGCATGTGTGTCTTTCTGTCTGTCTCTCAGTCTATCCTTTACTTCATTTCTTCACTGCTCTAGCTAAGTAAATCCCTGAAGCCATGCAAGGTTTCCCATCCCCTTGATATTTAATGGTAAGGATAGAGAGGAAGGAGTTAGTAGACTCTGCTCGTATGTTGCATATGTGTCTAAGTTAGGGAACCTCAAGTTTAGAGAATCCTGTAAGTGTAGTATAAACTAGCCTGTCCAATCTTTGACTCATAAGAATTCATCATAGAATCATTCTTATATTTGTCAGCAAAGTGATGTGCCTTCTGTCCTAGGATGTATTACATATCTTTACTATACAAACATCCTTCAAAAGATAGATTGGAAAAGAAGTTACCACTGCTGTGTTTACAGTGTATGCACAAGCATGGATATATGGATTGCTGTCTTCTAATAGTTTGTATTCTCAGGCAGTGAGGACAGTGCTCATGTTATAGCTTGTTATCTGTAGTCAGTCTCTGCTCTAAGATCTTCCTTGATGAACTTGAGATTACTGATTTCTTAATTGACATAGACAATATCATGGATCAGGTGACAGAGATTGATAGAATACTGAAAAATCAGTTTAGGTTTTAATGGATTAAGTATTATCAAAATACAACCAATAAGACAACAACCAATAAAGAAACCAACTAACAATTAACTGACCAGTTACACAACCATCTACCCACCCAACCAAATAAACAACCAACTAACTGAACAATTACCACTCATCTACCTACCCCCCATGCAAACAGCTAAACAACTAATCAAGTAACTAAATAACAAACTAACCAGTCATGTACCCACCCACTAACCCAACTAGCTAACCAAACAACTATAAACAATCAGTCAACTAACCAAATAAAGAACTAATCAACTAAACAACCAATTACCAACCTACCAGTAAGACATGCGAACAGCAGCCAGCCAATCAGCAACTAAGGAGCCTATCAAGCAGATATTCATGATGATACAACTGTTCTTATCTAGTAATGCCTACCCACTCATCAGCACATGCTTTACTGATCCCCTTCCATTGTCTCCTGATTGATGATGCTGTCCAGTCTTGGTATCACCTTGGAGCAGGAGAGGGTATCAAAACAGACCTTCATCTGTTTGAGGCTTATACTTTGTGAAATACTTTAATTTTCAGAACATGAACACATGAGCCATCAAAAGCAGCCGATGAAATTTATGTAAGTGCCCATCCAACTGTGTCATTATCATCATCACCATCATTATTAGAAATTATTTTCTGCTTTGATTTGAATCCCAACATTGCTAAACTAATGACGACTTATAATTTTCTTACTTCCTCGTTTGCCCCAAAATATTTCAGATAACAAATATATTTTTATCTCCTCCATCTAGGTTCTCAATCTGAGTATGGTATTTCTTTCCAGGATCTCAGCATTCTATAACTTGGGCATGCATTTATTTAGACCATCTTATTCTTCCATAAAACTTACTAGGTAATAGAGCATTTTTACCCATAGAAATACTGATTTTCCCCACAATTATTTCATTTTTCTATATTGTATCAGTGGCAACTGAACAGGATTTACATTTTTAAAATAATTTTTATTCATAATAGGTTTCATAAAGACATTTGAATTCAAATATGCCATCTACTTTAACTATTATCACCTCCATCATTCTTTTTGTTGCCACAATTTCCTCTTGCTAGCCCTCTTTCTCTTACAGTACTGCCTTCATCAACCTTTATGTCACCATAAATACACATACATATACATGAGACAATGTAATACGTGCCTTTCTGAGTCAGGCTTATTTCATTTACTGTGGTGGTATTTACTTCTATCTGTTTTTTCTTGCAAGTTACATAATTCTCTTCTTTACAGGTGAATACATCTCCATGGTGTATATGTTCTACACATTTCTTTTAATCCATACATATCAATGAACACCTATGTGTTCTTATCTGGGCTTTCCTATCATAGTTTGTTCTCACACTGGACCTCAGGTGAGACCAGAGAGGTGGAAATTCTACTAGTTCCACCCTGGTGGTTAGAAAATCCAGCCTAGGTTGAGAACAACTGCATTCAGTCCTTTATAACTACACATTAATTGTTCTACCTTCAGGTTCTTTTTTTTCTTCCCCTAAAGAGATATGACATGAGACTATAGGCAGGGTACCTGGAATTAGAAATACTTTGCTTCGAGTGGATTTCGATATCAAATGAAAAGTGACATTGTATCTTATCATTTCCTTTGGCTTGTTTATCATACACAATAAGCCATTGAACTTGAAACTGACTTAATTTAACACAGTGCCCTCCTTTTGAGTCTCGTGGCTTCTGTGTGAATAAGGGTGACATTCAAAATGAAACACCTAAATGCTGTTCCTGTGATCTTTGGGGAAAGTGTTGGAGGAGAAAAAGGGTCCATGGTACATTAACCATGTAAAGTGAGCTTAATCAGATGGAATTGATTTGTTTAAGTTACACTCACATGTAGAAAAAGAAATGTTCTGGACTAAATAAATTCAGTATTAAAATTGCCTCCACACTCCATACCTAACCAATTTTATCACCATGTATAGTACTACTTAGACGGAACTCTGGAAGGAGAACCGTGACCCTGTAGTGAGTGAGTGAAGAGAGATAGTAAGAAGAAGCTTTCTTCACGGTTTCAGTGAGGAGAACTATGTTAAGAACCTTTCTTGTTACACCCAACACGGATAAGATGGACTCCCATCTCATAATAATGAATCACTTTCTCCACATTCAGTCAAGTGTTTTAATCTTGTCTTGTCAAATAAATACTAGCCAATGACATAACTCTTTTGTCTCCAATCTTTCTCCTTTTCTGTTAAAAAAGATCAATGGTGAATATCCTTTGTAGGTCAGAAGTTATTACAAGAATTTAAAGTGAGGTAAAGTGAATTTGATATCACCTTGTTATGGATAGGAGATGTTACCTTGATAGTGGAGAAGGCTGCTTTGAAACTGGGCTTCCTAGTATCTTTGAATTGTGAAGATTCCTGACATTTCAAAACCAAATGACAGTATTTAACTACCAAAGTTAAGAAGGAGAAATTACCGTAACCTGCAGCAAAATCAGAAGGACACATGTCTTGATTTCTGAGGGTCAGCAGTGATTGGTTAACTTACCATGATGTTCCAAGGTGAGAGAGATAAGCCAGCAGCAGGGTACCATTCATTTTTATAAAAACAAGAAATTAAGAGAAAAAAAAAATCAGAAAGTATGTGTTAACTGTGGGAATATCAACATCATGATGTCTTATTTCAATTCCTTATCTGAGCAAATGATAAGAACCAGAGCCCACCTATTGAAAGAGAATCTGAGGCCCCCCAAAAGAGATCCTGAATTGTCATAGAAATTATATACAGTCTAATCTCAGATCTTTATCTTTCCCTGAAGCCATTTAACAAACTGTTCTGGGGATAACTAAAATAGAAGATCAGAACATTTCTCCTCCTGAGACTATGTCACCTGGTACAGGAAAGCATGTTATATATAGACATCATAAATACAATGACCAATTTTACATCATTTATGCTAGGCTACAGTCCTCATGTTTTTGGTCAATTACTAGTCTGGGCATTGCTGTGACAGTTTTCTTTTCCTCTTCCTCCTCCTCCTCCTCCTCCTCCTCCTCCTCCTCCTCCT
Source organism: Peromyscus eremicus (assembly GCF_949786415.1). Taxonomy (NCBI): domain Eukaryota; kingdom Metazoa; phylum Chordata; class Mammalia; order Rodentia; family Cricetidae; genus Peromyscus; species Peromyscus eremicus. The sequence continues at coordinate 59,707,761 of NC_081420.1, read as the reverse complement.
CCTCCTCCTCCTCCTCCTCCTCTTCTTCTTCTTCTTCTTCTTCTTCTTCTTGATTAGGATGAACTACTTAAAATGAACAGACTACCAATAGATTACCCATGATATTAGTGGGTCTCTTTCAATCCTGAAGGCATTAGGAGTAAAGCATGAGGTTTCCTGAAGAAACTTTGCCTTAACATTACAACAGAGAAATTCTCCATAAGTTTTCAGTAGACTGTTCTACATATTTGACTTTCCTGCTTACACACTTGCCTGTGTAAGCTAGCTTACACAGTCAAGTTCAGAGGAACAGAAACTGTTCGCCTGGGTTGGCATTGTTTCAACCTTATCATCCTACTTTTGACTCAAAGACCCATCTACAATCCTTCAAGAATGGACATCTTGCCACATTGTGACAACCTGATAGCCTTAGTCCTTCTGTCACTCATCTTTCCAGAGAATAAAACACATCCTAAACTTGGATTTGTCTATTTGATGGCAATGCCTCTGCATCATTGTCAGATACTTTCAAGCATCCACTGTACAGGAAGGAGATAGGATATTGGACATATGACCACGAGATTCACTGATCCCTATTTACAATGCATCAGACAGCCTGATAGGACAGCAAAGAAACCTATCAAAGGGAGAGAATTAAGCCATAATAGGGAAATGATAGTCTGCTTTGATTCTGTACCTCAAGGAACCATTACATGATGCTATGCCACTAAAGTTACAAACGTGGACATAACTGTCAGAGGTGGAAAGAGGAGTAGACTCCATCACCATAGCTCTTACAAAATTAATTGTACAGTTTTTCTAAAAAACCTAGTAATTGGTAAGAAATTGATACTTTCAGAAGATACAGAAATGATACCACTACACCTAAGCTAAAGATGTCTACACAATTTTTCTGGGATCTGTAGTCAACTGCCCTGGGGCAGAAAAACAAGAACTACTATGTCAATAGTACAGGCTACTTAACACTGAGTTTCATGAAGATAGATGATCATAGCTCTATGTCAGAGGAAGGGAAAATACTCAGGACACATGGCAGTCATCGGGTACCTCCGGGAACTTCTGTGCCTGGTGATTGATGGAAATAGTCAACTAAAACAACCACAGTGCAAGACATGCACAGTAATCAGGGGTACATACTCCTGAAAAATGAAAGTCTGGATTACCCCAACAGATAAGTAACGTGAACCATCAGAAGTTTAGCTGAAGGTGAGTATAAATTGGAGTGTCAGTAGAGGATGATGATGATGAGCATCTATTGTGGCCTCTAATACCACAGCTAGTCTTATGGGACCTCGACTGTAAAATCATGGACTATTACTTTGCTCATCTTTTTAGAACCATCGTGACCTACCACCTTAAGAGGACAGAGACAAGATGTAAGAGTCATATGAATTTCAGATGGTACATAGGAATGCAAAACAACAAACAAATTTACAATCTAGGAAGTGAGAGAAGTTCATATAACAAAACTTGTCTTTTGACCAGACTGTGTGCAGCTGATTTGCATTCCTTTCAAAATATAATGAAGCTGTATGATAGTTATTCTTCACTGTCAGGTTGATTGGGCTGAGATATACCTAGGATATTAGTATAGCACATGCCCAGGCATGTCTGCGAGGACATTTTCAGAGATGATTGGGTCAGGAGAGCTATTATTTAATGAATAATTTAAAGTTTTTTTTTTTTTTTTTTTTTTGGTTTTTCGAGACAGGGTTTCTCTGTGTAGCTTTGCGCCTTTCCTGGAACTCGCTTTGGAGACCAGGCTGGCCTCGAACTCACAGAGATCCGCCTGGCTCTGCCTCCCGAGTGCTGGGATTAAAGGCGTGTGCCACCACCGCCCGGCTAATGAATAGTTTAATGCTTTGATGGATTCAAAATTTGAGTAGACTACTGGGAATAAGTGGGGATCACTTGTCATCCTTGTTGAAGAATATATCTTGCCATGGCCTGTTCTACTTATTCCTCTTTGCTTCCTGGATGCTGTGAAGGGAGAAGCTTTTCCATGCCATTCAGTCTTCTGTGATGTTTTTGTTTTGCCATGAAATGGAAAAAAAAAAAAAAAACCTTCAGAGAGTCCTAGTCAATATAAATTTTTTTCCTTGAAGCTATTTCTCTTACATATTTATCACAGTAATGAAGTCCAGCTAATGCAATTGTCTTGAGAGGTTGCTTTGTTCTCTGTTTAGCATAATAAATGGCCACTTCATATGTCAATATCTTACTGATCAATAATATGTATGATTAAAAGTTAAGAACGTTCCATTCAGTCTCAGATTTCAAAGCCACAATTTCTCCTGTTATGAGCTACCGTTGCTCAACAATTGATTAACATTAATTTTATTTTTTTGCTCTCAATTTGTTTGTGCACTGTGATTAAACTATTTTCTGTCATTGCCAATAAATAATCTTAATTATAAAACAAAAATGAAAAGACAGTGCAATTTATTCTGGGATGCTAGTTAGAAAAATATTTTCCAAAGTTCTTGTCTCTGATATTTATCTCATTTTCAGTTGAAGTTCAAAACCTGACATTAAAAATATGTATTTTTTAAAACTTTTAGACATTTTTCTATATCTGTGACTCAGCATATTTTGTGTCACAAGATTTGACAGCAGCTTGCTATCTGCATTTGCTGTCCTGAGTTCTCCCTGTCTCAGTCACAGTTTCTATACTGCAGCCATAGTACACTTTGGAAGGGACATCTCATAGTACTTCCTAGAGATTTCAGTGACACCCCACCATCCTCTGTATCCTCACCCCTAAAATATCTTGCCAGCTCATCATCCGGTGCTTTTCCATTCTGACCTAAGAATGCTTTCACGATCACATTTTGTTTCAGTGCAGCATTAGCTTTCCATGACTATGACAACACCTTCCCTATGTGAATCAACTTATCCAAAGAAGAAAAGAGCATTTTGGCTCACGGTTTTGAAGGTTTCAGTCTGTAAATGGTTTGTTCTTTTTGCTGTCTGGACTTGGGAGAGACAATACAACATGCAAGCAGTGAAAAGCACAGCAAAACAACTTATCCCATGGCTGGGAAAAGAGGTAGGGGTGGATATTCCAAAATTGCTTTTGAAGGTATTTCCCTAGTGACCTAAAGGCTTTCCATTAGGTATATATAGCCTTTAATAGGTTCCACTGCAACCTACTATGACCACTAGGGAACCAGCCTTTAACATGCTGATGGTTGGGGACCACCTATGCAAACTTCAACATGTACCATATTCTTAAATTCAGTCGTTTTTGATTAATTGCCTACCTATCAGACCTGGATGCCTTTTAAGGGCAATTTCTCCATTTTCTTGATGTACAGTAATTACTTGTGTCTGGACCAGGCTCTGACTTGGATTCATGTTAACTTTCCAGTAGATATTTTTTGTACTTATAGAAGCCATGGGTACTTATAGAAGCTTTGTATGTCAAGCAGTCAAAATAAAATTATGAAGAACGGACTCAGGGACACAAGTGCAGTCTCAGTCTATCATAGTAGGTTTAATTAATCAGGAGGCAAGTAGATTCATTATGAGTTCATTAACTGGGTAGTATGAACATCTAAAAAGACCATGGGATAAACTGAAAAACTAGAAAAGGATGTGAGAAATCTTTTCTTGAGGAAGAAATTCTTATTGTTCTTTACCCCAGCCCCCCCTTTTTTTTCATGTAAGAATACACAAGACCTTACCCTGGTGCTAAGGAGACAGAGAAAGGAGCAATGAGAAGAGGAAACATGTTTCTGAGATGCTGGAGAATGCTCCATCTGGACCAAATCACATTTTCAAAAGCAAGACTTTTCAAAAAAACCCTCAAGGATGCAGAGAGATCAATAAACACATTAGGCAAAAGAAGTTAAGGATGATATTTCAGAGTTTGTTAAATTAGATGAAAAACCCAACTGACAGTTTCAACCAGTTTATATAGCCATGGGTTTTGATTTTTTTGTTAAGAGATAAAAATGCTGCAAACACCAGCTGTTTCTCGGCCAAAGACACTGTGGGGTCCCCAGCTTTGTAGTAAATGACCAACATCTCTGGATAGGCTCAGTCACCTGCAGCCTGCCCTGTCAGCACAGTGGGCCATTTCCGAACCCATGGGGGTCTCTTACAAGTTTGTTTATTTTTCAATAGAACCACCTGCCTTGAGTTGAATTGTATGGACTATAAATAGAGAAATAGTACAGAGGATAGTTTTAACATTAAAAAAAGAACATTAGATAGAAAAAAATTTCCAGGATCCTGGGGATGGCCTTCAGAATTTCTACCTAGTCAGTTTTGCAGCTGGGAAAAAATAAGTCTAACAATACTAGCACATTTAAACATCTGAAGTCTGTTGAAGATCATTTTGTAATCTCTGGAGGTCAGAGGAAGGACCAATAGTAGAATATTGGCCTGGTAGACTGCAATAGACTGATAATCTATAAAGCAAACGCCACAGTAATCTCCTGACACAGCTGGTAGGGGATCATAGTCAGCTCCTAGGAACCTGCTGGGTACTGTTCAAAGCAGTCATAACTCTAGAATGATGCATGGTAAGATTCACAGGGTCAAACATATCTCAATCAGTGCACATTTTCTTATGTGTAGATTTCTATTCATGTATGTATGTACGTGGAAGCCAGCAGTTAGTGTCAGATGTGTTCCTCAATTACTCTTTACCTTATTTTTTTGAGACAGGGTTCTTCAACAAAACTGGAGCTCATCCATTTCACTAGTCTGGCTGGCTAATATTCTTATGTAGGTCTTATGCAGGTAAATGGGGGCTGTTACTTGATTGCTATGGCTCTGCCATGTCCAGAAAATAGTATTTCACAACACGCCTCCCCAGCTTCCAGATCCTACATCCTTTCTGTGTCCTCTTCAGTGATGTTCCCTAAGCCTTGGTGGTGGTAAAATTAATGTAGATGTCCTGCTTAGGGATGAGCACTAAGTCTCTTGTCATCCATACTTTAACCGGATATGCATTTCTCTATTGACTACTTTCTACTGCAAAAAGGAACTTCTCTGACCAAGGTCGAGAGCAGCAGAAATCATTGGGTATTAGCACAAATACTTTAAAGACAATTTGACAGCATGGCCATTTAGCAAAATAACAAAAGCAGTTTCTATCCTAGGGCATTTGACCTCCCAAGATATAGGTTTGGACCAGGATTACGTGATCAGACATGCCTCCTGTGGAGCCTTACTCAAATCCAGTCCCAAAGTGGTGTGTTACCCCATAACAGTTGTACCACCACTGGGCCAGTAGGTACTTCTTGTCTGGCAGAGAGATAGTACAATATTCAGGCTCTAACCCTGGGTAAGACTATTGATTATTTTCTCCCCCAGAATCCTACACAGTACCTTAAGGCACTGTGAAATCTAGCCAGCAGGGGAAGACGTCCTGATTGATTTGAGATTGATTTCTCCATGCCCCACAGTGAGAAACGAATGGTGTCTTCAGCAATAGGGTCTTACCATGTAGTAATCAAGGGGAACCAATCGCAATGACCACAGCCTCTGCTATTTTGGAGACTTCTGGGGTCTCTATGATCAATAACTCATAGGGAGGTATCCGATGCCTTGTGTTGTAATTTTCATTTAATAACTCATACCTTCTGGAAGTAATATTGCCCAGCAATGCAGCATAGTTCTTACCAAGATTTCTTTTTTAAAGTTGTATTTGAAATCAGCTGACAAACTAGGAGTTTTCCATAGCCTTTTTTAAATACAACTTAATTTTAGTTAATCCATTCATGCTCTTTCCTCTCCATCATTTCACTACCCACGCCCTGCTTAGTCCTTTAACATCCGGTATCCTCCCCACCATTTCTTTCTTTTCACATGTGCCTACTATCTTTCCATTCATTTTTTTTTTTTAAGTTGGGTTATAAGATAGTAGGATTCCATGTGGGTTTTCATATCCCCTTCCTTTTGGTCAGTCTTATTCTTCCTCTGGGTTCCCCATATTCCCACATCCCTCTCTGCTTAAGGATTTCCCTTCTTCCATTATTCCACTATACTACTTCTATTTTACATTCATTATATTAGCCTCTCTTCCTCCTGTGCCCTCACAAAAGCCCCTTTCCACTTTTGTGGCTTCCATCTGTGCTCCAACTTGAATACACAAAGCAAAAAATTTGAAGCTAGCTTTCATATATGAGAAAAAAAATATATGGTGTTTATCTTTCTGGGCCCAAGTTAACTTACTCATTATAATTTTTTATTCATAGCTGAGTAATATTACATTGTGTATTTGTAACACATTTTTCTTATCCATTCACCTGCTGATGCATGTCTAGATGATTTCACATAACTACTGTGAATAGAGCAGCAGTGAACATGGATGTGCAAGCATCTCTGTTGAAGAGTATAAAATTTGATTTGGTATATGCCCAGGAGTGGTATAGGAGGGTCATTTGGCAGTTCTCTTTCCAGTGTTTTGAAAACCCTTCAGAACAATTTCCCAAGTGGCTGCATTAGTTTGTAGCCCCACTGTTAATGTACGCCACCTCTCCTTTCACATCCACATTAGTTTTAGTTGTTATTTGTAATATTGGTGGCTGTGCTCACTCTTCATCTGCCTCCACAACACAGACAATTTTCACCAAAACCTGGCAACCTCCGTAGCTCTGCTTTCCCTCAATATTACGCAGTTGGGATCACAGGCTGTATTTCAGTCATGCCTCTTTCACTTAGTAAATTGCATGTAAGATTCATTTAAGTTGTTGAATGAATCAACAGATCATTCATTTTTATCTCTATATCCATTTGAATGGCAATAGACCAGTGATGTCATGCTCATAATCTTTTGGTTGTATGAAGGACATCTGGGTTGTTTTAGGCGCTCAGAAATCACAAATAAAACTTCTACAGTCATTTGTAGCCAGGTGCTCGTGTGACCTTTTCACTTCTGTAAATATTGAGTGTGGTACACGTGAGTTTTATGACTGGGCTTTCTAAGGACCTGCAGTGTTGTTTTCTGCAGTTTGGTATCATTTTACATCCCTGTCAGCAGTGCATATGAAGTCTATCTGCTTCACATCTTCATAAGCACTGTATTTCAGTGGGTTTTTTGGATGATGTTATCCTTGATAATAGCTATTTTAATACGTATATAATGATATCTCATTTGGCTTTAATTTGCATTTCCCTGATGACTAATGATTTTTAGCACCAATTTCTTTGCTCGTTTGCCATCTGTGCATCTTTCTCTGGTGAAGTGTCTGTAAACACACACACACACACACACACACACACACACACACACACACACACATTTTCCCCATTAAATTGTTTGTTTTGTTTGACACTTTCCTAAGTTTTGAGAGTTCTTTATGTACTCCAGATAGAACTTCTTTGTTGCAATGTTTTCATTTGCCTTTGTATATAAACTTTAGACTTTTCTAGTGATAGTTACAAAAACTACATGCTTAGACTTTGCCTAAATTGTATTAAGCCTAGTTTTTAATTTGGAAAAAAGTGACATATTAAAAATATCAGTTTTTTATTCCCTAAACATGCTATCACTCTCTGATTACAGAGATATTATTTAATTGACATTTAATATCCAACATAAAAATCATGCACATATGTTTTAGAGATGCATACCCAACAAATGCTATATTCTGATGTTACTGTAAATATTAAGCGGAGACATGAGATTTCCAAATTTTCACTATTAATATACAGAAATACTGATTTGTGGGTAAAGTGCTGGTATGCCATGGATTTTCTAAAATCACCTAGGGAGGGAGTTTGGCCATATACTTTATTGCCCTCTAAGACTGTTAGTATGATGCTCAGTAGTACTAGTGCATAGGTTTGAATATAAACCTTTATGTGATACAGATAACATAAAATTTGAAATTTTCTCTTAGTCTGTAGCTTCACAGGGGATTCACGCAACTCAGCTCAGATTAGTGAGATGGATCACTAGATAAATGAGCATGTCACCAAGCCCCAGCCTGATGACCTGAGTTCAATCCTCAGTAGCCACATGGTGGAAGGAGAGAACCAACTCCTGTAAGTTGTGCCCTGTGCTCCACATGTGTATCATGCTGTATGTTTGTTCATCCACTCTCCCCCAACAAGTACATAAACTAAATAAATAAATAATAAACGAGTCATACAATTCAAGGTAAAAAAAAAAAACCCTAAAGCCTCATTAGAAATGATTGAACAATTTAAATAGACATTTTCTCAAAATAATACATAAAAATGGCCAATAGGTACTTGTAAAAGGGCTCAACAATACCAATAATCAAAGAAAACATCAAAGTCCTTGTGAGATACCATGTCACTCCTGTTTGAATAGCTGTCTACTTAAAGAACAGAGGTAAATACTGATGAGAACAAGGAGAAAAGAGAACACATGTACATTGTTGGTGGAAATGTAGGTTGGTACGATAGGAAGATTTTTATAGAAATTAAAAATAGAACTACTAAATGACCCAGCAATTTTTTTGCGGGAGGAAGGGGGTCATATCCTAAGAATGAACTCCTTGTAGCCTACAGACATATGCACATTCATGTACAATGTGCCTTTATTCACAATATCAAAATATGAAAAAGAAACCCTGGACTCTATTAAAGCATGAATGCATGAGGAAGCTATCATGTATGTGTATTGCATATACACACATATACACAATGCAATGTTATTCAGCCTTAGGAGGGAAAAGATTTGCCACTTGCTGAAGCATGGTAGACATGGAATACATTCTGCTGAGTGAAATGAGCCAAGTGAAGAAAGAAACATACTGACAGAGCTTACTGATATGCAAGATTTAAAACAATAGCTAAAAAGGGGCAAATATATGGAGACAGGGATGTAGCTAGAGTTTTCCTGCCTGGCCCATGGTCAGGGCAAATCTCTCTCACCTGCCAGTCCCACAGCCACTCAAACCCGACCAGGTAAACACAGAGACTTATATTGGTTACAAACTGTATGGCCGTGGCAGGCTTCTTGCTAACTGTTCTTACGGCTTAAATTAATCCATTTCCATAAATCTATACCTTGCCACGTGGCTCGTAGCTTACTGGCATCTTCACATGCTGTTTCTCATCGTGGCAGCTGGCAGTGTCTCTCTGACTCAGCCTTCCACTTCCCAGCTTTATTGTCCTCCTTGTCCTGCCTATACTTCCTGCCTGGCCACTGGCCAATCAGTAATTTATTTATTGACCAATCAGAGCAACACATTTGACATACAGACCATCCCACAGCACAGGGAATGAAACTATGATTTATATAGGCCTAGGATTCGGAAAGAATAAAGTCAAAGGCTAGAATGTAGAGGTAATGCAGGAAGAAGTCAGAAGGTTCAGTGTCCAACATGGGAAGTATCATTCATGACAGCGTATTGAATTCAAGACATTCTGGTAGATATGATCACAGCTGCTCTTTCCACAGGTAAGGATGGGTAATGTGAGCATGGGTAGATTCACTCTCCCCACTACAATAACTATGCTAATATACATATGCTTATTTTTATACATATACACAAGTATCATCTAATACGCAGGATGCCTTAAATATGTATAATGAGCTTTATTTCACAGAAAGAATGTTTTTGACTGGATCTTGGTCTGAGGGAAACTTCCCAGCTTCCCTCCATTAAGTACAAGTTAGCTATACTGCTATTATAAGTAGGTGCTCTTTACCAGGGGATCATCTTACCTTCCTAGTTTACTAAGTGGTTTTTATTGTTGTTGTTGCTGCTGTTGTTTTGTTTTGTCTATTTAAAAAAAATCACAACTCTGTCTTTCTGACACCTATTGAGATGGTTATTCTTTTTCTTAAAAAGTCTAAAATAAATTATGGTAAATTTAGTTTAGTTTTGAATATTGAGTCATCCATGTTCCTAATATAATAGTTTAGTACATGAAAGTTATTTATATCATCACTAGCTTTATTTTTCTAAAATTAGGATGTATGCATGTACAAGGTACATTTATGAAATACACAGAACACTCAGTTTATTAAATTAAAATTAATTTGAATATCCTTGAAACATCTACCCCTAGCTCTTGTCTGCCAAATCAGCCTTGCATGATTTGATCCCATGAGTTCTTATTGATCATTAATATACAAAATAAAAATTTAATTTGTATTTATTGAACATGTATTATAAGTAGGAAACTATCCAAGCAATCAAGATGAAACTTTACCTTTAATTCCTTCACTTCTCAGCTGTGAACCCGATAGTCTAATGCAGAGAAAGACCCAGTCCGATGGACTGATTATGTGGTGAATGAAGGCTTTGCAGAAGTGCCTGGAGCTGAAGCTTGCAGAAAAGGTCTATAGACACTCAAGCGTTTACATTTGCCATAGTGCCCTGCCTCCTTTGTTTGCCTAAGTTTAATGCCATGGGAAGTGGAAAGCAGGTCTTAAAATTCCTTCATCCGACTACCATTGATTGGATAAGGGCCACACACCTACGCCAGGTGGTCTGCCTGTTGCTGTGGTGAAGCATCTGCTCTTCCATGGCCATGTGAAGGAAGGTGCCTGACGATGGAGTGGCGGCTGTTGCACTCTCAAGCAACAATGTAACAACAGAAACATAGAGTATCTCCACCAATGGCCATACCAGGAGTAAACAGGGAAAGCCAACTTTCTTCAATTAAGGGAGGTATAAAGGAGCGCACACAGACCATGAGAGAAAGGCTTTCAGAACTAGAAGGTCGGTTCCTGGGAATGTGGTACTTTCCTGGATCCTACAAAGTACAACTGAATTTTACTTCCTTCAAGCTCACTGTATGACTGTATCACAGATTTAACTTTCATTTGGGCTAGTCAGGGAGGATTTATTTTCTTTGAAACTATAAGAACTTTATATTAACCACGTACCATAGAGGTAAAACTTACGGAACCTTGAGACAATGTGGGATTGATTGTGGAATCAATGAGGAGGCTGTCAAGGCAGATACTTCTAACTGGCCCAAGTGCTGAGAGTAAGTGGCATTGAGTGCTCAGACCCAACGGAACATCGATATTACTCCCTCCAAGGTCCAGGGAACATCTTGGAAGAAAGGGCAGAAAAAAAAAGCCAGAGGATTAGGAGTACCTTAGTGTTTCTATTGCTGAGATAAACAGCATGACTGAAAGCAACTTGAGGATGAAAGAATTTATTTCATTTTATAGCGCTCAGATCACAATCCACAGTTAAGAGAAGTCAGGGAAGGAACTCAAGGCAGAAACCTGGAGACAGGAACTGAAACAGCCATGGGTGAATGCTGCTTACTGGCTTGCTCCACATAGCTTGCTCAGTCTGTTTCCCTTTTTCTTTTCTTTTCTTTTCTTTTCTTTTCTTTTCTTTTCTTTTCTTTTCTTTTCTTCTCTTTTCTTTTCTTCTTCCCACTCCACTCCTGTCCCCTTCCCTTTCTTCTTCTTTTCCTCCTCATTCCTCCTTGTTTTTCCTTCTTCTTTTACTTCATATAAGTGTTTTGCCTGCATGCACGCTTATGCAAGATGTGCTTGTCTCATGCCCCCAGAGGATAGAGGAAGGTGTCAAATACTCCATAACCGGAGCTGCAGACAGTTGTGAGCTACTATGGGAGTTCTGGCAATCAAACACTGATCCTCTGGAAGAGCAACACATGCTCTTAACTACTGAGCTTCCTCTCCAGCCCCGCAGCCTGTTTTCTTATAGCACCCAGGATCACCAGCCCAGGGGTGGCACCATCCACTATGGCCTGGGCCCTGTCACATCAAGCATCCATCAAGAAAATCATTAGAGTCTTGGAGAAGTCCCACAACCACCATCTACGTATGCAGTCAGCAAGAGTGCTCATTTCCAGCATGCTGGGGCCTGCAGTCCCATACAAAGGCAAGATGGTGAAGACCCTGAGACAGATGTGTTAGCTCCTTTTAAGCATAGCCAAGGGAAGGTACTAAGGCAGCTAGGTCACTTTAGCTAAGATTGGTTCAAGCAAGTACTGAACATGCCAGTATGTTCTAATTGGCCAGGGCTAGTTAGAGGCTGGTCAGGGTACAGTTTTTCATTTTGGGGCAGGCCTGGGCAAGTTCCTGGCTTTGACCCTGAGCTGCTGTGGAGGCTGGCTGGCCTAGAACATACTGACTATGGGCCTGGCTCAGTGGCCCAGGCTTGGTGCTTCCTATCCTTGTCCCTGTTGTCAGGGGCACCAGTGATTAATTGCCCTTTGTTCGTGGCTCCTTTAGAAACTGCTTACTCAGTCTCAGGAAACTGAAATTGAGGCCTGATCTCTGAGAGAAGACTGAGAAGCCTGTTAAGGTGTTTGTTCAGTCCTCTCAAAAATGCCCTACAGGCCAGTTTGCTGGGAGCATTTTTCTTGACTAAGGTTCCTACTTCCCAAATGGCTCTAGCTTGTGTCAAGTTGACATAAAACTAGCCAGCATAAGGAAGTGTGGGGAGGACTAGATTGGCTGTTGTCCTCAAGAACTCATGGTAGCTGTGGTCTTCTGTTCAAGATTTGCAGCAGACTGGGCCTGTCAACATTCCGTTACATATGGGAGGGGCTGATGAGGTTTTGCATTCCCCCAGGGGATATTGGCACCTAGTGCTGAGGGTAGGAGAATCATGTTCTTCAGTGGTGCAGTCACCCACAAGTTGCCCATACTCCAGTAAATAGCTCCTTCTTGCTTTATGCAAATAATCTTAGTTAAATTCAGTGGGCCATGCACAAAGACAGACATGTAAGTAGGAGGGGAACTCGTTAGTAAAAATAAGGGTTCATATAGGAGAAAAAAGAGAGTAGTGAGTGGTGAATGTGAAAAAAATATATCTTTTACATGTACAAACTGTTATAATATAAATAAAAATATATTATATTAATAAGAAACACACACACTCCCTTTATCACTGTTTCATGGCAAGTATATTATGCTGCTGTATATTTCCATACTCTCCAGCTTGACTACAAGCATATCAAGACCAAACACCAAAGCTTATGCATCTTTGATTACTCTGTTCCTGTTTGGGATTGGTACCCTACCCAGATCCCCAACTTTCTATGGTGTATTAGTTCAGGTTGCTGTGATAGAACATCATATACTGTATAACTTATGAAGAACATAAAGTTATTGCCCTCAGTGCTATAGGCAGATATGCTAGCAGATTCAGTGTCCAGTGAGAATTTGCCCTCTGCTTTGCAAGTGACACAATGCTACCATTACCATACTTATCCTCCCTTAAAGAATGTAGCAGAAGGCTCCACTAATTTCCTTTTGTCAAAGTACTAATCCTATTTGTGTGGGTGGAGCTCTCATGACCTAATCACTGCCTAGGGTCCCCAGCTTTAATGTCAGGACAAGGGGAACATGTTTCAACCTGTTTGGGAGAGACACAAATATTCAGAACTAGCATGGATTATAGTTTGCCCAAGACAATCTGAAAGGACATCAATAGCAGAGAAAGGAATTGCTCTGACTGCCTTTAACTTGAAGCTTTGCTGGCTTTCCTTCCACTCAGCTTTCCACTTGCTTGTATTTCTTACCTCTGTAGATACAATGTTCTCTTCTGAGTAGTCAACAACAGCAGCAGCAACAACAACAAGGAAGGAAATAAATGCAATTGCTAGAACTTCTGATTCCATTTACTCATCCTTGGTTTTTTTAACATTATTTAAACTATCTTAATAACATTTATTTACCACAAAATAAACAACTGTAAGCAAAATTATGGGTACACATATTTATATATTAAAGAGCCTGATTATAGAACAGAGTTAAAAAACTATTTTTTAGGCAGATTGAATTTAGGTTTTTAAAGCAAGAAAGAATTCCAGAGAGTAAGAGGGGCTTCCGGGGGGGGGGGGGGGGACACTCTAGAACTATTTCTAAGGCTGAGTTTCATATGGAATGAAATGCTTTTGTGTCTAGGGACTGTTTTGCAACATCATAGTGTGAAGCAACAGAAGTAAGATGAAATGTGCCCTCATTATCCAAGTCCTTACCTTCTCTAGCTTTTTCCCTTCATGCTTTTTAAAAGTTCACAGTAAGCATTTTGTTTGTATTTGCTAACCATGTGCCAACCAATATTATAAGTATTGAGTCATTCAGACAGACATACCCTACAAGGTAAACATCATTCTTTCAGGGTTAATTCAGGTATCACTCTCACCCCCTCTCCCTATCCAGTTACTGTTTCTCAGGACTTCTGGATGCCTCCAGGCTAAGTCAGATGTCCTGAATATACTCACTTTATACTTCTCTACCAGCATTTACCACTTTGCATATTTTGTATCTGGTGTCTGACTATCGCCTCCTCAAGATTAATAATGTGGCACTGAATATCAGTTTAGGTGTCATAAATAGTTGCTTAGAATTAAATATGTGTTTTCTGTTTGATTTAGAGCCTATGAGACTAGAACTCGGGCAGACTGATGATTTACCAAGGAGTTTTAGGTTTGAAATATCTTAAAAAAGAGATATTTGGAGAATTTATTAAACAGTTGAAGCATAAATACTCTATGAGGAATATTTTCCAATCTTTTTTAAAAAAACAAAAGTGATAAATTTGATTTTTTTGTACATTGTATATGATGCAGAATTATCAAATAAATGACAAGACCCTGGTCTCATGATATCTGTCTATATGGGGTAGCAGGGTGCAGAATATTTACAAGGAGGAATCATCTAGGACCTTCTGTACTTCAAGTCCCCTGAAGTATGTGGTCTTCTTCACATAGAAATATACATCATAAGGTTGGAAATGCATTTAGAAATTTTCATGTTCTTTCTCAATGTGTAAATACGTTAGTTCCCATGGCAACAGCTGGTATAGCTTAAATTATTCTATTTTTATTATAAGAAGAATAAGCAGAAGCTCAGATATTTTTCAGTAAATTTTTCCATAGATGGCTAATGAATATTTTGGTGATCATCATGATATTTGAAAAAAAAAAAACATGTTAAAATGAGAATTGAAGGTTCCTTCTGAATAATAGAATCACTGAAATATTAAAAAAAACAAACCATCGAGTGACATTCATTTCCAAATAATATGAAACCTTTCAGTGAGTAATATCTTGTGTTTTACAGTTTGGATATGGAACAAAGTCTGATTGATTTTTAAGGGATTAGAATCTGAAGTTGAGGTATAAGGATATTAACCTTTGAATGCTGAAGCTTTTCTTCTTTACATGTTCTGTCCAACCACACATAAGGGAATGAACTGGTTTCATAATTAAAATGAATAAGAAATTAAGCGGCTGGAGATATGGCTCAGTGGTTCAGAGCATATGTGACTCTTGCCATGGACCCTGGTTCCATTCCCATCACCTGTTATCTGAGAGCTCAAAACTGCCTGCAGCTCCGGTTCCAGTGATCTGATGCCCTCTTCTGGTCTCTGTGGGCGCCTGCACACATGTGTGCACACTCACTTAGGGACTCACACACATACACACACGTATGCACACATAGTCAATTAAAAACGTAATAAAAAGAATTCAATGAACAAAAGGCAGCTCCTCCTAAAACATTAACGTACTGCTCTGCTTTTTGGGGGAGGCCCTCCAAATGTCCCCCATGTTGGAACATAATTTCCTCCATAGGATACAGAGACAGTGTTTGGAGGTGGGGCTTGGCAATGGGGCAGGACCCTCAGGTATAGGTTAATGTTTCTCTCATAAGTATGTCCTGTTTTGGCAAGATTGATTTGATTACTAGAAGAGTTTTTTGTTCTTAAGCAAGTCCATTCCATGTGTTTTGACCTGCTTAGTTGTGCTGACTTTCCCTGCAGTTTTCTAGCATGTATTTAATCAGCATGAAGCTGTTAGAGAGAACAAGTAGACACTTTGCACCATGATCTTGGACTTTCCAACTTCCTAAAGTGTAAGCCACCATAAATTCTTTTTCTTTGTAAATTAGCCTATCCCAAATATTCTGCTACATCTTTAGATAATGGACTAAGATATGCTTGAAGTAAACTAGGAAAAAAAAAAGGAAGAAAGAAAACCTCAAGGAAACATAAGAATAGCAATCAGTATAATGATATTCACAGCATTTTAATATGAACTATGATGCATATTTTAAATTGGTTGTTAAAATTCTAAATTGAAACATTCATATAAAAAAATTAGATGACTCATCAAACCAACACCAGGTTTTAAAAGGCCATAAAATTATATTCCGACTCTCCTCTGAATTTTAGGAATGGGTCCATTTAGATGTTTCACAAGTGCAGGCCTCATGCTGGAGAGAGGATGTCCAGATATTTCCAGCTGTTCTTGCTTCTGTGAGAGGTAGTACTGTCCATCCACAGACTTGAGCCATAGGACCGTCACACACCAGCACCTTAAAGGACCCTTCATTACCCTTTAGAACTTCCGGCAAGTTGCTGACTCATGATAATTCCCCCCGAATGATTCCTGGATCTGGTCACCCTGTCTTCTTACTGACTGTAGATTTCCTCAGAAGCTCTTCATTCCCTTCCAGCTAGCCACAGAGATTCCTCATATCCATATCTTCTCTCCCCCCCTCTCTCTCCTTCACCCCCTTCCTTCTCCATCTCTCAGAAGTATGGACTCCTCATCTTTATTGTACAGTTAAGATGGCACTGATTTTCATAATGTACCATCTTCTCTCATCCTCTCACCCTAATCATCTAATGATTCGGATGAAGTAGTATGCCCTAGCAAATATCATCTGTACCAATAAGAAACAACTTAGACAATGGGGACCAACGAAACTTCATCAGACATTATGGAATGAGGGTTTTATGGGAACCCATATGTAGTATTCAGAAGTGATTCAAGAATTACATACATTGTTTCTCATATTTTTATGTGTATGTCTGTGCCTGAGTATACACACACATATATACATATACCACCTGTAAAGGTGCCAACAGAGGCCAGAAAAGTACATCAGATCCCCCAGAAGTAGAGTTATAGGCAATCATCTACAATAACAGCAAATACTCTTAATTTCTGAACTATCCCTCTAACCCCATTCTTTTCTTTGAAAGCAGAAGGCTAACTAGATTCTGAATCTGAGCAGAGTCAAGTTTACCAACTGCAGTCATCCATTTATGTGCTTGTAAAATATATTTTGCCATGTGTAGCAAAAGATGACATGTCTGGCTATTTAATGGGACAACTACCCCTGCTTTGCAAAGGTAATATGAGATGAGGCTTCTTAGAGAGTTTGTTGGTTTCTGGTGCTCTCATAAATGCCAAGGATGACATTTCACTAAAAAAAATGGTCCAAATATTTTCTATGCATTGAAATAACTTCAGACTTCAGAAAGAAACCAGCATGTCTAGTTATCTGTCACTCTAGAAGCATTAAATATTCAATAGCTAAAAGATGTGAGCTGATTTCAGAGACTTCAGTTGTGGTTCTAGACATGTAAGAGCCCATATATGGAATACTTTTTCTCTGCTTGAATATGCAAACACACACATATATTCTCTGCTGTATTAATGGATTGCTGATTTTAAGAGCATTAGTACTGTGAGCTGTTAGTACTGTGATAGTAACAAAATAACTGACCTTTGCAGAACACTCCGTGTTGTAGAAAACATCCTCACTTTCTCATTAGATATCATGAAGGCTGCATGAATTAAAGCAGTGTTCTGTTATGCAATATTCAACAGGCTGGGAAACTGTGAATAAGAGAACTTACATGTAAAATAAGACTCTTAGCTGAATCTTTGATACATAATGACTATCTAAGTTGGGGAATCATGGGCTTCTGAATTAAGCAAACATATGGGGTAGAAGTTTTAGCTTAATAAACAAACTGTGAACTATTTAAAATTCTCATACACATATTCAGGCCGGGTAGCAGGGAAAGTCAGTCTGACATGTAGGCTGCATGACAAGGTAAACGTCATTTGATTGTCAGAAGGGCTGAGTGAGCTAGTTTGAATAGTGAATGTTTTTAAGTCCAGATAATGGTCACGGATGATAAACATATGCAGCTGCTGAGAATGAAAATGACTGAAAAATGACAACAAAACAAAAAACAGAAAGGGCTCTAATCAAACACATTCACCGAGCGTCAACTGCTCAGGGTGACCTCATATAAGGGCATCAGAGATTCCAGGGTTTGACAAAGTCTGCTTCTCTGTCTTTGACTCACATGGGAAACTCAGCAGTTGAAAACATGTAGACTATAGTTAAGCAGGCGTCAGGGAGGCCCGAGCTTCTACATTTTTATAAACAACCAGGTAATAACAATGTTGCTGGTGCTTATGCCATTTCACCATCTTCCAATAACAACATAATCAGAACCACACCAGCAACTCAGCACCTAGCCACTAGCTCAGCCACCTGTCTGTACTTCATAGTTTACAGATTCTAAGATCTGGATGTGGGAGCTTTCCAAGGTGAGGTCACACAAAGATGACTGTCTGGCTTCAGCTCTCACCTTGTCAACACATGACCATCTGTGATCTGTTTACCACTGTGTTCTTATGTTTCTGTACTTTTTTTTTCTTTTACTGATTTTGCTGTTTCAAATAACCCACAAGTGTAGCCATGAAGTACTGCTCAGACTTACTGTGTACAAGATGGTTGTTATACCCCTTTCTGACAAAAATCCATGTGTCACATAAATTTTGTTCAGGCACAAGTTATAGCATGGTGGGCCACAAGCTCATTGTTAATAAATCAGCAGTCTATAATGAACAAAAAGTCCTTAAATAGAAATACTCCTAGGGTAAAATTATACATTGATCATCTCATTTGTAGATCCCTAACTTTGTGTTTCTCCATACATCCATGGTCAAATATTTTCTAATTCAATGTTTCCAGTTTCTATACAGACCATAATTATTGCTCATAGTAATAACTGACTATAAATATATATTACACATATATTAAATATATACATATGACTATAACATATATTACAAATTGCATATTTAAGCAAAAATGTTACTTCTAGTTAAAAGGAAGGCTGGCTATGTAGCTAAGTGAGGCTGACCTAGTCCAACATTGCAAACATTAGGTTTTAATCTCTGGTAATACAAATAAAGTTAATCAATTCATTAATTAAGAGAAGGAAAGATTGATTATGGTTTATATTTTCTGAGATTTTTGGTTCCATGATTCTGGGTCTGTAGTGAAAGAGTCTGTTGTAATGGAAAAGCATGGCACAACAAACTGGTTCACATATGGCAGCCTGAAAGCAGAGCTAGCAGGACAAGCCTGCATGGGTAGGCTTTTGTATTCCTCCTTTTGTGCCATTGGAACTGCCACCATTTTGAGTGGTACTACCCACATTCCCTTAGTTGATGTCCCACATGCCATCTATCTGTAAAGGCTCCTGTAGACACACCCGCAGAAGTGTGCTTTTCTGAACTATCACATCCCTTTCATCATAAGCAAGGTTATCACGGGCTCTGAGTTCAGATCCCAACTTTACCATGGAAGACTTGGGAAAATGCATTTTTCAATTTCTCCTTTTACAAAAATATTGGATTCACAAGACACATCTTAGAAAAATGTTCATCTTCTCTAACAACTAGAGAAATGCAAAGATTAGAATGGCAATGATCAGGAAAACAACTGAGAACGAATGCTGGGGGTGATAAGGGGCAAAGGCAACACTTCTTCGCTGTTGGTGGAATTGCAAACTCGTGTAGCCACTGTGAAAATCAGTGTGGCAAATTCCTCAAAAAGCTAAAAACAAATCTATCTTATAACCTAGCTACACCACTCCTTGGCCTATGCCCACATGACTCAACATCCTTCTCCACAGATACTTGCTCAGCCATGTCCATTGCTGCTCTGTTCACAATATCTTGGGGATGGAAACAACCCAAATGTCCTTCAACTGATCTGATGGACGGATAATGCAAATGTGGTACATCTACACTATGGAATACTGTTTGGCTGTAAAGAAAAATGAAATCATAAACTTTGCAGGTAAATAGATGAAACTGGAAACAATCACAATGAATGAGGTAAGACAGACAGAGAAAAACAAATATCACATGTTCTCTTTCTCACTGGAGGCTCCTAGTCCAAGTCTTCAGATACCAATATATAAGCTGAGGAACTCCAAAAACCAGGAAGGTAAAAAGGGACCATAGTTAGGGTGGGGTTGGGGAGAGGAGAGTAGCAAGGTACAGATGATGCAATGGAGGAAATGGGATTAAATGGGGGGAGGGGTTCAAATTAGGGAGGGGGAGTGCCAAATAACAGTAAGGATGTCTGAAAAGGTCATACGGAATCATACTATCAACTCTATCTAAACATATCTATAATGCATGTTATTTATGTACAAATATACATATATAGTTTAAATGAAATTTTCCCATCTGGGATGACAATGCTCCCCTCGAGAGCCAAAGACAATCTAACAAAACCCCCCATACCAGGTATGAATGGAAGCAAGAAGGGGAGAAAGGTTATATGGCAGAGAGGGAAGGCCAGTGATGTAATCATGTCATAATCTCAGAGCATGGAAGAATTATTTTATTTATTTATTTGTTCCTTTTTACATCCCAAACAAAGTTTCTCCTCCCTCCCCTCATCCCAGTTCCTATTCCTACTCTATTACATGCCCCATCCACTCCTCTCCCACTGTTTCTCTTCAGATTCAGGCGGGCATCCCATGGATACCAGCCAGCCATGGTATATCAAGTTGCAGTGAGCGTAGGCACCTCCTCTTCTATTAAGGCTGGATGAAGCAATCTGGTAGGAATGGGTTCCAAAATCAGGCAACAGAGCTGGAGACATCCTCTGCTCCCACTGTTAGGAGTCTCATTTGAAGATCCAGCTACACAACCATAACATATATGCAGAGGGCTTAAGTCAGTCCCATTCAGGTTTCCTGGTTGTCGGTTCAGTCTCTGTAAGACCCTATGAGCCCAGGTTAGTTGGTAAAATAATTAATTTTTTTAAAAAAGATTTAAAGGTTTTTTTTTTTACACGTACACAATCACATACTTAATGCACTCAGCATTGCATGTGGCAGAAATCAGTTCACTATTGTTTAATATTTTATGGAGTATGAGACATTGGAAAACTCCAGAAAAGTATATACTATCACGCAAGAAGTGGTTGAGCAGAGACAGAAACGGAGCTCTTCTGAGTTAACAGCAAACTCACAGGGGAAGGTATCCAAAGAAGAGTGAGAAGTGTTTGGAGGCTGTATGTGTGTCTGGTCATCCACCTAAATATAGAGCTACAGGATGCATGTTGAAAGACAGGAAGGGATGGGGTCAAATCAGCAAGAGCTAGGGGAAGGGGTGCCTTTGAGCGACTGCACCATTCCAGGTTTCAGATCTCAGAGCCCTTGGTTTTGCAGCTTTTTATAGAAACGCCCGTGGAAATATAATGGTAGGCAGGGGTGACCGCAGTTCAGCATTTCAGACAGAGCATCTTTTCTCTCTGGTGCTGCAGGGGTTATGCTACAAATTGAAAGATCTAGCTACATGAAAAGGAGCTGACACATTGAGCCAGGAAGCCTTTTCTTGTGCAGAATGCTCTGATCTTCAAGTTAGCCAATCTGAAAGGGGCAGTTTTGACACAAATAATTCCACAGTTGGCAACTGCAGGAGACCGCAAACTTAACAAAGGAATTAGAAACATGCCCAGGATTGATGAATTAAAAAAAAAAATCCAAATATAAATTTGGAACAAGAGACAGAGAACATCTCCAGCACTCCTCTCCCTGCCAAAAAGATGTGTTCCTGAACAGAGTGGAAAAGGAATTCTTGGGGTTATGGGAGCTTTAAAGACATCCTCCTCCAGCCCCATTCCCTGTGCAACAGTACAACATGCCTTCTTCATGCCATGCCATCCCATCCCAGTGAGTGGGGATTCACCTTTACTGTTAGTAAAGTCTTGCAAGTCCTCACCCTGATCTGGAAATGGAATGAGTTGATGGCTGCTTTGCTTCCCATATGCTATTCCAAAAATTCTGGCATTAAATCAGCAGACTTTCCCCCAAGGAGGAATAAAGCCAAAAAAAAAAAGAAATGTTTTGCAGAAAATGATAGTACAATGGGGGAAATTGTGTAAGTGTGTAAGATGCATACTAGTAAATTAACAATAAGAATAATTAAGAAGATGTTTAAGGAATCAACATAGTAATAAGGCAGAAGAGAAAGAACTAGTACCAAGAGGCAGACATAAAGTAGATGCCAGGCTAAGAATGCCTTTTCACTGGCCTAGAGATCAGGTTGACTTCCTTTGTTTTAGTACAACAGAAGCAGGCTCCACTCATTTTTAAAGCTTACTTGTGGTCACCTGGCAGAGAAGAGATTTCAACATGCATTTGTAGGGGTTTCAGCCCTCAGCTGTTTGTAACAACATAAAATATTCCATGAAGCCAATTCTGTAAGCTAATATTTATCAAAGAGTTTTTGCGTGCTGGATTTTCTTGTTCAGATTTTGTTTGCGTCTACTGATTTTATCTGTTGTTTATGCTGTTGGTGTTTATGTTTGCTTTGTTTTTGTTGTGCTTTGAATGATAAAATGTTGGCCATAGGTTCATGTATTCCAGTGCTTGGTACCCAGTTGATGCTGCTGCTTAAGGAGGTTATGGTACATTTGGGGATTGAAGCCTTATGGAGGAAGTGAATCTCTTGAGGTGGGCTTTGAGGGTTTATAGATTAAGAGAGTTTTGTTTTATTTTATTCATTGGAGGCAGGATTTCACCATTGTTCTTAGACTGGGCTGGAACTGTAGGGCTTGCCTCTTACCTCAGCCTTTTGAAATATGAGACTGTAGGAATATGACCGAGACACAATTCTACCCACTTCATTGTTGTATAAAGGAAACCCTGGAGGAGTGAAGAAACTCTGTGGTGATTGCTAGAGTCCTAAGAAGGATGTCTCACAGTGAAACTGAGGAGATAAGGGCTCTCCGTTTTTCTAGGAGCAAAAGTCTGTAAGAATAGAGCTTGAGCCAGGAAGGAAGCTCAGGTCATTGAGTGAGACTGGTCATTAGGATGTGACAGTTAAACATACAGGGGCATTGACTGAATTAACAGCACACTCAGCTAAGATGTAGCCTCAGGCAGGATAAGGGGCTTCTTTAAATGCTGGCAACATTCCCAGATAGGCACCTGAATTGGAGGAAGAGCAGGTGGAGGAGAGCTCCCACCCAGTGTGCAGGGGAAGTAGGGGCAACAGAGAGGAGTTGAAATCTATCCCCTGGGCACTGTTGGCCAAAGTCTAGGGGTTTCTGCTTCCCCAAAGAGGGGACTTCCAACTTTCTTACTTCACCCATAGTGACTAAGCACAAAAGCATGAGTCAGCATGTCTGTCTCTTGTCAAATGATTTCTGTTTATACATCTGTATACTGAAATGCATTTCTGTAACTCAGGTCATCTTTCTCTCCTCAGCTCTCTCGATGCCAGCAAGCATCCTGAACACAGCTCTTAGCCCCTTCTGTTCCTGGGTACAGATGAATCTTCTGCTGAGTGAGCCATGCAGTTCCAAGTACGATTGATTCTAAGAGAAAATTGCCCACCTTTTAGAGTAAATAAAGTTGAGAGCAGGGCTGAGCAACTTCATTTCCACTTCCTAGTATAGCAACTGAAGAGTGAGCTCCCTTCAACTTCAATTGCTCTTCTGAGAAAGTTTTTATTTAGCTTAATAGAAGAAAGCAGTTTCTAGACCAAAGAGGAAAAAAGATCTTTCAGCTTGGACTTAAATCTCTCTCTCTCTCTCTTTCTCTCTCTCTCTCTCTCTCTCTCTCTCTCTCTCTCTCTCTCTCTCTCTGCCTCTCCCTCTCTCTCTCTCTGCCCCCTTTTTCTCCTCTATTTGTATTTTTACTGATAGTCAATTATAGTATTGTGAAGTGTCAACATAATAGATAGAGGTGTGCCATATAAATGACAAGAGAAAAGAAGAGGGACAGAATAAAAGGCACTGGAATATCCACCTGAAGGTGCTGTTGTGAATGATATATAAGAAACATCCACAGGGAGGCTGACAGACAAAAACACAGGACCCTGAGAGATAAAGGCTGCACCTTATTTTCTGCAGAAGCTGATGTCTGCATGCCAGTGAGCAAAGGTGCTAACAAAAGAATGCACTGAGTAATGCACGTCAGATGTCTGTCCTTTGTGTGGCACATGTTGTATGTTACATAAGGCGCTCACTTTGCCCTCCTACAGTCTTGATATTTCTTTCTTTCTTTTATTTTCCTTTTTGAGGATTAAAAGAGACCATCCTACGTGAAGCTGTCAGGCATCAGTCAATGTGGGCTGAAATTAACCATAGAGAGCGACGCCCAACTGGGTTTAATCTGAAGGGAAAATGAAGACACTGTACTCACGAGAAGTTTAAATAATAGCATCTATATTATTTATATCCCCAGGCTTTAATCCAAATAACCAATGGGACAAGAAAAATAAAAAGAATAAAAGGTTGTACGCTGTGTTTTGTGCAGTATAGGTGTCTCAAACTAATGAGCCTTCTGGATCCTCATTCGCTTCTGAATATCACCAGGGGTGATTATAGCTTGCAAAAAGTAGACCAGAAAAAGGCATGCCTTCCTATGTCTTGGGCTGTAATTAAAGCCACAAGCCATCAGATAGCAAAGAGGCCAGCTGCAGCCTTAAAACCTTTAGCACCCTGGCATTAAAAATAGATTACAGCACAAAATATGTACCCAAAATAATCCCAATAAAAAATTTGCACATTTGATTACTATAATTGATTTTTTTCCTTCTAGATATGAATAAATGACCCAGGCTAAATGCCAGTTCCTTGCAAAGAATTTCATTTAAGCTTCACTGAATTGAAAAGGCTCAACCAGACTCAACATTTCCAACTTCCTAGCAAGTAGCAGAAAATCTACCTGACAGTTGCTATGGAAACACGAACAGGAAGAGTGAACCACCAGCCTATAAATCCACAGAGAAACCTTTCTTAATTGGAAGGCCTTTAACCCACACATTTTTCTCATAGCTGCAGAGCTTATTTCTAAAGAGATTATTAAATTCCTCAATTGACTTATGAAGGATGCTTCCCACTATATTACTGTGCTTTGGGTTGCTCGTTCTTTATATCTGTTTCCAAAATTACAAAGCAGACCAGGGATAATAAAAGTTAACACAGATGTTTCAATGAAAAATCCATACGATGTTCTGAAAATAACTTCAGAGGCAACTCTGAACACAAAGGAGTCCTGTACAAGAACCAAGATGGGTAGATGTGTTTGTTTCCAAACTGGATCCTAGACACCAAAGTTCTTCAATTCTGTCTGAATCTGACATGTTAATATAAGCATGAAACCCTGGACCCTGGACACACTGCCTAATGTTTAAGAAAACTGGCCAAATTGCAAAAATGAATAAATGAGGCAATGGGATGGGCTAATTTTATACTCACTCTTGACATTTTAGAAAGTTGCTCCTTAGAGGGAATTACCAGATGCTAATAGCATGTGACTGACCCAAACAAGAAGCACACAATTACCACCTAACATCTCCATGAATCTTAATTGCATTGGCATATTTTAATTAGTTCATTATGTGATGGAGTTTATAATATAATAGGTATGAGAAGGAGGAGTTATGACAGAAAATGTTGAGTGTGTGAGTGTGCGTGTGCATGCGTGTGCGTGCGTGTGTGTGTGTGTGTGTGTGTGTGTGTGTGTGTGTACCCATATCCACAAAGGACCCTCCTTCCTTCCTTCCTTCCTTCCTTCCTGCTGTTTATAGCAATGGTCCTTCTTCCAGCCCTAATGCTTTCAAGTTTTATCCCCGAGGATCCCTTAGGGACCTTCATTAATGGCTTTCTTTTCCTCATGAAATCTCTCCCTAAATATTCCGTTTATGTGTTAATTTATTTTTGTCTTGTCAACACATTTATATACATCGCGGTGGCCCTGGAGAAATGGCTAAGTGGGTAGGCATGAGTGCTTGCTGTTCAAGCAGGAGGACCTGAGTTCAAAACAAAGCAACAATGTAAAAATCAGGGCATAGCAACAAAGGCATCTGTAATCCCACTGCTCTGGGGGTGGAAACAAAGGATCCTGGGGCCTGCTGTATGCCAGCCTAGCTTCCAGCTAAGTGGGAGAGCCTGTCTCAAAATTTATGACCGAGTGATAGAGCATAGCACCAATGTCTTCCTGGGGCCTCCATGTGTGCAAGGGCATATGTATGTGCACACATACCATACATATACCAGATGCATGCTCAGGCACACAGATGATTTGTTTTATTCTGTCTTTAAAATGTAAACCAACAAACGCTGTTGATCCCATAATGTTTTTATTACTTTTGCCCTGTTCCCATTTTCGAGCCTTCTTTCAGCCTGAATTGTAGGGATTTATTCTCCTTACCATCTCTACTTGTTTACTCCTTGATCTCTTTTCCTGTTCCTGGAAGATGGCTCCCATTTCCTGTCTCTATACATAGACTTTCTCTATGGGTGCTGACGTCTCATCTGGCATGGCTTTCTGATGACTTTCCCTGTGTGTCATAAGACTGGCTTTCCTTCCACAGCTCCACCCTGTCTACATTACGATATTTCCCAATATTTTTTGTCAACTTTTCCCCTTATTTAATAGCTTTCATCAATACCTGTGGTACAGTAATGACTCTCAAATATTTATTGTAACCTCATTAGGAAAAAGGGACTTAAAAAAATTATCTATCTATGGGGCTAGAGAGATGGCTGAGTGATTATTTGCTGCTTTTCCAGAGGACAGAGTATGATTCTAGTGGCTCATAACTACCTGTGACTCCAGTTTTAAGGGATATGACACCTCCTTCTGGTCTCTTTGGGCACATATACACTGTCTCTCTCACACACACACACATACACACACGTATAAATAAAAATAAATCTTAAAGAATATATCTCCAGAAGCTGTTAGAAGCTCTAGGGAGAACACTCAAGAATGTGTCTAAGGACTGGAGAGACAGCTCATAGGTTGGGAGCACTTGCTGCTCTTACAGAAGTGAGCTGTTTCCCAGTTCCTACCTGGCAGCTTACAACCATCTGTAACTCCAGTTCCAGGCAGTCCAAATCCTTTTCTTGCATGTACTAGACATACTCACAGTACACTTACATACATGTAGGCAAAATACTCAGATACATAAAACAAAAATAAGTACATCTTTAAAAAAGAATGCATCTGATTCATTACCTATACTTATTGGAAATGGCAGCAAATGCTGGTATATATTTGAGATCTCTTACAGATGACTGCCATGAAAATGAACATTCCCTTCTCACGGGCCTTTTTCTGCATAAGCCTCCTGCTTATTCTTTATCTTCTTTATGCTTATTTGAATCACAAACATAATAAAGAAATTCTGCTTATTAACCTTATGGGGGTGTCCAGAATTACTATGGTTTTCTACAGTTTTGATGGATGACATGGAATTTTTAAGCAATACAATGAGGGTTGGAAAAAAAAAAAAAGAAAACACAGTGTTGTAGATTCTCATGGAAGACCTGGAGTAAGTTCCATGCTTGTATATACTCATCAACAGAGATAATACTTTCTCAGTATTCACAGGGAAATTGCTTTCTTCTGATAAACTTCTCTGCTGTCTATGCTGATCACTAATATCCTGCAGGAAAAGAGTCTCTTCTGGAACTGCTTGTTTAACAACAAAGCCTTCCTCTAGTTAATGCATTCAGGAGATTTGCTCAGGACATGCTCTGAGGGCCTCCATGGCATTGACACTAGGAGGCCAGGCCAATCAGAATATTTGGGAAAGGCTTGCAAGTGAGAGGGAAAAGAAGCCTGAGGACAGAGAAATGTAGGGCTTACATGTAGCTGTTGCTACTGCTGCTGCTGCTGCTGCAGGAACTAAAAACATCTGTAAGATGGCTTCCTAGGCAAAACAGAGACACTTAAGTTTCCTATCTTACACACGTGAGCACATGCTGACTACACATACAACACACACACACACACACACACACACACACACACACACACACCAGAAGCCACCATGTGGCTCACATTCTCATCTAAACACACCCTTTGTACTTTGTTTGCATATCTCTACTCTGAAAGACCTTGCAAGGGACAGGATAAGACATTCAGAAAAAAAGAGAGTGTTATGAGGACTTCCTTACCCACAGAGCAGCCATGACAGAGTCTGTGTCTGACTACATGGGAGGATGTGTGCAAAAGCAGAGATTTGATGTGGGAGGGTGTGATATGGAATCTAGCTTTGGGTATTGCTGGCTGTGTGATTTGGGGAAAAACTTATTAAGCTTCAGCTATTTCCCTTGTGAAAGAGAATAATAGTATCACTCTCTAGGAATTGGTGTCAGAATAACGTGAGGTGATATGTATAAGGTGGTTTAAGTAAAAAACAAAACAAACCAAACCAAAACATGTTCAATAAAATGTAGCTACAAAGGAGTGAACCCAGTAGATGAAATCTGTGAGGACATTTCAAGATAACACTGCAGCTAATTCGGCCAGTGCACTGGTCAAGGGGATGGGTTTGTTCATGCAGTGTGTGACCATTTGAGTATCATTCTGGTTTTGAACACTAACCACTGCCTCTTGTCCCCTTAGTTCTGGCCCTTCTTTGAACGTAGCATTTCAGAAACTAATCTTTTGCTGAAGCAGGTTTTTAACCTGCTCTTTAAAATTGGGAAATAGAAATTTTGATTTTTTTTTTATTTAAACAGGAGAATGCTAAAATAACATAAGTGGCATATCTGTATATTTGGAGGTAATCATAGACTGGACAAGAAACAATTCTTCTGCAGAGATAGTGTAGTTAAGTTAGTTTTGTTTTTTGTTTTTGTTTTTCTAAAAAAGAAAAGAAAATTATTCCCAAAGTATATAACCAGCAAGAATGAAGTGGAAGTTTACTTCACTAGTTTGGGTCATCCATCTCCAGTCTACCTATGAAGATTCATCATGGCGTATAGCAGCACCTATTTTAACATCAATTAGTCGATGTAATTCTCCTCATTCCAGTGAAACACTTGTAGATTTTAAGATGTTATTTCCATTTTTATAGAGAAGAGAAAATTTTCAAAGGGGTAATTTTTATAATTCTGCAAAGAATTCAATGGAATGAAGTTTCAATTCCATTCTAGATTTCATTGCTCAGCCTGTCATCCAAGCATGTGAGAGGATGAGACAGAAGGACTGCTGTGAGCCTGAGGCCAGTCTTGGGGTAAGAGTGAGAGCTGTCTGAAATAAATAAAACAAATAAACAATAGCAATGACAACAGATTCAAACACAGCTGTGTGAGATCAAGACTTATTCCTATTTTCCTCGAGAAACATTTTCTCACGATATAAAACAATTCATCTTCATGCACTTACAGTTTTAGAGCCCCATTGGTCCTTATCCTCCTGCCCCTCTCTCTAGTCCTCCTTCTTTTCCTCTCTCTCTCCCTCTGTATTCCCCCTTCCTGCTTTCCTTCTCTCCTTTTTCCTTCTCCCATGCATGCTGCTCCTACTGAAATCATCAACCTTTCTATATAACATTTAGTGGGTTCTTTCTAGTGGCCATTTACCTGGGGCTACCTTGAGAGACACCACCACTGTTTGTTCATTTTTTTCCTAGAGGAAGGAGAGACTCTTCCTCCAGCACAGTGCAGATGCTCTTCATTCCAGAACACCAGCTAGGGCCTCCTTTATCATTTCCTATCCCAATGTAAGTATACATTATATATGCAGGTGAGGGAACATGCGTATTCAAATCCCACTCTCCTTTTCAATTTCAGTATCATTCTTAGCCTGTGTAAAGGCAGATATCTAAAATCCAT
The DNA here is from genome assembly GCF_949786415.1 of Peromyscus eremicus. NCBI lineage: Eukaryota > Metazoa > Chordata > Mammalia > Rodentia > Cricetidae > Peromyscus > Peromyscus eremicus. The sequence continues at coordinate 59,678,129 of NC_081420.1, read as the reverse complement.
GATTTTAGGACAGAACAAAAATTTAGAAATATGAGTTCTCTCCCCAAACCAAATTCTGATGTACAAGTTTCCATGCTCAACACTTCCCTAGTAGGATTTTCTACTAATAGTTAAGATTCCATCTATGCAATATTATTAACCTTATTTTCTAATGAAATTTGCAACAATTTCATTAGATAAAAATTATTTTCTAGAATATAGAAAGCTCAAAGGAATGATGTGAAAGGTATCCAGAGCACCACAATGTACTTATTGGAAACTTTTTGAACAAAGGAAGAATCACATGAGATATTTATTGGCCTCAATCAACCTTCTGATTCTTCTCCAAGATGTATCTGAAATAGAAAAATCATTTCATTTTTAAAAACCCTTCATTATTAGTTTTGTACATATAGTTTATGCTTTTATAAACACCAGATATTTACATTGTTATAAAAAAATGTCTCCAAGAGTACTTAGTCAAAGTGAGAGGATGTATAGCAGATCCATAGTTTCACAGCAGCCATGAAACTACACACACACACACACACACACACACACACACACACACACACACAAGACCTGCTTAAGATCAAGCCAGTCAAAATTCCAGCATGGATAAAGAAGAGGCTCATGCTGTCACCCTCTCAGAGAAGCTATTGGCAGTTGATGGCTTCTGGGTAGGGCTGAGGTAGTTTTCTTCAGGAGCGTAGTCTCTGGTAGGTTATCCGTGCACTAATATGACACAGTAGGCTATAAATAAAGTTAAAAACAAAAACAAAACAAACAAAACACAACAGCAAAAGAGGACACAGGACTGGAGAGTTGTCTCAGCAGTTAAGAGTACACAGTGTTCTTTCAGACGATTAGAGTTGGGTCCCTTGTCACACATGGGCTGGCACACAACTGAGCTTAGTGTTAGCTTACCGCCTGTAACCTCAGCTCAGGGGGACCTACTGTCTCTGGCTTCTGAAGATACCTGAATTCACATATGTGCATAATCCCCTCCATATACACATATACCTACTTAAAATAATAAAATAATGTTTAAAAAAGAAAATCAATCTGGGAGCGCGATCAGTGGGGTCAATCTGGAAGGAGTTGATGGTGGAGTGGTACACAGATAAGATTGAACTATGGTATGTACATGATGAAATTCCCAAAGAATAAATTAAAGTATATTTAAAAAAATAATGACTGGGGAAAGCAAGATTTGTCTTGGTGCTTTTTCCCACTGCCCAGGAAAGAGGCAAAGTCAAGAGCAAGTAATGAGAAATGAGTGAGGCTATTCATAGAACTTAATAAATCAGATTTTTTACAGTGCACAGCCTTCAGTTGCTTTAGCAACCCAGGAATTATATTAACTGGCCTCTCCCCAGCAGTGTTCACCTTGCTTCAAAATATTAACACCAGTGTTCTTCAGCTGCCCTCGGTAGCGGGAGGGCACCCCCAGGAAAATAGCCATTTCATGGAGGAAAAAAAGTTAGTCTTCAGGTGAAGCAGCCCAATTACATTTACCTTCAATTACATGAGTAGATTAGGATCTAGAGCCGGATCTAGCCATTAGTCTTGGCTTACATTCTGAGATAAATACAATTTATTCTCTCAGATTGAAATTAATTCGTATTTAAGAATTTATCTTTCGGTTCCTATTTTCATAGACTGCAGTCACTTGCATTGGTTACGTTCGCCTGCTGGTAACAATTATATTTAGAAAGCTGCTTGAAAGCACGGGAGCATGACCCAAATCAGGTAGACACCAGAGGGGGCCCAGCTCAGGAAAGAAGGAAACCGCCGTGGGCGAAATCCCGTTAATGTGATTCTCCCCTGCCAGGGCAATCCCAGATCCCCCAGCTGGAGAAGGGGAAAAAAAACCCCAAGTGTTATCAGCCTCATGAGGGGATAAAGTGTGGGGATGCAGAATGGTGGGGAATTGCCAGGTGAGGGGCATAGCAGAAAGAACGGAGCCACAGGAGGAAAACCCCTAGTTGGCAGGTAAACTCTAACTACCTTCAGATCCGTGGGGCTCAGAAGGAAACAAGCAGTTTAAAGGAGAAATAGCTGGAGACATGGCTGTCTTTCACAGACGAGACCAAATTGGGAATTTAGGTCCCACTGGGCTAAGGTGGTTTGGTAAATATTTTAGATTTTTCATTGAATACCCACTTACAAAAGCCAAGAGATTCACTCTTAGAACTAAAAGGCAAAGCTGAAACGCGCTCGACCTTAACCATAAGGACACCAAACATGACTCAGCTCACATTGGCATTCAATAATACAGCTCTCTACTAGAGCAAGGCTTTTCCTTCCTGGAAGACAGCAGAATCCAGAGTCTCATCTCAACAGGGTACAATTCAGAATTTAACATTTTGAGTTGAGATAGACAAACAGAAATTCAGTTTGTAAAAACAGGCCTAAAGATGAGTCAAAATATTTGAATTAACAGTCATGGATTTTTAAAAATTGAGTCACATGTACTAAATAATCTATATAAATAATGAATTTACATATGTGATTATTAAAAAACCTCTCATAATAAAAGTTGAATTACATTGCTATAAAATGTTCACATTAGTCACTAGATGAACACATATGTTGTTAAGAAGCACTGTGTTAATATCTATCTACCTGTCATCAATCATCTGCCGGTTGTCGGCCTATTATCATCACTTATCACCTATTTATTGAGCTATCTATCATTGATCATATCCAATAATCCTAGAGAAATTGTGTTAAAATGTAAAGCAAAATGGATTAGAAATAACAATAATTAGAATGCCAACACTTTTGAGTAACCAAAATAAATAAATAGAAGTATGGAAAAAATAACACAGATAACAGTGAGAAAATAAAAGTGACTAAAATGTATCCTTTACATATATTGAGCTTGCCTCCAAAGAATTCAAGGTACACCATCAAAACATTTATGATTTACTAACAACTTTTCTGGAGTTAAACATGGACTTATCAAATTTAGTCATAAACATAACCTGAGAACTTTCACCATTTTATTTGGTGATGAAAATAAATGAAAAGAGACCTAACTCATCTCTCGTTTAAGTTCCTAAATCAAAAGCATTTAAGTTCCTAAACCTGAGCATATAAAATAAAATAAATGATGAATCCTGGGAGGCCTAGGCTGATGGAAAGTCCCACAAAGAAAACTAGACTGTCTGGTGTGGTGCACAAGGAAATGTGTTAGTAACAGTAGCAAATGCCAACATGGACTGCAACAATAGAACCAGGTGAAGGCTTCTAGGGCACTGACTATTTAGGTCTCTGGAGGCCTCTGGGTATGGCGTGATATGTCATGTGACTCATCACATGCTTAGGGAGGTGGTTTTGCAATGAACTGTCTGATATCTGGAGGTGGGTGCTTTAAACATTCTATTTAAATGTTTTGAGAGGAGTACGAAGATCATGATGACAGCCTCGGAAATCATGTCCATCAGGGTAAATCCTCCTTAAAGAGAACAATTCAGTTGGAAGAGTAAGGCCTGAGGGAGACGGAACATGTGAGGCACCGTCAGGAGGAAAATGGGGACATTTTCTCTGCAGCCCCAAACAGTTCCTGCCTTGACTCTGTTTCCGTAGCATCAGGTATACATGTTGCTATTGGTGGTGTCTGCATACTACAAAAGAAGACATGCTCTATTCAGGCATTATATACTAAGAAGTCTGGCTTTCCTTGATTTGCCTCCATTGGGAGCCAGAAGCTACTGTTACTGAGTAACTCCCATTCTTTCACTTAATCCTTTCTGTGGTTATCAGTGAACTAATATAAAATATTAAGTTTATGCTTTTCAAATGGTGGATGTAATCATCCTGTGTTTCATATGTGTAATATCTTTGCATGTATACCCTACCGTATCTCTCCACTTACCGTCTCACAAATCCATCTATAAATGTGTCCAGCAAAGTAGGTCTAGCCTTGATGCTAGAGTTTCTTCTTTATGCTTCTGGACCCTGCTTTACATCAGTGTTTGCATAATCATGCATGGAGCATGATAGCAACATGGCCACTCTCTTCAATCAGGGCTCATTTGTGAATTCCAAAGGTTCTTAACCTTTGTAAACTTAGTCAAAATCTCAATATAAATTCATAAATTTCAAGAATTTATGTACTTATGTATAGATACTCTTATTCCTACTATTGGAAGTTTTTGTTTGTTTGTTTGGCCTAAGAACTAGTAAAAATGTATCTATTTGCATTTGTCTTTGTTTTCATGGCATTCCCATGGGGAAAGATTCTCTCACAGTATGGCATGGTAGAAAATTTCAAACTTAAGAGTCAGAATGTCACTATATATGTCTTAGTGTTCTGTTGTTGTGAAGAGACACCATGATTGGCAATCCTTATAAAAGAAAGTATTTAATTGGGGCTGGATTACAGTTTCAGAGACTTAGTCCATCATCATCATAGTGGAAATAATGGCAGCACACAGGCAGACCTGATGCTGGAGAAGCAACTGAGAGTTCTACATCTGGATCTGCAGGCAACAGGTAAAGAGAAAGCCACTGGGTCTGGCTTGGGCTTCTGAAAATCCCAAAGCCCACCTTAGTGACACACTTCCTCCAACAAGGCCACACCTCCTAATCCTTTCAAATAATGCTAGTCTCCGGTGAGCAAGCATTCAAATCTATGAGTCTACCTGGCCATTCTCATTCAAATCACCACACCATAGAAATCTCAGCCTTACTCCATGATACAATGAGACCTTGCACATGCTCTTTAAACTGTTTTGCCCCAGGATAGATCTCAAATTATGCTGTCAGTCTTAAGTAATTTAGTAATGTCAAGTGCTTATGATAGTGCCTTGTACTTAGCAAACACAGTTAACAATTTTTTTTCTTTTGGCACATCTGAAATACCATCAAGAATATGTTTTCACACAGCACACTGATTCTCTCTTGCTGTGCCCTTGGAATTCAAACATAAAGCCAGCCCATTCTTCTTATAGCACAGACTGTCTTTTAAATTGCATCCTGCTTGAAAATATGTAATTTCACTTATCCCCATATCTTTTTCTTTCTATTAACTTAAGAGCTTCTGGAAGTCAAGGGCAAGGTCTTATGTTAACTAGAATATAAATAGAATGTGCTCAATAAAATCTTGGATAAATACATTTAAGGTTGGTGTAGAGAACCAATAATTAAGTTTATGGAAGAAGTGCCAATGCAAATTGAGAAAAAAGTCCTTCTATATATGTCATATACATATATATATGTCAAATATATATATGTCAAAAATACTATGAAGAAATCCAAACACTGTATCAAAAATCAACCTTGGCTTTCTTAATTTCTCAGTATCTATGCTTTTACTTCTATTCCTTGAAAATACACTTATTAAACATAATTTAACCAAGCATTAGAAGTATGAAAATAACTAGAAATAAACAGATCTTTCTTGACTGAAGGTAAACAAGTCAACAATTTGAATAAACAATTCAATATGCTTTTAATAAAATTTCAAAGTTACTCATTACACAAGTGAGGAAAAATGTACTGAGGCATTAAATTACTGGCCTGTACTCAATAGTATAGTACATGTTAGAGCTTGGACTTCTTACAGTCCTCACAGTCTGCCTAGGGTGTTAATTTAGATGGGAGGTGACCTGCAGAAGAGAATATTGAGTTAAATAATTGTTGGGGAATATTATTTTAAGGTGTGTTACTTTTGTTAGTGTTGAATTTTTTAACTCCGTGAAGCTGTGTTACTGTGCCTAAGATATCTGATGGTCTAATAAAGAACTGAATGGCCAATAGCAAGGCAGAAAGAAGAAAGGATAGACAGGTCTGGCAGGCACAGAGATAAGGAGACATCTGGGAGGAAAAGGAAAGAAGTAGCCAGAGAAGGAGGAGGACACCAGGGCCCAGCCACCCAGCTACACAGCAAGCCATGGAGTAAGAGTAAGATTACAGAAGTAAGAGGATGAGAAAAGTCCAGGGGCAAAACCTAGACGGGATAATTGAAGAAAAGTTGGCAAGAAACAAGCCAGCCTAAGGCCGGGCATTCATAATTAAGAATAAGCCTCCATGTGTGATTTATTTGGGAGCTGGGTAGTGGGCCCCCAAAAGAGCAAAAACAAACAATAACAAATAACCAAGGACAAAGATAGCCTGACCAAAAGGCCAGCATGGAAGTCTGCAGGCAAGAAGACATCAGAGTTCATCTAATAATGTATCAGGTGATAGACACTGTGCCTACAATTACATTTCTCAGAAAGTAAAACTAAGACAGGGAAAATCAAAAGAATTAGTTAATTCCAAGATTTTTGCCAAAGACTGGGTCAGGAAGCATAGTTTCAGGTATGCTCTACTCTGAAGTCTAAGTTCGCTCTTTCTCTCCATAGTTTTATCTCTCCATAATCACATGATAATTTGGGAGTCAATTCTGTGCACTTTGTAAATTCAACCATAATAACAAACTAGGTAATAGGTACAGTTGTACTCACTGTCTTATGAGGACCAGTTCCAGGATCTCCCATGAGCATCAAGATCTCTAGCAAGTCTAATGTATTCATATATATATTCTTCTTATATGAAATTGTATAGCAGTTGCATGTAAGTTAAACACATTCTTCCATATATTTTACACTTGTTGGGAGGAAAAAGTAGAAATGGGGATGAGAATAAGGAGGAATGGGGGAGTGAGTATGAGTATAAAATTGTTAAAGCGTAAATCAAATTAAAAAGTAGATCCCCAAGTGGAATACCTGAAAGAGCAAGGCATGAAAAATCTTAACAGTCTTTGACTATAGATTTAGCACACGCTGTTTGGGGATCTAGATTAGGGTAAAAGCCTCTTTGGTTTGAGTAGCTTTTAGGATTGGCAAAGAGTTCTGTTACTGAAAAAGCCAACACTTTCAATGATTTCCTCTTTACAAGGCACAGTGAAGTATCATTTCGCTGATATCTCCAGTGGTTGAATTTGAAGCTATAGGGCTAGAACAGGACCCTCTGGACCCTCAGGACTGGAACTCAAGAAGGCAAATGTCCTCATATGTAGCTGGAGAATTTTCTTTCCGGGTCCTGCCAAATCCCAGCTGTCTGACAGCCCACTTATAAAATAAACACACAGACGCTTATATTATTTAAACTGTTTGGCCTAATGTCTCAGGCTTCTAGCTATCTAGTTCTTACATCTTAAATTAATCCATTTCTATAAATCTATACCTTGCCACGTGGCTCATGGCTTACCGGCATCTTCACATGTGCTTGTCATGGTGGTGGCTGGCAGTGTCTCCTTCAGCTTTCCTGTTCCCTCAATTCTCCTCTCTGTTAGTCCCGCCTATACTTCCTGCCTGGCCACTGGCCAATCAGTGTTTTATTTATTGACCAATCAGAGCAACAGATTTGACATACAGACCATCCCACAGCACTCATAACTCAGACCAGACATTAGTAAGCTCAATACTGAGTGATATTCAGAGTGAGTTCTTAAACATACAGCTCAGATGTACAACACATTAGCAGGTGAATGTATTTTTAAAAATGATTGAAGATATGAACTCTTATCTTAACTACCTTTCTATAGCTTCCCTTTACAACTCATCTCATTATTCTTTCACTTGGGCAGTTGCTCCTAAATACCCCTGATACAATTTTATGTTCATTCTCTCTTATCTAGAACTCGTTAGTATAACCCGAGGTGATGTGGGTTGTGTATAAGTCATTTTAATTTACATAATGAGCCCCAGTGCCTCCGGAGCATGAACTAAGAACTAAGGAAATTTTTGACAGCTTCAAGAGAGGAAAAAAAAAATTATTCCCTTTTAGGAGGTGAGGAGATTGCTTGGTAATCTTCTAATCAAGGCTTGGGGACAACACAAATTGGTTGGAAATAATGAGCCAATGACCCTAGATTAGGAATTATACGAAAGTTCACGCCTGAGAGTACTGTATGGCACTTTTGTGGTAGAAATGGGTACCTCTTTTATATATGATCTTTGGGAAGTCAACGAGTTTCTGAAACCAGGTTGAGTCCTATGGAGCATTATTACTATTTCTGGTAAGGTGATCTAGACGAAGGGCAGAAGTCTACAAGGAGGATAATCCTGATCAGGAAATTGCATACAAACATAAGGTTCAGATGACCTAGCTGTACAATATGTGTTTTGTTCATTTCCTGTGGTGATATTGTGTTCCCCAAAATACTGTGCATCCTAATAAACTTATCTGGGGTCAGAGAACAGAACAGCCACTAGATACAGAGGCCAGGAAATGGTGGCTCACATGCCTTTAATCCTATCACTTGGGAGGCAGAGTCCATCCGGATTTCTGTGAGATTAAAGCCACACTGGAAACAGCCAGGCATGGTGACTCACACCTTTAATCCCAAGAAGTGATGGCAGGAAGCAGAAAGGTATATAAGGCGTGAAAACCAGGAACTAGTGCTGGTTAAGCTTCAGGCTTTCAAGAAGCAGTTCAGCTGAGATCCGTTTGGATGAGGATTCAGAAGCTTCCAGTCTGAGGAAACAGGATCAGCTGAGAAACTGGCAAGGTGAGGTGGCTGTGGCTTGTTCTGCTTCTCTGATCTTCCAGCATTCATCCCAATAATTGGCACAGGGTTTGTTTTAATTAATAAGACCCTTTAAGATTCATGCTACAATTTCCCCCACAGTCAACATCTAATGATCCAAGTGACCCATATAAATTATATCTATAACTCTATACAACCTTTATACAGCCATATGCAGTTAATGCTATAATTGCCATTACTTCATAGATTAAGAAATAGAGGGAAAGCTATATTTAACAATTTCCCAAGTCATGTAACCAGTGATAGAACAGAGTTTACAAACTAGGCACCTTAATTCTGCTGTGTGAACTTCTAACTAATACATCATGCATTGTATTTAACTCCTACCTAAGTGCTCACAAAACACCTGATGGATAATGTGGACCATTGCACACCTGCTCAGTAGATATTAGACCAACAGATTAACACACCAGTACGGTACCTTGTGAAAACAAGCCAAGCCTGGAGTGACGGCAGCATCAAGCATATGAGAATATATTTTAAGTAGGCCATTAAATCAAAGAACAACAGGACATGCTTATGGTCTAAATGAAGCATCTTCTGTTCAGATAAGACCTGATCATTTGTGTTTTTGGAAGATGCTGGGAAATTATTTTAGAACAAATAAGTATTTTTTAATTTTTATGCTTCCATTTAATAGATCATGGTCAGAGTTTTTAAAAATTTTTATCATGGTCAGAGTTTTTAAAAATTTTAGTCAGCCAGAATTAGTGAGGACAGAGTTGTAAAATTCTAACTGTGACTTTTAGTTAAAGAACTGAAAGACTCAGGCTCGGGGTAATCTAGAAGCTCTTTCCTGACATACTTACATTAATTGTTCCATTAAAAGATGATGAATGTGATGGCCTATTTTGTGTGTCAGCTTTACTGGGTAAAGGATGCTCAGGTTTCCTGTCAAACATGTCTTGGTGGCCTGTATGAAATGGAACAAATTTCTCCCCACGTTGGTTGTACATCATCCAAGGTACTGAAGGACTGAGCAGAATCAAGGACAAAGTGCAGCGGTGCTTAATTCTCTCTTCTTGGCTGTTGAGCAGAGATGTCAATCTTGTGTTCTTAAAATGAGACTGACACCATGTATTCTCTGGGTTTCCAGGCCTTTGGAGTTGGCCTAGAATATGAAGCACTGATTTTCTGGGTTGCAGACATCAGAGCATGGTTCTAAAGAACCATACATGGAATATGACATTTTTCTTTTTAACCATAAAATAATGATCTTCTACGAGACTTCGACCATCCTAACTACTTTTTTCTTTTCTTTTTAATTTTATTATTTTAGTATGTGTATGTTATATGTATGTATGTATATGTATATGTATATGTATATGTATGTATGTATATGTATGTATGTATATGTATGTATGTATGTGTATATGTATATATATATGTATATGTATATGTATGTACATGCGGTGTATGTTCTACAACCATACCATTTAAGCCTACCATTTATAGTAAATCTTGTTTTCCCCCTCCCTCTTCATCCTTCTTCCTTCCCTCCCCACTGACTCCCTTTCTCCTCCTTCTCTTCTCCCCTCACATACCTATTTTGCTCTACCTCATCAATACTAGACTAGGACACATGTATAGAATGATGGGAGGGTTATGGTCACTTGGATAGTGGTAGAAAATGGATTTTATGGGGCTGCCTTACAGGGGAAGAATGCTTGCTGTGCAATTGTGAGCCTCTGAGTTTAAATTCCCAGCACTGATAGAAACCAGCAGGCATGGCTGTGTGTGAGTGTAACCTTGGTGTTGAGGGGTAGAGACAGGTAGATTCCTGGAGCTCACTGGTCAGCCAGTCTAGCTGAAATTGTGTGGTTCTGTTCAGTGAGAGTTCCTGTCTCTAGGGAATATGTCAGAGAGCTACAAAGGATGACCTGGGGTTCCTTCCTCTGATCTCTTTGAATATCTACGTGGGTGCATATACCTACACAATCATGTGCATACAACATACAACACATACATATATAACACATAATGCATATACATACATATAACATACACACACTAAAATAATAAAATTAAAAAAGAAGAGAAAAAAGCAGGATGATAGAAGTCTCATGGAGGATCAGATTTTATGTTTAAAAAGAAAGATAATGTCATATTCCTTCAACTTGCATATTGTAGCATAATTTTCTAATCATTAGAATACCATTTTCACAGTGTCTGCAGTCTTAAGATGTTTGAAAGTTTCTGAACATTGAGCATTCATTCATTTTACTATTTTAAGAGTGTTCTCTTGCCACCCCAAAACCTAGTGAACAAAAGATTTATTTTTAAATCGAGGGAGGAACACATAGGGAGTGGAATCAAGAATAGTTTGGATGCATTTTCTGCCAGGCGGAATGAAGGCTTCAAGTACTTGGTGTTAAGGCAGAATGAAAAGCAACAAGAAATGGAGCAGTACCAGTCTGCTGACTTCTGCCTGGGCTTCTATGATGGGTGCTTTTGTAGAGGTGGAGAACACAGGCAGCTTTTACATTTCTCTGTTGTAGCTACCCTTATCTCCAGCGCTGCTTTCCATGGGTGCGGTTACCCAAAGGCAGAAAGAGGAAGGCTCAGTATATTATACAACTCTCTCTCTCTCTCTCTTTCTCTCTCTCTCTCTCTCTCTCTCTCTCTCTCTCTCTCTCTCTCTCTCTCTCTCTCTCTGTGTGTGTGTGTGTGTATACACATATGGATTTATACATATACACAGCAAGGCATATTTAGATAACATTGATTATAGCATGTTATTATATTCTCTGTTATTATTGATTTTACTTCTTATGTGCCTAATTTATAATTTGAACTATGAGGTCCAGTATACATGGGGTTCTTACTGTCTACAGTCTCAGACATGCACTAGAAGTATCCTCTGCAGACAATGAGGGCTACTTTACTTTCTAACAACTTCTAAGCAGCATCAATGCCATGGATGAAGGTACATTTTCTTACAAACTATTGTTCCCACTCTCACACATAGTTGTCCCTTTAAAGTGCCTGGCACTCCCTGAGGGAACAATAACACAAGGGGAGTCTGAGACACTGAAAGTGGGTTTCTTGAAGCTTTAAGCCACTTGCCTTTTAGCTGGGAAATTCTAATTTCAAAAAGGTTGAAGGAATCTTCCTAACCTCATAAAATTTTAGCTGTGAGAGTAAAATTTTAGGGACAAGGGGCATGAGTGACTGGAAAGAAGAATCATTCTAAAAAGATTCCTTAGTTCTGACAGGAGCCCAGGCTCAAGGGAATGATGTCTTGGGAGGAGCCCCACTGAAGTTTCCAGTTTTCAGCTCTTAGCTCCTTTGTTAAGGCTTCTATACTCGTGCTTGGCTCTAGGCAAGAGGCTCCTCCTTATTTCATTTGGATGACAGAAGGGCTTTAATCTGTTAGAATAAGGGTAAATTTCGAAGAGACAAGTCAGCCGCTGTCAATGACATGTACAGGTTGTGTCTCAGTATCCACAGGCCAGAATGGGACGCCCCATTTTCTTTCTCAAAGTGTTTCTTATTTTCACTGGAGTATTTGCCAGATAGACTACTGGTGCACTCCTCCTTGTAAAGAAAGATGACTGAGGCCTAACCAAATCTGGGCAGCTCACCTATGGATCAAGAAGCATAGGACATATTTATCTTTTCTTCTTTTCCTCTCCTGACTTTTTTTCCTGATAACATTCACACATTTTGAAGAAATAAAGAAGCAGAACAAATGCAAATGTGAAAAAAATGCTGGCAAATAATTATAGCAGTTCTTGAAATACCCAGGAAGGCTGGGTGAAAACTCAGAATACTTATGCATGAAGGAGAGAGGCAGTGTTGCTAATTTTAGATTCGAAAGACTCTTCTCTTGCCCCACCCTCCTAACCTCAGTAAAGCAATGGTCCCAGCAGGCAAGTCAAATACAAGCAATTCACAAGCAGATGAAATAAATGAGGAGAGATGAGGTCACTGATTTGGACTTCGGAGGGCAGCAATATCCCTATTCTAAATTCCCTATTATTCTGTCCTTCAGGCAGAGATATCAAAGATGAGCAAGATACACAGCAAGAAGAATTAACAATTCCTGAACAGAAGGATGACTGAGCAGATGACATGAATGCCATTTAGAGAGTCCTGCATTGCTCTTCTGTTCTGCCTGTGACCTATGCTCATCCTCAAAGTCATTAAGAAGCTAACGGATTATTTTTTGACATGAAGTATCTGACATTGCTAGAGATATGCCCACCTTTTTCTATCTCTTGGTCCCTGCTTCCGTACAAATACATGTGGAGTAACTTTACAGGTCTCAACTTGTCATTCACTACCACCTCATTTCCCAATTCTTTATTTCCTTCTTCATCAATACTATTGCTAGTGGTGTGTGTGTGTGTGTGTGTGTGTGTGTGTGTGTGTGTGTGTGTGTGTTTTGTGTGTGTACATCTCCAGAATGCACTGTTATAGGTATAGGTTTTCGTGAGTGTATGTGTATTCAGTTTAAACAAGTATTACTTTGTATTACAAGTATTCATTTTGATTGATTACTCTTTTTAGATATTACTGTAAAAGAATGCTAGTCATGTGTCTTAGTTTGGTTTCTCATACTGTACTTGAGAATGATACCCACATGCATCTGTAAGTAGCAAATCAAGTGAGCAGAGAAAGAAAGGCAGGTTAGATCTCACTGTGTGACATTAAATGCATCTTATTTTTTTGAACCAACTAAAAGGCATTTGTTTATCTGTTGGCTTCTGTCCTCCCTTGACCAGTTGGGATTCTCCAGTAACTAACTCCTGCAATCTTGGACTGCACCTGCTTTGTGCTTACAAGAGTTGGATATCTACTGAGATATCCAACAACATGGGTTCAGAGAAGCCAAGAGGAGGAAACAATAATTTATCTCACGGCCAAGGTCAGAACTGCCAGGCAGCATCTGAGCAAAAGTAGCTGCCATTGCAGTGATGGGGGCCAGCACACCAGGAAGTGTCCCCTAACAGGCATCTGATGCATTAGGCTGCATGTAAATCTACGACTGGGCCACTTTATATTTCATTATTTGCATATACCAAGTTTGCTTACAGACTTTCCAATGTTACCTCTAGGTATAACTATCAATACATGAAAATCCTTACAGAATCAAGGCTCTAGATTTGATAATAAGGCTCCTGTCCTTTAACCCAGCCTTCAGGAAATGCCATAATCTAGAGCAACACTGTTGAAAGTCCATCTGTGATGGTAGGGACTGCTTGTTATTAAAGGCTGTGCATTGAGGGTGAACCACAATCTATATGGCTCCCCGTTTCCAGTTCTCCCTTTTGTAGTTTTCACTTCTATTTCTAACTTGCATGTAATGTTGATGAGTTCCAGGGTTGGGTTTACATTTTTAGGTTTTCTGAGGACTTATGGGTCCAGACACTGTGGACTGAGTAATGGTTGTTAGCACACTAATTTAGAGTGCTACATAAGGTTATGGGGGAGTGGCATTTATTCTTTACCCTGGGCCACACTCAGATGCCCCCCAGACCTCTAGACTCTACAGTGATTATTGTTTCTATAAACTCTACATGTCAGGCCACCCTTCATGGTTGACTATGTCAGTCTCTTCCAAGGAGATTTGAGAACTGTAATCTTGGCTCATTATTCTAACAGATTTTCCTCTTTGTAGTTTATCTTCTAGTGTCAGTATGGTGGCGTTGTGTTCTGTCTCCTGGATCTGTATGAGAGGCTGGTCATTCCGAGACAACCTTACTGTCTCACAGCTCCCTGGGCTTGTACTGATGTTAATACATAGAGTGTATCAGTGTAATCAATATAGAGAGAAATCACACCTTAGGAACCCACTGATTGTAGTGCAAAAGGCTCAAGGTAGGTATCAAGATTAGATGATTTGCACAGAAACTTTGATATTGCTGTGCATAAATGGGGTGAGACTAGAATTTATGGTGGTGGCCACTAGGTGGCAGTATGCAGGGATGGAGGGATGGAGAATGGAAGGTACACCTTTATGTAAAGTACCCAGCATTAAATAACTAATAGGCTGTGACTGTAGAGGCAAGACAATCTATTTTATTTGAATGAAAATGGCCTACAGATAGTCACAAAATTATGAATATTAACAGTGTGTTGCTTTTCCTTATGGCAGGGTATTTGAAATTGATCAGAAATAGCACTTGTAATAAACATGGACAGGAAGAGATGTGCAGAATGCCCTAATAACATGAGGTGGTATCTGAATGCTATGGAATGGTCACATGTACTCCTTAGACAAGAAAGGGTTATTTTATGAGCAATTATTCCAAACCTCCATCATTGCCTGTACTTAGATTTTTAGGTACACCTGAGTTTTTAAATATATTTCCTGATAAGATTGTACATGCAGATCAGTTCTGCCAAAAATATTTTTCTGAGTCCCGTATATCCCAAGAGCAGTCTTGTTCGTATGTATCTCTTTATGAAATCCTGGGAGAGTCTGTCTGGTACCTACTCAAGGAGAAAGATTGCTAAATTGTAGCATATGCATAAACATATTTCATTTCCCTAAGTACTACCAGATGGCTTTCTGCAAAGCTGCATCGCTCTTTTTCCATTAGCACAACTCCTGGTTCTTAGTTCTCCCCATTCTTAATGCTGAAGTTTATGTCTTGACCGTCCCTCAAAGGTTTCATCCCAAGAAGAGTGTTACAAGGACACAGTGGAGCCTTGATGGGGTGGGGCCTATGGGGAGGTCCTTAGGTCGTTATGGGTATGCTCCATTGAAGGGGGTTGTGGGGCTCTCCTGTCTTCCTCTCATTGTCCCTCTTTTGTTTCCTGACAGATGACTGACATGGCTTCACTATATGTTCTCACCTCTCTGTGTCATCTAGCCATGGGGCCAAAGCAACGACTGATTCGATCACAGGTTGAAGCATACAAAACTGTGAGACCAAACAACTTTTTGGGTGTTTTTTCCCCCCAATTTGTATCTGATATTACAATAATTGGACTAATGGATTTTAATTCTAATTTATTCCTGGTACCGTGATAGCTAAAGAAAGGCTAAAAGGAAACATTCCATGTTCCCATGTGCCATGAAATATCTTTCAGCAGCATTTTGTTTTTCTGCTTCTTTTTTTTTTTTGTTATTGTTTGTTTTGTGGACAAAATCTCTACTATGTAGTCCTGGCTGAGTGCAAATTCCTTATATCCTAGGCTGGACTCAAAGTCACAGAATTCAATCTGTCTCTGACTGGCAAATTTTTTTGCCCTGTAGCTGAGTATAACCTTACATTTTTTGACCTTCCTGCTTTTACCTGAGAAGTGCTGGAATTACAGGCAAGTGCCACCATTTTGGTTTATATGGGACCAGGGATTTAACCCAGCACCTTGTGCATGTAAGACAAGCAATCAGCCAACTGAGATATATCCATAGTCGTGTCCTTTATTGAATAAAGTTATTTAAATATTTTTGAGGCAGGGTCACATATATCCCAGGTTGTCCTTAAACTCACTAAATAGCCAAGAATGGTATTAAACTCTAGAGCATTTTGCCTCTGCCTACCAATTCTGGAAATGGCATGCATCACCATTTCCAGTTTATGTGGTGCTGGGGATTATACCCAGGGCTTCATGCATGCTAGGCAAGGACATTATCAGCTAAGTTATATTCCCAGCCCTGAATAGAAATTCTTAAATTACATGCAACCTGTCATTAGAACTTGTATACATAAACAAGTTCTATGTGACTCAATTCATACTGTATTATCTCCAGATATTCATTATTGCTGTTTCTACTGCAGCAAACAAGCAAGCAAACAAACAAACAAACAAACAAACAAACACCAACCAAATAAATAAAAGAAAGAAAGAAAGAAAAAACCCTGTAGACAAACAGGAATGAGAGTGTCCTAGTTAGGGTTTCTGATGCTATGAAGAGACACCAGGGCCATAGCTACTCTTACAAAGGAAAACATTTAATTGGGGCAGGCTTATAGTTCAGAGGTTTAGTCCATTATTGTCGTGGTGGGAAGCATGACAGTACATAGGCAGTCATGGTGCTAGAGAAGAAGCTGGGAGTTCTATATCTGGATCAGCAGGCAGCAGGAAGAGAGAGTGAGCCACTGGGCCTAGCTTGGGCTTCTGAAACCTCAAAGCTTATACCCAGTGACATACTTCCTCCAATAAGGCCATACTCACTCCATCAAGTCACACCTCCTACAAGTGGCACTCTCTATGAGCCTATGGAAGCCATTTTCATTCAAACCACCATATTACTCAAGTAAACATTCTAATTAGCAATCTTGTTATTAATTTAATTTCTTCATTCACAACTTTATATATGTAGTATGTAACGCATTCTGATTATTTCCATACCCACCCGTTCTTACACATTTCCTACTCCTTTCACTTTCCTTTGGTGCTAGATATTATGGATATCTGAATGAATTCTGCAAAGAACAATAGCCACAAATGACTAGAAGATCATCAGCACCATATGATACACAAGCTCATGTTACTCAGACAATGACAATTGCTTTGGGCTTTCTCATTTGGGAGCCAATTCTTTTTGAGTCTTTCAGTCCCTTAGTGTTTTGGGAGAAGAAAGCTTTGTTCTAGACTATGGTTTCCAGGATAGTTGTCTACTCAATAATCTTGGAAGACAAAGTCTTCCCTTCAAGGAGAGAATGGAAGTGTTCTTATTGCCCATGAAATAAGACTTGGGAAACCTAAGCCCTGAGTTCTTTCCCTGCAATAAAACTCACCAAGACAGTGGTATCACTTGACTCTCCTCACATTGACAGTGAGGATTGGGGACAAGAGAGCTGATACAATTTGGGGCATAATCATGATGTGTAGTTATCTAAAAGTAGTTTTAAATCTTTATTATTTACTTATTTATCATGTGTATGCATGGTGTGTGTGTGTGTGTGTGTGTGTGTGTGTGTGTGTGTGTGTGTGTGATTCATGTGCATATGCATGCCTACTACAGCATGCATGTGGGAGTCAGAGAAAACTTGTAGGAGTCAGGTCTTTCTTTTCATCACATGTGTTTCAGGTACTGAACTCGGGTAGTCAGGTTTGGTGGCAGCTGCCATTCCACTGAACCATCTTGCTGGTCCTAAAAGTATCCTGTCTTCGGTCAATGCTCATGTAACTGTGGAAGGGGAACCTGTTAGCATTTTACCCAGGATTCAAGCTCACACACCCTACAGTGCTTTTATCCTTCTGAGTGCTCATATGTCATCGCACCATTGTGCTTCTGCTCCCATGGTCCAACAACAGCATCCTTTACAACCTGGATTTCCATTAACTTATAACCTTAAGTAATTACATCCCCCAGTATTCATTGCATCACAGTCCCTTGAATTTTCTTGCATCCACAGGAACTAAAACTCAAGACATTCAAAGCAGAACTAGTAATATTTCTTCCCCCAGTCTCCTTCTGTGGCTTCCTACTTTGGCATTCACAACATCTATGTAGCGCTTCAAGTCAGACTGGTATACCACCTTTAATTAATCATGAAGTTCTGTTTAATCTAGCCCATAAATCTTTTAAAGCAACCTGATTTCCTCTATCACCATGTTTGCATCCTAGTATAATAAACCATCACCTTTCTCCCGTATTATTATAGCCCTTTACTAAATGAGGTTTTTCCTTTTCGTCCTGCTTTCTGCCAAACCACCGTTTTCTAGTCTAGCCAACATGACCTATTCAAAATGAAAAATCTATACATTTAATCTTCCTATCTACAAACCATTGAATAATCTCCTTCTGTATCATTAATAAAGTCCTGTAGCCTTAATGAAGCCAGTAAGACTATATAGTTTTCTGGGATAGCCTCATTTCATGATATTCTCTCCCCATTCCATGTCTCTGTACTCTAGAGCAATATTCTTAGTTCCTCCTCAGAATCTAGGCAAGTATTCTTCCTTCTGAATTAAATGCTCTTTTGTCTCTAATGAATTTTTCTTCCTTTTCAGTTTTTAGGGTTTTGTTTCCTCTTTAGTTAGGAAACAGGGCTTATTTTCTTTTTCTTTATTTTTCTTTTTCTTGCTCCTCTGAACCCTTCAGTTTGTGGATTCTTAAATTGCAATCGAAAAAATCCAGAGTGGTTATATGCAAATCACAGAGGATGAGTCTAGAATTTAAAACTACAAACTACATGGAGGAAGACTGACACCCAGTTTTCCCATCTGAGCCCAGCCTTTATGAAATTCATTATTTAAATGATGTGCACTTTGGATATCCCAGCCTTGTTGAGATACTTAAAGACTAAGGTATCAGCTGGCCTTACAGGGAAGAAAAAAACTACCCAACCAAGAAGTCAACAAAAAGTCATGAAAGATAACTGATGATTGCATGCTACAGTCACTAACTTGGGTTGATTTATGAAGCAGACACAGAGTTGCCTTGTCAGAAGCAAGAAATATTATGGCAACAGTTGAAGTGGTCTGTAACCCCATGGAGAAAGATTTTGGCAAAACCACACTCCCCTCTCTCTATATAAAGCAAGAGACTAATCTGATGAGACCACAGAGTTTACCTTTTCATGATGGAGGAAGTCCAACAAGTCCTTAAACCCTAGAATACTGGGTAGTGATGCCAGGACTTGGGAACCATAGTGACAGTTCAGTTGTAGTACCTGCTGTTGGCAAGTCAGACACTCAGAGGTTGCTAGTCAGGAAAGATTTGACAGTGAAAGATTATTCTGTTGGACTTAACCTCCACAACTACTACTTGGTTCATAAGCTCATTGGTCAAGGACAATGGGGTTGACAACAGGTGGCTTTCAAGAAGTAAATGACTCTGACACACAGGGGTGGGGGGGCAGGGAGTGGATATGTGGAACTAGGAAAAGTGCCTGGAGCACTTAAGTGATTGCAAGCCCATGTGGGTTTTGGGTATGTAGAAACACATTGATCATTTTGCCTGTGTTAACAGTCTATTTTTAAAAAGAAAAAACAAGATTAAATTATGTTTCCATTAAGAATAATTCATACAAATAATTCGTTGAGCTGTTTCAAGAGAAACTCTATCTGTAAGAAGAGAATCAGATGTAGAAGTTGAGTCCTGAGCCAAGTACTTAGTAGCTCTTGGGTGTAATGTATGGGGCTAATTTTTAGTGATTAAAGGAGAAAGTAGATAGAACACTGAACAGTAAGGAAGTGGTATGTGATTATAAAAAACGAGAGGATGCACAAACTGAAAGGAAGCTGCATGGCAGAAAACAACCAAAAAACAAACTAAAGAACAATGATTATCAGTGCAAACTGGCTTAACATCAAGCCTAGCTCATCAGTGAGGCATTGTGCTGCCAAATGTGTACAATATTTAAAGAAGAGGATTTAATGTACATTCCTGCTTCTGAGTCTTTTCTTCCCTGTTGTTCTGCACATAAAGATCCATTAAAGGTATACAATTAACAGAAGACTGCAAGTTTTATATTTAGACTCAGAACATGATCCATTTCCAAGAAAAGAGGTGACTAGTTATGTGTCATGTTATGATCTACTAGCTTCCTAGTTGTTACAAATTTGAAAGATAAACTCATGGAGACAAATGTGAAGTATTTCAAGTTCTATCTCAAATTGTAACTGTAAGGAGATCACAGCTATCTAAACAAGAAGACCATAGACTTAATGAATGACTCAATTTCTCAAGAGTTTCCTACACCACCAATGTTCTAATTCTAATAGTTTTAGAGTGAACTTGGTGAAGATTGTGTGAGAGAGGGTCTAAAGATCTAACATCTATTGTACTGACCGTGTGGTTGCCAGTGGGTTTTAATGAGGAATTAAAAACAAGTATTTATTGAGTACTTCCTTGTGACTATATGATAATAAAGACATGGAATAGAGTCAAATTTCATTAACTCTGCCAAGTGAAGTATTACAGATAGAGTAATCTATAGTCTTATCAGCTTGGTAAATAATCATCACAACCGGGCTGGAAAAGATCCTCATTTTGTCAGGTTTTTCTCATGCAACAGTATTGGCTGAATTAATGTGTCTGCTACAAAATGAAGAGAACAAATGCCCTGAGAATACACTTTATGGAAGAAGTTAAATCTAGATTTCTCTAAAACAGGAATATCTTATTTAAATAAAGCAAATATTTGGCCTCCAAGTTAAGCATTTAAACACAGCCCTAGTGCATAAATTAATTTTAACTTTGTTTTAGACATCATTAAAGCGTTCAGCTGTAAACTGGCGCCTATACATTTTGGGGGGCCTGGTTATAGACTATTAACTGTTAAATAAATAGTAGCGTAAACTCTTATTCTGAATCCAGGCGTACAGAACTCTTTTATTTTTATTCCAGAGTTTTGCCTGGGCAGGAAATGCTTTTACCCCCTTTCATATGGAAATTATTTCCACAATATGCACCATCAATATTCATCAAGTATCACACCAATTAACAAACCGTGAATAATCTGGAACAAAAATTTAATGCATGAAAACCCACAAACATCTAGGTGGCTGTTAATAAGGCTATGTTTGAGGTAATCACAGACAAATTTAATTTTAAATATGCTTCCCTTAAGGAAGGAGTATCAATGTTAATTTAAGAATTTAATTTGTGTGGTGTTTTAATAAAATCTCTTTTATGAAATCTTTGTGGAAACATCACAGAGTAACTTTGCTTACCAACTCAACATTTGATTTGCTTTTACATGATGAGAATGTACCACTATTTTTAGAGTTACATAACTCAATTGTGTCTCTCTTGTGGGCTTATACAGTGATTTTTTAAAGGCATAGACGTATTTTAATTGACAATCGACTTTTCAGTTTCTGTGGGATATATATGTATGTATTCGCAAGCATCTGGTAGAGGTCAGAGGATAATTTGCAGTAGTTGGTTCTCTCCTTCTACAATCAGGGTCCCTGGACTTAAACTCAGGCCGTCAGCCTTGGTAGGCAGCACGTTTACCTGCTGAGCCTCTCTGGCCCTCCTTAGTGTTTTATTTAAACTGGTGACTGTAAATCCTAAAGAAAGCCATTTTTTTTCTTGTTTAAGCTTCATAGCAGATGAAGTAGAGGTACCTGGACCGAATTCTTTTGCACTGCTTAGTATAAGAATAAAATAAAATCCATAAAAGTTACGGAGAGGAAATTAGAAAGCTATAAGCTAAAATTAATGCCAGTGAAAATAAAGATACAATAGAAAGAAATCTTAAGAAGAAAAGGCTATTCAAACAGATAAATCTCTGCTGTAACAAATCAGCAGATAAGGATTATTAGAAATAGAAAAGAAGATTAATTAGCACCAAAGCAGGACTTATAAGTGCTGCAAAAGGAGAAACTACACACACACACACACACACACACACACACACACACACACACACACACAAATAAAAACAAAATAAATCTTTAAAAAATCATCATTCTCTAGTACAAAAAATTAATTAAATTGTTCTTGGCCCATGTGATATTTTATTCATCTTCTATCAAAAGTTCAAAGATAATATTTTTAATGTTATATAAACACCCCCAACACAGCAAAACCCAAACAAAACCAGCCAATGCAAACCTCATAACTTCATTACATTTTATACATCTAATGGAGCTCATGAATTAACAAAATTAGGATATTAAAGTATAAGAAAGTTAAGCGTCAGTTTATATCACTCATGGGTGTAGCATAAAAGTTTCAAATCAATACATACCAGTAATGTTCATTTGGACATATAATCAGCTATTCTTAAAATTTTGTCAAAGTCCCTAGAACATTAATCCATTTGTTCTTATTCAATTTATGATTATTTCTACCATTATAACAAATGGTTCCTATTCTGATTTTTTCTTTTCTTAGTCTTGCTTTCTTGAATTTACTTCTGACTTACTAAATTTTTGTCCCATTTTAGTTTTTATTGTTGTGTTTTCCTTTGTTTACTTGTTTTATTGATTGATTTTTTTTTTACTTGGCATATTTTCACCATGAAGTCTTACTCACTCTATTTCCCAGGATAAACTCGCAGGTCCTGGCATTAGCTCGTGGGTGATGCTGTCACTGGAAGACATCTCACTCCCCATTTCCTGTGATAGGAATTCCTATTTTCTCCCACACCGTGAACAACATTTTCATCTCCCTTTGTCTCATGCTTGGAAAGTTAAAGACTATGATTTTGAGCAATTTAACGTATTTGAGAATGCATTATGAGTTTCTTCACTTTAACTAGTGAACAGGAGCAGGGAAGTTTCATAGCTGCATTGGCTCCTTGGTATTTTAAGGTTTGAGTTTTTTTGTTTGTTTGTTTTTCCTCTAAAATTCAATTATTTTAGATGGTTAATAAGAATTCTTATTTCCTCACAAATTCTCCAATGTCTTTCTTTGCCATTCTTTTATACCTTGATTTCTGTTTCTTTTTCTTTTACTTTTAATCTTGCCTGGGATTGATAGGAATCTAGGATTTGAAGATTCACAACTGTCACCATTTCCAGGCAAACACTTAGCTCTCACATTTTTGATTCTGCTTTGTTCCTACTTTCATTTAAGGTTACACCTAGAATAATGCTTAGATATTCAATCAATATTTTTAAATCTTTTCTTCACCTTTAAACTCTTTTTATTATTTATACATATGTTTTCCTAGATTTAAAAATATATGCTTTTTCTTCTTCGAAAATTCCAGACGTTTATTAATATGTATTGATCATTTCAATTCATCACTAGCTTCCTCCAATTCCCCTTAGGGCTGCCAAACCTATCTTCCTCCCAACATCATTCCCCCTTCATTGTTGTTGACTTTTACTTAAGTTATAATTTTTAATTTATTAATTCTTTTGACATTTTTATTTGTCTCTTATTTAATTCAACAATACAGATTTTCTTATTAGATCCTGGATGCTTTCCTCAGTTCCTTTAAAGTATTTTCACGAGAATGGTGAGGTGGTTTAGCCATAAGGAGCTTGTCACCAATGGTGGTGACCTGAATTCTGTTTCTGGGACTCACTTGGTAGAAAGAGAGGACCCATTCCTGCAAGATGTCTTCTGACCTCCACCCTGGAATGTGGTACCCATAAACATACACAATCACACACAATAAATGAAACAAATAAAAAATATTCTATCTTCTATAAGTTCTAATTTTAAAAGTTACATTAGGAGTCTCCCTTTTATGTCTTTATATAAATATAGCTTTTAAAATGTTTTGTTTCCAGGGAGTTTGGGAAATTTCTAAGTGCATCCTATATGACCCTTTCATTTTCTTTTATACTTTCTGTTTACAAGTAATGTGCTAGATT
Organism: Peromyscus eremicus; assembly: GCF_949786415.1. Classification (NCBI taxonomy): domain Eukaryota; kingdom Metazoa; phylum Chordata; class Mammalia; order Rodentia; family Cricetidae; genus Peromyscus; species Peromyscus eremicus. Next base: position 59,654,419 of record NC_081420.1, on the reverse strand, counting down.
ATGAAAAACCTTTGATATTTAAATTTATTAATTAATTGGTATTATTAATATCTCTTCATAGCAATTCAACTCAACTGAGGTTTTTATTTTGAGAACATGTTTAAATTATTATATTTCATCTATATCTCAGAGGGGTATTAGCTGAGTTCACTTTGAAGTAATGTTCTGTTGGGTGCCAGTTTGTTCTTACTCTTCAATTTTTAAAGTGTGAGTGTGTGTGTGTGTGTGTGTGTGTGTGTGTGTGTGTGTGTGTAAATTTACCTCAAATAGTTTAGCTTTGATTGTTTCTAGGTACAAGATCCTTATCAGGTAATTAGGAGGGAGGGACAGACATGGACTTGATGATCTTCCTCCTTAGCTTGACCTTGAGGTAATCCACGTGTCTCGTGTGTACCTGATCATATTTGGACTTGATGCCATCATTCCCTGATCAGTTCAGATTGTTTGAGTTTGAATAAATCAATAGCTTACTGTCCAACTTATGCTTAACTGGATGATAGTCACATGGCTCCCTCCAGATCTTGTTCTGACTCTGAGCTTTGAGCTTCCTGAAAAATCCATCCATCTCTTTCCAAGTTTGAATTATAATTTCCTTTATTCTGGTTTCTCTGTGATTCCAATCTCATTTTACTTCTATGTTTTAGAAAGTCTTCAGACATTTCTATCCATTGCTCTTTTTATTTGTATTAATTGGTTAATTAATTAGTTAATTGTTTTTTCTTTAGGCCAATTATTACCTTACTGTTTCAAATTAAGTGAGGTTAAACAAGTTTTAGTGGGAGAGGAGTGAAATAGTAATGTTCACATCTTTCTCTTTCCATCTTCTGACATATTTATCTCAGTTATTTAAGTACAATTATGAAATGTTATGATTTAACAGTATTTTCCTTAAATGTGGCTGCCTCTTGGTTTAAACATTCTCTACCACTTGATAACCATTTTACTACTATAAATAACAACAGATTGGTTGTATATAGAAATATACATGTATACATTTTCACACACATCTAATCCCTTAGTTTAAAATAAACCAATTGCCGCTGAATTTTACTGCTTTGGGTACCAGTGGATATCACATCTCAAGTTCAAGGTAATGTGTAATGTGCCCAGTTGTCAGAGAGACGCAGGAGGCTCGGCTTTAGGAGCCTCTGTTGTCAGCCTATCTGGAATGCTGATTAAGAGTAAATGCCTCTTGTCACCAGACTAAGTCTAACTAAGTTTCACACTAAAGAAAAAACAACACTTCTGCCAGATGTTCAAAAAACAGTGTATGTGCTATATTTAAGTAGCAATTCAAAGGTGATGTCTTCACCTCTATTTTTATATGTTCCTTCTTAAGCTATCTTTGCATCTGTAGTTAGTAAAATGTATAATTATATATCTATGTCTGTTGATCTATCTATCTATCTGTCTGTCTGTCTATCTATCTATATCTATCTATCTATCTATCTATCTATCTATCTATCTATCTATCACATATGTATTTATATATCTGGTGAAAGAAGGAAGGAGAAATATTACTTATATACAACTCATATTCATATTTTAAAATCGTAACACAAAATGCAATGATATTAGAATTTGAGCCTTTGAAAAAGTCACTAAGGCTCAATGAAGTCACGAAAATGGGCCCTAGGGAAGGGATCTGTGCCCGGATTAAAAAGAGATATCAAGGAGCCTGGTCTTTCTCTGACCATATGATCACACAGCAAAAAGCCAACCGACTACAGGCAAAGTCAAAGTTCTTTCTGTTTAGAACCAAATCATTCTGACATGATCTTGGCCTTCCAGCCTCTGAAAATGGAATCTTTGCTTAAGACTTTTGTCCATAGCTTGTTGTTGTAGTAGCCTAAGAAGACTAATGCCACTACACAGTACACACAGAATGATATATACAGTTTTTCTCTGATTCAGGGTGACAAGCCTTACTTACATAAAGACTAACATTTTTTTCCTCTTAGGAAAATAGTTTTTTCCCCTCACATAATATATCCTAATTATAGTTTCCCCTCTATCCCTCACTACCACCCCTCCCATCCAGAACCACCCCATTTCTATTTCCCATTAGAAAATGAACAGACTTCTATGAGATAATAATTAAATAAAATATAATAAGACAAAACCCCAAAGACATATCAGAATTGGACCAAACAAACAAACAGAAGGAAAAAGTCCAAGAGAAGGCACAAGAAACAGAGACTCATTCCGTTGTACACTCAGGCATCCCATAAAAACACTGAACCATAAGCCAGGAGGAAGAGGAGGAGGAGGAGGAGGAGGAGGAGGGGGAGGAGGAGGAGGAGGGGGAGGAGCCCTGACAAATATTATGAGGTAAGGAACCTCCAGAGATGCCTTTCAGGGCTGGTCATCTACTGCTGGGCACATAGACTACACTTAAGAGTGGTTTGTCTTCCCGGGTGAGACTCCTTTGGAGAAAATTAGATTTTCATTTAAAAGTGTTTATCAAGTGGAGATTGCTTCTGGGTTAGGGATGGGGCATACACCCACTTATTTCAGTACTAGGACTTTAGCGGGTGCAGACCCACGCAGGCCCTGTGCATGCTGCTTCAGTCTCTGAGTTTATATGTGGGCCAATCATGTTGATACAGAGGGCCTTGTTTTCTTGGCATCTTCCATCTCCTCTGGCTCTTACATTCTTTCTATCTCCTCTTCCGTGGGGTTTCTTGAGTCCTAAAGGGAGGAATTTGATGGACACATCCCTTTTAGAGCTATGTGTTCCAACATCTCTCACTCTCTAGATAATGTCTGTCTGTGGATCTCTATATGTGTTCCCATCTGCTGCAGGAGGAAGTTTCTCTAATCATGGTTGAGGAAGACATTGATCTATGAGTATAGCAGAATGTCATCAGGAGCCATTTTATTGCTATTTTTTTTTTTGGACAGTAGTATTTGGTTTTACTCCAGGTTGCTGGGCTCTGTAGTCTTAGGTTCTTGGTCTCCCAAACTATATTGAATATGGTTTCCATCTTATGGAGTCAGCCTTAAGTCAAATCAGATATTAGTAGGTTATTCCCACAAGATTTGTATCACCATTGCACCAGCATACCTTGTAGGCAGGATACCATTGTTGATTCAAGGGTTTGTAGCTGTGTTGGTGTCTATATTTCTCCTTTAATAACATGTATCCTTGTATCAAAGACTCTAGAACATAGGGGTGAAGGCTCCATGTAGCCACCAGCTCGACATCTCCATGTTCAATAAGTGGTGATAGGTATTGTCTTCAGCAATAGGTCCTTGCTGTCAGTTTGTGGAGAACAACTTAGAGTTGTTTAAGGGTTCCTGTGGGACCCCTTTCACCACCAACTCAAATGGATGCAACCCATTCCTGGTACTAGAAGCTTCATTTGGTAACAAGGGATGGCCAGTTGAGGCTCTGTCTCTCCCATTATTTGCAATTTCAACCACTATATATATGGGAGCTTCTACTATATTAGGTCCCACATTACCCCTAAGATAGCCCTTAATTTTAGCTGACTCTATCCTGTATTCCATTCCTTGTCCCCCTTTTCTCCCTCTCTTCCCACCTGACCCTTCTATTCCATCTCACCCCACTCATCTATGACTATATATTCTATTTCCTTTTCCTAACAAAATCTATCTCTCCTCCCTATTCCCTCACTCTACACCTAGCTAACGTCTGTGGTTCTACAGTTTGTAGGTTGGTTATTGTTTATTTAACAGCTAAATTCCACATATAAGTGAAAACATACCATATTTGTCTTTCCGGGTCTGGGATACCTCATACAGGATGATTTTTTTTTCTAATTACCTGTGATGCTCATGATGCCATTTTTTATGGCTGAGTAATACTCCATTGTACAAATGTACCACATTTTATCCATTGACTCTTATGTTGAGGAGTATGTAGGCTGCTTCCAATTTCTGCCTATTATAAATAGAGCAGAAATGAACATGTTTGATCAAGTGTTTCTACGATAGCAAGACACATATTTTGGGTATATGTCTAAGAATAATATAACTGGATCTTAAGGTAGATTGAGTCCCATGTTCCTAAGGAACTGCCACACTTCTTTCCATATTGGCTGTACAAGTTTGCACTCCCACATGAAGCATGATCCTAATTAGTCTTATCAGATAAAAACCTGGAGTCAGATATTGAGGGTGAAAGCTGAAAAATCAGAGAAGCTGAGCAGCCAGTCACTAGAGAGTTCTTATTGCTGTGAATCCCCAGACCAAAAGGGAGGTGATCTTGTCTGTATGAATCCTCAGACTGAATGGGGCCTGAGATCCTGTCTCTACCTGCCTTATATTCCTGTCTCCACCTCCCAAGTCCTGGGATTAAAGGTGTGAACCACCACCAACTAGCTTTGTTTCTCTTTTTGACTGGTTCAATCTTGTATATCCCAGGGTGGCCTTGAACTCTTGATCTTCCTGCTTCTTTCTCCTGAGTGCTTGGACTAAAGATGTGTGCCACCATTGGCTGGCCTCTATGGTTAACTAGTGGATAGCTCCACCCTCTGATCTCCAGGCAAGCTTAATTTGTCAGAACATAGACAAAATACGATACAACACCCACCAGCAATGTATGAATGTTTGCCTTACTCCACATCCTCACTAGTATGAGCTGTCATTTTTGTTATTGATCTTAGCCATTCTGATGTGTATAAAATGAAATATCAAAGTATTTTTAATTCGCATGTCTCTGATGACTAAGAATATTGAACATTTTTTAAGTGTTTCTCAGCCATTTGAGATTCCTCTTTAAAGAATCCTCTGTTCATCTATGTTCCATTTTTTAAAAAAGCATATTATTTGTTTTCTTGATATTTAGTTTTTTAAGTTCTTTATATATTTTGGATATAAAGAGCCCTCTATCAAATGTGTAGTTAGTAAAAATCTTTTCTTATTCTATAGGCTGCTACTTTGTCCAAATGATGTCTTTTGCCATGCAGAAGATTTTCAGTTTCATGAGGCCCCATTTATTGGTTGTTGATCTTAGTATCTATGCTAACAGTGTTCTGTTCAGAAAGTCTTCTCCTGTGTGATAGAGTTCAAGACACAATAGTCCACTTTCTCTTCCATCGTGTTCAGTGTATCTGGTATTATGTTGAGTTCTTTGATCCACATGGAGTTGAGTTTTGTTCAGGATGATAAGTATGGATCTATGTGGATCCTTCTAAACACAGCTGTCCACTCTGATCAATACCATTTGTTAAAAAATTAGGCAATGTTCCTTCTGTTCCTATTTTGTGAAATAATTTGAGCAGTATTGGCATTAACTCTTCTTCAAAAGTCTGGTAGAATTCTGCACTAAAACCATCTGGTCCTGAGCTTTTTTTGTTTGGGAGAATTTTAATAATTGCTTTCATTTCACTAGAGGTTATATGTCTGTTTAAATTGCTTATCTGTTCTTGATTAAACTTTGGCATGTATTGAAAAAATTATCTTTCTTTCTTTTTTTTTTTTTTTTTTTTAGATTTTTCCAGTTTGGTGGAGTACAGGTTTTAAAGTTTGTCCTTCTGATTCTTTGGATTTCCTCAGTGTGTGTTGCATATTAAGTAACAAATTTTAGTTGAAACATTTAACTTATAATTCAAAAATTCCTTCAGACTTGAAAGAAAGCTTCAGATAAGGGGTCCTTTTGTTTCCTTATTTGGACCTTGACCTTGATGTTTTTATTATAGCTCTAGTATTTCTAGGTGACTATCCAGCAATTTGGCTTGCATCATTCCATTCGCATTAAATTCTACTTTTGGATGAGGTGCTAAAAATTCTCTCTCTCACTTCTCTCTCTCTCTCTCTCTCTCTCTCTCTCTCTCTCTCTCTCTGTATGTGTGTGTGTGTGTGTGTGTGTGTGTGTGTGTGTGTGTGTGTGTGTGAAAGAGAGAGAGAGAGAGAGAGAGAGAGAGAGAGAGAGAGAGAGAGAGGAGAGCAGGGATGAAGTTAGAGCAGGAATGCAAGACAATAACCTGGGGGTGGGAACTGAAGCAGAGACCACTTGCTCTCCATGGATTGCTTAGTTTGCTTTTAAGTCAACTCAGGATCACCTGCTCAGGGATAGCACCACTCACAGTGGGATGGGCCCTTTCACATCAATAATTTATCAAGAAAATACACTACAGGCCAAACTGATAGAAGAATTTTCTGATTTGAGGTCTCCTCTTCCATTATGACCCTAGCCTGGGTTGAGTCAACAAAATGCTAAACCGCACACCCTTCCTGAACCCTATAAGAATAGGATGACGAGGTATGATGTTAAGTACAGTGACAGCGCCGATTCTTGTGCTCTACACATATCACACTATACTAGAACTAAAAGTCCCAAGACTGAAGGGTAGTGACTTTCCGAGATGAAGTCCTAAGTACAGAAGAATGGAGTTCACAGTGAGGCAGAAAATTAAGTGTGATTTAGAGCACAGCTGAGCTCCTGTGTCTGTAATGGATGAGTTATGTGACTGGGTGAGAATACGCGCTTTCCCTAAATTTAAGTTTTGATTTTAGAATGAGAATACCATTCCTTAGTGTTGTTGAGAAGAAAAAAAAAGTAGTACTCAATCTTTGGGGGTGTCAAATGACCCTTTCATAGAGGCTGCATAAGACCATTGGAAAACACAGATATTTACATTATAATTCATAACAGTAGCAAAACTACAGTTATGAAGTAGCAACAAAAATAATTCCATGGCTGGGGGTCACCACAACATGAGGAATTGTATTAAAGGGTCACAGCATCAGGAAGGTTGAGAACCACTGATTTAGGTGATGGTGACCAGTTGATAACTGGTGTTGACTGGTACTGATCTTGTAGTTATTAACTGTGCTGTTAAACAAACACAGTTATTATATGTTTCTACTTTTGCTTATTGGTATTTTTTTTACCCACAGTCCTTACAAAATATAAGTTAATGTGGATGTATGCTATTCATTGACCTGTGTCATCAATTGCCTGGAGTTCTCAGTCTTATAGAATTGATTTATGTTCTCATTTCTTTTGTATCCTGACCATGTGATTAGGGAAAAATTGCTTAAGCCTCCCTTAGCCTGGTTTTCAATACAGAAATAGAATAAGAACACCTGCCTTTTAAGTCTTTAATGTGTGAGGATTAAGTACAGTAATACACATATGCAAATATATACTGAGAACCAAGAATAGTGTCTTCAAAGGGTGTATAATGCATTATGCTTTCTATTAGTGACATTCGATCGTACGAATATATATTTTTAAGTAGCAAGAATTTCTGGGAAAACACATCTAATAAACATGTAAAACTTCTCTTATTTTGCTCTGTACTTTTTTATATCACAAGATTCCCTTTCCTATCCCCAAGCCCCAAATTACTGTCTTTGTTTGCTTTAAAAAGAAGAGATGCTACAGGGAGGAAATCAAGCAAATAATGTAACTAGAAAAAAAGCTGTTAAAATGCACACCCCTAAACAGATTTTAAAAGAGATACTAAATAACCCATTGTCTCCAAAGAAAAGGAAAGCAAACAGATAAAATCACAACATACACCAGGGATGAAAATCCCCAAGTGAAAAGGTGGTTATATAAAAAGCCATTGAACAATGTAAGAACTATAAATACATACAGAATGTCATCATCTACTGTTTCTCTGAGAGACATGTTCCCTTTCAGAAGTGCACACCCATCTGTTCAAGACAAAGCCACAGTGTGTTCTTAAATTACTTACAGCTCTTAAACACCTACTCTTAGGGTTCCAGTTTCTAAGGTATTTAAATTTTATTGAAATGTGTTTAAAGACAGTTTTACAGCCCTGGATTTGGAAAGAGATAACAGACTTCCCATAACCAAATTACTCTTAAACATCTGAGGACTTGACTGAATATGAATTAAACCTAGAAAATATGTAGGAAAAAATTAAAATTCCAGGCTCATTTATGCCATACCTTGGAAGGTATTTTTGAAGATAACGAAGGTCTTAAAGATGGCAGTAAGAATTTAAGTAATAAAAATCTTTGTTTTTTGATTTGTTTAATTTCAACACCTTATTTCTACAGACTGGTTTTATGAATACACTCAGGATCATATGACATCATGTCTAAGACTATATTCCATAAGTTTTGACTGAATCATCATCAGACAAAGAGATCTTAAACACTGTACATTCTTATTTCAAGAGAGTATTCTAGCATTAATGCTTGCTTACAAAGAGGATGTTCTAAGGTTTTCTTCATGTGATCCTACCTCAAAGTTTTGCATGATATTTTTGAGTTTTAATAAGCTTACCTTGTAAATAAAATTTTGCAGATTCTTTTATTCTTGATCACTTTGAAAGGACATAAGGAGGGAAGATTAGTCTGACTTTCAGAGAAATACTTAGAATGAATAAAACTTGTTGGAGACAGTAAACCACATGTCATATTTTCTCTAGTACCTTACAAAGGTATCATGAGTGACATGTGTAATGAAGAATGTATTCCTTGGTAGTTTACCATGAGAACAGCCTAGCAGTTACAACAGAGCCTCATGAGGAAAATAGCTCCATAGATATAACTGTGCATTTTTCTGTTTTTCAACTAGAAATAAGGGATATGGTGATTTTCTCCCTCATCAAAGAATAGAAAGAAATCAAAATGGAATATGGGATGAAAGCTACAAAAGGCAGAGAACTAATCTTACATGCTTTGCCAAATACGAATAGAGAATGACTCCAGAGACAGCCAGAGTTGCCAAAGTTGCAAATTTGTGTCTCTTCTAGTAAAAATGTTCTCTGTTTAATTGGAATGGCCCTTAAATCAGCCAGAAAATGAAGGGACTCAGTGAACTAAGACAAGAGGTACCAGGATTTAAAGAGAAGGTTGTAAGGAAGTCTCAGGTGTGCCTCAAAAATAGTAATGAGGATAAATATGACTTAGATCATATTTTCTTAAACTCCTTTTTTTGCTATTGGCTTATTTTTATCATTTGTGTTTAGTTATCCCTTTTATTTTTGAGATGCTAATATAATTACATCAGATCCCCTCCCTTTAAACACTGTTAAATAACCCTCCTTTTCCTCTTTTAAATATTTTATTTATTGATACACAGGCACTTGCACACACATACATACACACACATACACTCACATACACACACTCCTAAATACATGAATACAACTTGCTCAATCTTCATAATGTTACTTGTATGTATATGTTTTTGGGCTGACCACTTAGTGATTACCAATTGCTTTGTTTTCACTGGTGAAGACTATGACAGCATATTTTTAATGAACACTTTTTTTTTGTTTATATCTATTTTAGCTTTCTATGATACTTATAGTTATTAAAAGAACTTTCCTGGGCCTCTTCAAAGTTGAAGTTACTTATTGATGGCAAACCACTGACTGTAACCACTGTCAATGGCGTTTAGTCAAATAATTTAAATTGCCTACTTATATGATTCAGACTATGTCTTAAAAAAGGATTTAACTTTCTTTTAAAATTATGTATTTTTTCAAAGTCACATGCCTAAATGTACCCCTAAAAGAAGGACTGGGTAAACAAAATGGCTGTTTGTTTCCAAAGACAATGGATACAATGCAGTCCACTGACTCCTTGTTAGTACACTGGAGAAGTGGAAGAAGGAAATAAACACCCCCAGCACAGTAAGAACATCCAGGAAAGGGAATTCCATGATTACCACAATGTACCTGTTTTCTACCTCATGATTCTAACCGAGTTCTCATGTCCATCATGTTTATGTCACTTTCAGGCCACTGATGTGAATATTGGCTTCTGACTAGTGAAACAAAGGAACTTTGGTGGATTTGAATCTGAGTATCTTGACCTTCCTGTAAATACCTTTGCCTACCCTACTGGCAGAGACTTCTTCCATGCCTCTTTCTGAAGATGTCTGCTTCTCCTAGCTTGCAGATACTACAATGGTCTTATATTACAAGGTGTTGTGAGTGGCTGTCTTCTGAGACAACTGCCATCTTGGGGAGGTCAGCTATGCCCTCTTGCAATAGGTTTACCCAGATGTGCTTATTAACTGTTTGCACACCTTGGAAGGGTGGAGAGAGTCACGGACCCTCACTTGAGTATGCAGCTGCTCATTACCACCTACTGTAGACAACTCTGCCTTAATTATGAGTGGGCAAGAGGCCAGTGTCAGGTATATAGGCCAGGGAAGACTAGGGGAAGAGGCCTCAATCTATATAGATATGTGGCTGTAGAAAAACCCTCAGCCTTGCTGGGAAAGGGTTTGCTGGGTGCAGCCTGTTGTGGGAGGAACAGCCACATCCTATAAATAACCCCTCACCTACGGTCCCTAAGGAAACCCAACAATCTCATTGGTTCCCCAGAGTGAACTTTGGAGGAATCATGTATTAGTTTGCATTGGGAGCTTAGGAGAAGTGGTAGATACCATCTTTATCCTGCCCTGGGAAAGAATTTTAGCAACTTAAGGGGATGTTTATTTGCAAAATCTTTACACTAACCATCTCTCATGGCCTCTAGATTCATACTAGAGTCAGTTCCAATATAACTAAGGAAGATGCATATGGAGAGTGTCCTGTGAAGAATTAGATTCATGTACTCAAAGAGCTAGAGAGTGCAGTTCAATTACATCAGGAGAAATTTAGATATATGGCCTGGCTATGTGGATCATATCTGTAATTCCAGCGTTCGTTCCAGAAGTAGAGATAGGAAGATTATGAGTTCAAGGCCATGTTTACTTATATAGTGAGTTCAGGATGATGAGCTAAATAGTAAGACCTCAACTGAAAACAAACAAACAAACAAACAAACAAGAAAGGCTTGCAATGCTTAGTTTAATTCTTAGTTTAACACAGAAAAGGAAGGGATCTTGGGATATATGTATACAAAAATAGAGTATAAATGTGATAATTGAGGTGAGTTGTCAACTTAATTAAATTTGGAATCAACTAAGAGACAAAACTTTGGGCTAGCAAATCAGAGAATTTTCTGGAAGGATTAACTGAGGGGGAAGATGATTCTCCAAAGTGGGTGGCCCAGATATAAGGAGGTCTGAGGGAATAGCTCTTGTTTTTCTTCTGCTTGCTTGCACCTGTTGCTGGTGAGTACATCTACTCCATCATTGCTACTGTAGCCACTGATGTCATCTTTGTTGAAAGTGCAACCCAGAATGTTCAGCCTTTCAGTGTGTAATGAGGAACAATGGTTGTCTAGGATTCTTCAGGCAATCAACAAAAGATTGGGATTACTGAGGCAAGTAACCTTATGAACTGAGAAGTTACTACCTCTCCGTTGTGATGATAACCATTGTTTGACTACCAAGTCCACATACATGTATGCCAAATTAATAATCCCTTTAAAATACATTCTTTCAATTGGTCCTGTTCCTCTAGAGAACTTGATTATATAGTAACCATCAAATCTATCAATATACACATACTTAGAAGAGACGCCAAGTTCCTTATACTAACTTGGAAAGCTAAGAAAGACTTTCATCAGTTGTTGCCATCACTTGATGGCAACCTGGAGTTAGTGTTGATCTATTGCAGATGAACCTGAGATGTAGAATTTCCTTGCTCTACTTGGTAGAATAAATGAAAAAAAAAAAGCTTGGAGAAACAGATACATTTATATGCTGATTCACCCATCCCTTCATGGTGGGACCTGAGAGGTCACATGTAGAGCTATTCTTTGGTGAGGTGACATCATCCTTGGAAAGCTCTAGATATGTCCTTTGCAGATTATTCCTGAAGAAATACCCTGCTGTGCTTTTACAAGTGTGTCTGTCCATGTTCTTTTTGACATTTAAAGGGACCCAGAGCCATTAATTAGCTAGAGTAACCATGTCTTTTAGGAAGGGGTGGGAATGCTGGGGATTTCTGAGACCAAATACCAAGCTTGCACACATGATAAGGGAATCAAAGCAACCTGAGGGCTATCAGCCAAGGTGAGGGTTTAGGGAAGTTGAGTGATAATTTTCTGGACCCATTGTATTGTCAGGTGTATCCACTATATCCAAGGATGAACTACAATTCATTTCCCACTCTTCATTTGTTTATTTTATTATTGTTGCTGTTGTTTATGAAACAGGATCTCATCACTTAGCCAAGGTTAGCATTGAACTCACATGTAGTTCAGGCTGACCTTGGACTTATAGTGATCTTCCTGTCTCAGTTTCTTGTGTACTGGGATTAAAAGTGTACTCCACCATATCTGTTGTCAGAGGACAGGTACTTGGCAAGTGGCAGCACCTCTTCATTTATTTCCAGGCTCATCATTTCTAAAACTGCTGAAAATACTCAGTCTGTGTTCCTAATCAACTCTCTCTCTTTGCAAAGGAGAGCATATCCTTTATCCAAACCAACCCAGAAGGTACACTTAACAAGGGTATGTAATTTTTAGGGCATCCATAGTGTTATAACTCTTTCATCTTGTGCTTAGAAAGAAGTAGAAATTCTTCCTAATCTTATAGGTCCTCCTTTTCTGGAACACATTCTTAATGAGAGCCAAATGGTGCTCATATTGAATATGCTGAATTTAGAACAACTGAAACAACAGAGTGACTCTGGTTCTTCTAAATTATAATTAGAATGCTCTTGTGGACTACAATTGTTTTTCTTTGTGTTGGATAAACCCAGCAAATATGTTTTATGTGATTTGTTTCTAATTTGGTGTGCATGATTCAATAAAGGGTTATGGCTTAGTTAACAAATGGTGTCACATAGTTTTCTATGAATCCACCCTTAGGCATGATCTCTTAACAAAAATGCAACACACAAAGTAATATTTCAAAGATGTAAATATGTATGAGAATTATACCCAGGGTGTCAGAATTCCACTAATAAGCATGCAAAGGAATATTTCCTATTTTAGATCATGTAAGATGGAGGACCATTGAGATCAGACGGAAGTGCATGGGGCTAGATCCATTGAAAATCCAACCCCCGTTTGGTAATTGTGCACTTGGTGATTCAAGTACATCATCACAATCACCAAAGGCAACCATGTGCTAAGAACTGAAGTTCAATTTTTTAAAACTTAACCTTTACTTCTTCACCTAATTTTAAATGGGATGACGTAAAGTACATGAGAGGGACTGGGAGTGAGGAAAGGAAACAGAAACACAGGGAGGAATAAGAGCACTGGCAATGGGCAGCCATTTCTCCATGTCAACTGCAATGTAGTTGGAATTGACTAAATGACAGAGGGCTCCAAAGCTGGATTTGGATAGGGTCCTTTCTCAGTTTTCTCTAAAGGGAGTGGAAAGTGCAAAGGATGCCAATTAAGTGTCTCAGCCATAATCTGAGTTAAAGTCAAAAGGAAATAAACAGAAGATAAATAGACTCATCTTATTAGACTACTACTTAGAGCCCAAACCAAGTATTTTTGGGATCAATACAAGAATAAACTATTTTATTTGTCATTTTCTATGATGTATTCTTCCTCTAGAGAGATTTGCCATCCAGGGAACCACCAACAGCATCAAGGAAAGGTCAAATTTATTAAAGATGAGAGACACATGAAAGAAAACAAAAGCCCATAGGATATGATTTTGACACCTGAACACACAAAAACCATGTCCATCAAGAAAATGCCCCCCCCCCCCGCCTCTGTAAGACATGGCCTCAGAGTAGGTGGACCCTCAACCAATGAGGCATAAATTACCTTCCCACCAGACCTTAGGTTACCCTCGGAGAATGAACCTATCCCTTTGGTTGCAATTCCAGAGCCTAGGCATGGTCTGACACTCAAAAGCTCTTGCTTAAGTGGTACTTTGTCTTAATTTATAAGGGATGTTTGAATTCTTAGTTTCAAAATTTGAAATTAAGGTATTATTTATATGTTATGTGTTTCACAAATTTCGAAGTTACAGTTTTATAAATTCTGTCAAAAATGTATGTCAAGTAACCATAAAAGGGAGATATTGTCCCCATCACTGCAAAGGATTTCTTCAGCTTCTGCTCCAGTAACTGCAGTGTAACTGCTGTTTGTTCCTATGAACCTCATCTAAATAGAAACACAAAGTTAGCAGTCTTCTTACAAAGATGTTCAGGCATTCTTTCCATGCCACTGATTGTCATATCTGATCATTTTGTCATAGGAGCATCTTATATTATGAATGTAGCACAAGGTCCTTTCCATGTTCTTGGGGATAGTCATCTGGTTTACTTCTAGTTCTTCTTATAATATGTATGGGTGCTCTGAGTATTTTGTATTTTTGTATAAATCTTCATGTACACACACACACACACACACACACACACACACACACACACACACACACACACATTTCTTTTGTGTATACAGACCTAGGCCAAAACTGCTAGGCTATAGAATTGGTATCCATTTAACCTTATTGTATATTTCCCAGGGGAAATATAATTTATCTCTTACATAAGGATTGTGGATGCTCTAGATTTATATGAGAGTATTAGTTCCCTGTAACTCTCTACATCCCTAGCAACACTTGATGTTATTGGTCTTGCCAATTTTAGCCATTTTTGCAGATGGGCAATGATACTGAATTTGGTTTCATTTATCATATCCTTGACTGCTCTTGTGTTGAGCACCTTTGGAGATTATTCTGAAGTTTATCCTCAAATATTTGCCATTCGAATTTTAAAAATTACTTGGTAGATTAAAGTTTTTTCTTTTATGTAAGCCATCAAAACTTCCTTGTATTATTGATATTATTTCCTGATTTGTGACTTGGAATTCTTTTTTTTTTATATTGCACATTACTTTATTTAGGCAAAACACTCATACAAAGAACAAAAATAAACACATTTTTGAAAAAATCAGACAGTTGATTGAATAAAAGTTTTGTGTGAGAACTGTGGGATAGGACCATTTCCCAGTGGTAGGCCAATGGCTGTATTTTTGGACTGGGCCCTTTTCTACACTGTGTCATACCAGTTGCCTGGACTTGCCATGTTCTAAAACAAGTAGGAGCCTCACAGGAGATGGGTATTGGTGAAATTATTAAGGTCAATGGGGCTTGGAACTTCCAGATCAAATGCTACCCACTACAGATGGGAATGAGTGCTCTCAGCAAAAAAGCATTATCTTTGCTTAAGAAGTTTAATGCCAAAGTGGTTGTACAAGCTTGCATTCCCACCAGCAGTGGAGGAGAGTTCCCCTAGCTCCACATCCTCTCCAGCATAAGGTGTCTTCAGTGTTTTTGATCTTAGCCATTCTGACAGGCGTAAGGTGGTATCACAGAGTTGTTTTGATTTGCATTTCCCTGATGATTAGGGATGTTGAGCAATTCCTTAAATGTCTTTCAGCCATTTGAGTTTCCTCTGTTGAGAATTCTCTGTTTAGTTCTATAGCCCATTTCTTAATTGGACTGTTGGGCATTTTGATGTCTAATTTCTTGAGTTCCTTATATATTCTGGATATCAGTCCTCTGTCAGATGTGGGATTGATGAAGATCTTTTCCCATTCTGTAGGCTGTCGCTTTGCTTTGTTGACCGTATCCTTTGCCCTACAAAAGCTTCTCAGTTTCAAGAGGTCCCATTGATTGATTGTTTCTCTCAGTGTCTGTGCTACTGGTGTTCTATTTAGAAAGTGGTCTCCTATGCCAATCAATATGGCGATTTCTTAGAAAATTGGGAATCCATCTCCCCCAAGATCCAGCTATACCACTCTTGGGCATATACCCAAGGAATGCTCAACCACACCACAAGAGCACTTGTTCAGCTATGTTCATATCAGCATTGTTTGTAATAGCCAGAACATGGAAACAACCTAGATGCCCTTCAACTGAAGAATGGATAAACAAAATGTGGTACATATACACAATGGAATACTACTCAGCAGAGAAAAACAATGACATCATGAGGTTTGCAGACAAATGGATGGACCTAGAAAAAATCATCCTGAGTGAGGTATCCCAGACTCAGAAAGACAAACATGGTATGTACTCACTCATAACAGGATACTAGATGTGGAACAAGGATGACTGGACTGCTACTCACATCACCAGGGAGGCTACCTGGAAAACAGGACCCCAAGAAAGACACAGGGATTGCCCAATGACAGAGAAATGGAATGAGATCTACATGAACAGCCTGGACATGAGTGGGGGTAGTGAAGGGCGAGGGTCGAGGGAAAGAGAGCTTGGGTGAGTGGGAGATCCCAGCTAGATCAACAACAGAGAGGGAGAACAAGGAATAGGAGACCATGGTAAATGAAGACCACATGAGAATAGGAAGAAACAAAGTGCTAGAGAGGCCCACAGAAATCCACAAAGATACCCCCACAACAGACTGCTGGCAATGGTCGAGAGACAGTCCGAACTGACCTACTCTGGTGATGGGATGGCCAAACACCCTAATTGTCGTGCTAGAAACCTCATCCAACTACTGAGGGATCTGGATGCAGAGATCCATGACTAGGCCCCAGGTGGATCTCTGGGAGTCCAATTAGCGAGAATGAGGAGGGTTTATATGAGCGAGAATTGTTGAGACCAAGGTCGGATAAAGCACAGAGACAAATAGCCAAACAAACGGAAACACATGAAATATGAACCAATGGCTGAAGGGTCACCAACTGGATCAGGCCCTCTGAGTGGGTGAGACAGTTGATTGGCCTGATCTGTTTAGGAGGCATCCAGGCAGTGGCACCGGGTCCTGTGCTCATTGCATGAGTCGGCTGTTTGAAACCTGGGGCCTATGCAGGGTCCCTTGGCTCGGCCTGGGAGGAGGGGACTGGACCTACCTGGACTGAGTCCACCAGGTTGATCTCAGTCTGTGGGGAAGGCTTTGCCCTGGAGGAGATTGGAATGGGGGGCGGGCTGGGGGGAAGGTGAGGGGGGCGGGAGGGGGGAGAACAAGGGAATCTGTGGCTGATATGTAGAACTGAATTGTATTGCAAAATAAAAATTAAAAAAAAAAAAAGAAGTTTAATGCCCCCCCTGCTGTTCTATGTGTGTGTGGGGAAAGGACCAGGAGGAGGACATACTTGGTAGGTAGCTCTTACCCACATCTCTCTTTCACTCTCTTTTCCATTTCCAATCTTCTACCTCTCTGTCTATCCTATAATGCTGCCCTCAAGGATAACAGTCTACCCACCAAGTCCTGGTGGTTTACATGTTCTCCTTCCTCTTCTGTTCTCAGGTCACCGGAACACATACTTCAACTGCATTAAGGTGCAATGTCACACCAGGTTCGAGAAGTGGTTCTCAGCTTCAGGCCAGACTTAGTGACTTGGAATTCTTAATGATGACTTCTAGAGAAACAGAAAAACACTTAATAATATTTAAAATATTGTAACAAATACACTGGAAATTATAAAATCCCCGTCCTCATCTCCCCAGCCATTTTTAGGTTCTAAATATACATATTAACAAACTTAATGTGGTTCATCTGAGGTCTCAGATTTTAATTTTATTTTCACACTAATATTCACTTTTCAGACACAATAATTTTTCTCTTTTCTTATTAGCTTCTGTTATATTCCTTACATTTCAAAATAAGAGTCCTCCCAGATTCCATGTGGAAATAAAAGGACATGCCTACTATGTGACAGATGCTGAGCATGCTCTGGAAATGCACAACTACCTTTTGTGCTCAGATCAATGCAATGAACTAATACTTTCCTCTTTTCACTGCTGAAGAAGCTGGGATCCACACATTGCCAATAGGCAGAGGCATCATTCAAGCCCAGGTGGTCTACCTTTGAACCCTCGGGCTTCCCCCTGTGTACCTGGCTGACTTCCAAATATAATTCCTAGGAAATGGTGTGACACAACAGATATAAAAATGTAATTTAAATGAGTCTCCAAAGAAATGAGTGTAAAACTCATTTTCTAAATAGTAATTCCAATTTAAAAAGAGGTTATAAAGTGATGGAAAATAAAGTCTGACTCTCCACATTAGAGAAACTGTCTTTTGTATGATCATTATGTATATGAAGAATCTTAGAACTAATCATTCTCTTCTAAAAACCTGATATTAACTTAGGAAAAAAGAATACATCAGGTCATGCTCATGATCTGTTGAAGTAAATGTAGCTCCTACTGAAGAAACAGCAATTAGGTATAAAAAGAAAGCGCCAATCCTCTTGATCAATACTTTAGAAGTGAGGCATATTAGGAAAAGGAACAGTTTTGAGTGAATACTGATCCTGTTGCTATGTAAATTCATGTCATAAACTCCTGAATTTGAAATGATAAATTTTAAAATACTGCAGTTGAAGAAGTAAGTGTGCTTTCTTGTGAATGCCCACCACCAGACTAAAGACACCATTAAAATATTCTCAAGTTGGAGGCTGCGATGATGGCTCAGTTGGTGAGGTGCCTGACATGTAAGCAGAAGGAATCCAATTGTCAACTTAAAAAGTCAGGCATGAGCCAGGGCTGTAATCCCAGCTCTGGGCAATAAAAGCAGGTAGATTCCTAGGTCTTATTGAGCAGCTTGTCAGTCAGTGAACTCCCACTTCAGTGAAAGAACTTGCATCTAAAGGAGAGATAGACAATCATCGTGTAGCACACTCCAAGTCAACCCCTGGCTATGCAGACGCACAGAAGAAGATAAGGGTAAGCTCATGAGGCCTTCACAGTAGCAGCTCTTTGTTCACACAGTAATGAAATACAGGAATATAATTGAGGAGATGAGAATGCAGAGATGCTGTGGTGGTTTGAGTCAGAATGGCCCTCATAGGCTTATGTATTTGAATGTTTGGTTCCCATGATTGGTGGAAATGTTTAAGAAGGATTAGGAGGTGTGGCCTTGTTGGAGAAGGTATATCACTGGGGGTCAACTCTGAGGTTTCAGAAGCCCACTACAGGCCCAGTCTCACTCTCTTTTGGCCTGCAACTTATGAATCAGATATGAGTTCCCAATTACTTCTCCAGTACAGTATCTCCCTGCCTGCCACCATGCTCCACCACCATGATGGTAATGGACTAAGCCTCTGAAACTGTAAGCAAACCCCCAATTAAATGTTTTCTTCTAAAAGTTGCCTTGGCCCATGCTTTTAATTCTGGCATTCATTCAGGAGCAGAGGTAGGAGGATCTCCATGTGTTTAAGGCCAGGCTGGTTTACATAGTGAGTCCCAGGAAAGCCAGGGCTATATACTGAGACTTAGCTTTAGAAAAAACAAAAACAAATTTTAAAAGTTAAGTCAACACAAAAAGAACTCATGACCTTCAAACCCATGAAGAGAAATAATATTTATTGTTTTGAAAAACTTGCTTATTCTCCACCATATGTTAATCTGTCTATAATAAATACAATGAGAATAAAGTACAGCTTTGGAATTTGAAAAAGAGCCTATATATAATTGTATTTTCATGTTCTTACAGTTAAAAAAATTAACATTTAATAAACTTTATTTTGAGCAATTTTAGAGCAACAGAAATAAGAAACATCAATAAAATATTCCAGAAGCTCCCATATTCCCTATAAGGATGCTTAATATTGATAATCTGTGTGGTGTGTGTGTGTGTGTGTGTGTGTGTGTGTGTGTGTGTGTGTGTGTATGTGCATGTGTGGATGTGTAAAAGCTTTTTGTTATTTTTTGGATAAAACACTCCCAAACACTCATGAGCTAGTGTATGGGGTTGAGAAGGGGAAGATGCTGAGCAGAATATCATCATATGTCTCAAAAGAGATTAAATAGCTCTCATAAGACATATTTGGTTTTCAGAGTAGTAAGGTGTTATAAAATAAAGCTAGGTCACATGCTCAATTCTTTTACCGTAGCTGTTTCTCTTCCTATTTCTTTGTCACATAGCAGAATCCCTCAAACAACATGGTCATTCATCCAGTTTAGCATCTAGAACTGTGAACTAAATGGGTTCATTTCTTTTCAATATATCTACTTTTACATATTTTATAATAGATACTTAGAATCATTACATTAATTTTTTCCTTATGATACTACAAGCTATTTAGGGACTCATATAATTTAAATGTTAGAATAAGACCTTACTCCAATACACTCTGGTTCATTTTATAAAATAGTTAGAATTAGGAACCAGTAGCTGGGTGCTAGGGATGCCTGATGCTAGTTTGTGTGTCATTTTTACTAGGCTCCAAATTAATGTGTTTGTATCAATCCATGTATACACACATAGCAATAAACAATTGTATGTCTACCAATATCTATCTATATTAAGCCAAATATGAGTACATCCTGGTGTCTCCAACTCTCATCCATTACATCATTATTCCATCCTCGTCCCTTTATGTTCAAGTTCCCACTACACATCAAAGCTACTTAGATGCTTCTCTACCACCACGGCTCTTGAACACATTGTTTCATACATGACATGCAGTTAGATTCTCAACAGTCTACATTCCTTTTTTTGGGCTCAGTCATCCTGTTTCAAATTTGCATATATTACAGTTTATGTTTTCTGTGATACATTTCTGTAAGTTTTGACAGCCTAATCTCACAAACCAGCCATTTGTTCAGCATACTGAAAAAGTTGCCATCCGAAAACCACCCCACATTTTACCTCTTATCCTGATTTTCCTCAGATTCCTGGCTATAACTAATCTAAAATTGTTTATACATTTTTGTCATGTCCAAAATTTCATACAGTTCGAATACTATAGTTTATAGCTTCTTAAGTACTTTTTTAACTTAGCAAGGGTCATTTCAGTTAATCTGGTTTTTCCAAGGTTTAATTCTAAATGTAATTTCTAACTATTGTTTTATTATATGAATGAACACATTTTTAAAATCTATTTATATATGGAAGGAATTCTCATTTGTTCCTATTTTTGGGTAATTATGAAAAAAATGTTGTGTTTGGTTTCAAGTCGTATTGTAGAAATAAGATTCTTGCCTGAATTGATAAATATAGAGGTCTATGGTTCTTGGATTATTGAGTCTATATTTACCTTTGTGAAAAATTAAGTCTTCCAAAATTGATGCACCATTTTGTAGTCTCATCAGCAGTCAAAGGGAGTTCTCTTTTCTTCACTTTCTCATGTTGTTACCATTACATTTTATTTAGTGACACCAGTACTTGAGGAGATATATCTCATCCCTGTTTTCACTTGCAATTTTCCAATGGAAAATTCAGTTAAGCACCTTTTCTTGTGATAATATGTCATCTTTGGAACTTCTTTGTTGAGGTGTCTTCTACGTAGATTACTTTTTTTCAATTCTGATTGAGTCATTTGTTTTATTACTGTTAAAATGTGTTTTTCTGTGGTTAAAAACATGTAACCGGAAAGCGTTCTTGTAACCATTTCAGAGTATATAACTAGGCAGTACTAATTTCAATCTAGACCTTAGGTACAGATATTTCACACATTCATGAACAAAACAATACAGGCTTGATAATGAATCTTAATGTTTCACTGCCAAGATCTCAGATGTATTTCACGGACTATTGAATCAGAATCTTCTTGATCATGGGAATATTCATTAAGTCAGTCAAAATCCTTACCAATTGGCCATAATACTATGTGATGTCCTAGGAATTTTACTAGAGAGATACCATTGCCTTTTTCTATTGTCTGGTGAGGACAAAATATTCACATGAAATGCAAAATAGTCTTGGTGTGGATCAATGAAGGGAGGAGAGAGTAGTGACCAATTAGAGGTAGAGATTTTTTTTTAAATTAATGTGTGTGTATGCGAGTTCACACATGTAGGTGTGCCTGTGCAAACTTGCCATGCTCATGCTTGTGGAGACCAGACATCAACTTGTAGAAGTTGGTTCTCTCCCTCTACCATGTGGGTCCAGGAGATGGAGCCTAAATCATTGGGTTTGGTGGCAAATGTACTTACTTTTGGAGCCATCAACAGCTCCCTACATATGGAGATTTATATACATGTGACCTGGACTGCAGCATAATATTTCACTGGCCACATTCTCTTTTATCTATCAGATGAAACTATTGACAAATTGAATATGTAGTGTAGCTAGAGTTTTCCTGCCTGGCCCACAGTCAGAACAAATCTCTCTCACCTGCCCGTCCCACAGCTGCTCAGACCCGACCAAGTAAACACAGAGATTTATATTGGTTACAAACTGTATGGCCGTGGCAGGCTTCTTGCTAACTGTTCTTACAGCTTAAATTAATCCATTTCCATTAATCTATACCTTACCACATGGCTCCTGGCTTACTGGTATCTTCACATGCTGTTTGTCATTGTGGCGGCTGGCAGTGTCTCTCTGACTCAGCCTTCCACTTCCCAGCTTTATTCTCCTCCTTGTCCCACCTATACTTTCTGCCTATCCAATGGCCAATCAGTGTTTTATTTATTGACCAATCAGCAACACATTTGCCATACAGACCATCCCACAGCAATGTAGGTTTGAGGTTACACAGAGTAAGTAATTTCTCATGGAGCCAAAAACCACTTTAAATGCTTTGAATATATTAAAAGTTAAACTTTCATCAACATTTCCTCATTAAACCATCATTTGAATCCACTGTTGTAATTTTACAATTAACTCCATTGATTACTGGTGACCTCTGATAAAAGGCTTCCAAATTTGCCTTGTGACATGTTTTCACAGCAGGGAATGATACCACTTGTAGACAGAGTTTTCCTGTCCCAACTGCTTGTTCCCCAATAATTGTCAGCCGCTTCCCAAATTACCACACAGAGGCTTATATTAATTATAAATGCTTGTTCAATAGCTCAGGCTTGTTACTAGCAAACTCTTACACTTAAATTAACACATATTTCTTATCTGTACTTTGCCACATGGCTTGTGTACAGCCTGCCCATCTTGTTCTCTCTGCATCTCCAACGACTCTCTGACTCTGCCCTTCTTCTCCCCCAGCATTTTCAGCTTGGCTTTTCTGCCTAGCCTTATTCTGCCTTGCTATAGGCCAATCAGCTTTTTCATTAACTAAAATGGGAGTCATACATATTCACAGCATACAGAAGGATTATTCCACAACAACCACGGTTAGTAATATAAGTTCAATAAATCATATAATTATTGAGATCCTGACAATCATCTCAACCTATAGTTTCATTCAGCAATAATTTCAAATGCAAGGCTAATCACAGTCTCTTTTCTTCCCTTGAGGTTGGAATCTTCAAAGCTGAGGTGGCTTTACATGAGATCTATTATATGTGGTATCTATTGATTTACAGGGATTGGACAGTCATTTATTTCCTAATATCAAAATAAGACCAATGATCCAGACATCAAGTAGCAGAGTTCTGTCAAACATTTTGAAATATAATACATGCCCCAGAAAGTTCAGTGCCAGCTACTACAAAATATTGTTCCAAATCAGAACAAATTAGGACTACCTAATTTATAGATCATGGTGACAACTGTAAACATGATTAAGAAATACAATGGTGATGGCAGAGAGCATTAAGCCATCCATGGTACACCAGTAAGTGATGATCTTCTAATGCCTTTGTTCAGGGGACTCCTCCTAGCACAGATAGTGAGCCTTGCTCAAACCCTACTGCTTCTATCCTTGCTTGAGATTCTTCAGGTATCCCACAGGATTCTTTGTAGTACTAAAAGCATGTTTGTTTATTTGTTTATTGTGTTTGTGTTTCTGCTTGTGTATGCATGAGACACAATTGACAAGTGGAGGTCAGAAGACATCTTGTGGTTGTCCGTTGTCTCTTCCCACCAGGTGGTTCCAGGATCAAACAAGGGCCTTCAGGCATGAATCACAAGGATGGAGGTAAATGAAGAATTCCCTTTGCCTTATAGTCAGTCATCTTTACGGTTCTGTTCAGGCAAGACACTAACTTTTATTTTGGGGCTTTAAGGAGGCATGAGGGACCACTTTATAGAAATGCAAAAAAGCAAGTAAATGTAATTTCCAGAAAAGATAGAGCAATAATTAGAGGATATCTGCAGAGTTTCTCTTTCCTTCCTGTATTTAAATCTTCTTGAAGGGAACAAGGAAACAATTACGTGTCTTATTTAAGCAATTAAAATCTGTTGATTTCACCACCTAATGAGGAGTAAAAAGGAGTCTAATGGTGATTTATTAGTTAGTATAAGCAGTATTATGGAATAGAAGCAAACATTTCCCTGTTAATGACTACACACAGCCAAGGCTCATTTTTCTCTCACCCAGTATCTTATGAGTGTCTTATAAGGTCAGTTGACATTTATGTATGTCTGAAATTATCACTAACTTAAAACTTACATAAAAGTCTCTTTCTTCAGTGATGTCGCCACTGATAAGTGGCTCTCTGCTATAGCCAGGGAGTGGTCAACCTAGCCCGAGATACAATGTTCAGTAATAGAATGTAGTTTCTATCCTCCATAATTGCAGCTTTTCATTATACACACTTGAAAGTACCCTACTCAATTTTGTCTTCATTACATTCACACACACACACACACATACACACACACACACACACACACACACACAGAGAGACAGAGAGACAGAGAGAGACAGAGAGAGACAGAGACAGAGACAGACAGAGACAGAGAGACAGAGAGGCAGATATATATCTTCAGTGCTGTATATTAAATACTACCTTGCATGTATTAAGTGAACATTCCACCACTGAGTTTCATTATCCAGACTCTTGTCCTATTTAAACAGGAAACATACTTTCATTGCTCAACAGAACTTTGCCTTAGAAAAAAAATACAACTACACCCATTATGTCTTTTGAGTCTGGAGAATATACACGCTAATGCAAAGTCAAGGTAGAAGACAGATGATAGGTTTCATTTTAATAAAGAATTTTATAGATCCAAACGAGATTTATGGCTCTTTAGAAGCCATAGTGTCTAAAACCAAAATCACTTTAAAAACTCTTTTCTTCAAGTTAAATGCCCATCAAATAGACTTCAATCTACTCAGCATTTGTCTGGTGTCATTTGCCATAGTGCCTGGAAATGTAATGGGACTATTTATCATTTATGGGTAACTTTCTTTTCTTTCTTTCTTTCTTTCTTTCTTTCTTTCTTTCTTTCTTTCTTTCTTTCTTTCTTTCTTTCTCTCTCTCTCTCTCTCTCTCTCTCTCTCTCTCTCTCTCTCTCTCTCCCTTCCTTCCTTCCTTCCTTCCTTCCTTCCTTCCTTCCTTCCTTCCTTCCTTCCTTTCTTTCTTTTTAAAGAAAACATGCTTCTCAGCCACTTTTTAATCTTCTCCATGAAACTTGATTGGCCAATTGGACCCACTTTTCAGGGTACTGTAAAAAATTAAGATCCCATGATGTCATATAGATCCCATTGCTTAGACTGATAAATCTGGTTGTCCGACGACAGGACTCTGCATATTTTGCAAACACTGATAAATTGGAATAGACAGAAACTTCAACATTGCACAAACTGAAGCTTCAAGATGTCTTCAAGATGACTGGTTAGTACCAGTTACCTCAGTGGTTTCACTTACACTTGATGCCGTCTCTTAGTGGAGGCATCCCTATCAGTCATGTTAGGTTAATAGAGGTCTCCGAAGAGACAATCTTCAAATTATGCGTAATTAACATTTCATCTCTCTCTTCTTTTCTTTTTCCCCAGTGGTTGACACTCACTATTATGGCTTGGCACAATGGCTTCATGAAAGAACATATGACAAGGAGATTAAGGCCATGTTGATTCCCGTATTAGACTTTTGAGATAGTATGTACTATAGATTTGAACAAGGCAATGGAAGCTTCACTGATGAGTGTAGAGTTCTTCACAGTTGATTATGAACACATGGAGACCATAATAATTCCTGTCAGGGCTAGCCTGCCACTATAGTTCAGGAAACAATTCAAAGTATATGAAGAGGAATTCTCACCTCCCAGAAGAAGCTTTGGAGGGTTGCCTTCACAGAATCCTTTCTTCCCATTACTAGAACACGTCTCTTTTGTACCTGCACATGGCTATCTTAAGAGACCATTTTGAATGCAGATATTATTTATATGTGTGTATATCTCCCTTGCTCAAATGTCAAATACCTATGATCAAGGTTTTTTTCCTCTTTTATACCTTTATGTACATTCTCAATTTTCAATATAAGATTTAGGCACATAGGCTTCTGATTCTGGTGTCTTAAATATATTTTCAGCATTCTTAATCTTAAATTTATAATTACAATTAATAACATCAACATCCACTTGAACATTTTCAAGGTGTATCCATTTTCTGTCATTCCTAAGTGAGGTGGTTTATATACAAAGAATGGTTTGATAGTATCTTCTGACCTAAGTCACTTAAAATTTTTGAAGGAGAAAAAAGAAAGAAGAGAACCCAACATAAGCTTGGAGTTAAGCAGAAACAAAAAAAAGGACACTTTGTTCATATTCTGCAGGTCTCAATTTGTGTCTTCTTATTTAATATGGTATTACTAGATAGAGGCAGCCTCTGCCTGCTTTGTTTCCCTCCTGGAGTGCTTTGAACTCTGCTGGAATTACAGCATGTGGTATACTGTGTGACATTTATTTATTTACATAACTGCTTCTAATAGCAGAATGTAAACTCCTTAACAGGAAGAGATGGCATGTTTTATCTCTGTAACAATGGTGTTTGACATAAAGCACTGTTTAAAGCGATGTTGTATATATTTTTATTAAGCAAAATTCACTTACATTTTGGATAGTAGAGATTGCCACAGACAGCTTCAAAAGCTACTTGAAGTCAATGATAGACTCATCAGATTGGATAGCCTACAAGAGACTTTGTGTAAGGCCACCATAAAACCAGCTTGTTTCCCTGTCTTTGGAATAGGATGAGAAGATCTGATTAAATAAACTATAATTATGACATGTACACCATAATTTGCAGCAGACTTCAAAGCAGGGTTTCTGTCCCAAATATACACTAAGTCCAACAGTGCTCTCTAAGCAAGTTTGCTTTGCAATTATGATAGGAATGTGGCTAAGTAACATGAGTGCTCCAGACACTGAGAGACTATGTTGTTGTGGGGAATATAGCGATGGATGGTGATAGACAAATATAATTGATGCAATTTCATAGATGCCACTGGAGAAACTTCAGGGACTTTATCTTTATCTCCTTTTCTTCATCTTCTCATTTGGGCTGTAAATGATAAATTACAAACAAGCTAAGCTGCATTTTAATTTTTTTCTTTTTCTTAGTCTTGTCCCCTGTTTATTGAGAACTTGGAGAGATTGGACTGATGTGTGAGACTTAATTTAATTAAGATTTAAATGGCAATCTGCTTACTTCATCTTCCATTCAATTTGCATCAATAAGCACCTGCCAAAAGAACATCCAGAGCGTTTTGATTGAGAGTTTGTTTCAGTAATTATCATGTCAACCTCAGCCTTTCTTATTTTTCTTTTTTATGAGTTCCCACATTATCACAGTTACTTTTTGTTAAACTGTCTTTGATTGTATGAGTTAAACTAGACATAGAAACAGTTTTTGAAAGAGGAAAAGAACTCATTAATTTCACCATAAGAAAAATTAGTAAATTAAATAAAAATACATACACCACAAAACTAGGAGTCTTGTTTTATTGATGTTTGAACAAATCACACCAAAATGTTCATACTTTATCTTCCAAATAATCCAAAAAGTATTCTCCTAGTCCAGATCAGAGCTTTTTGGCCCAGAAGGAGGTTGGTGTTCCCAGATCTTTGTAACTAAAGAGGGAAAAAATATTAGTCTTATAAAGAGAAAATGGAGTACTTGTCTCTTGGACAATGTTGAACTATAGCTTCCATTATTCATGTCTGTCTCAAAATATTCTAAATTTGTTTTTCTCCCCTCTGGAAAGTTCCTCACTTCCCCACTAGTTGAATTACTTAAGATGCGGGATAAATTCAATCATCTACTTCTTTCATGTTTCTGGGATGCTCTGTGTGTTGGTCCTTCTGGCCTTGCCCTGGTGGAACTGGTTTCTGTGCATTTCCAGTCTCTTTCCTTTTGATTTATTTTTGTTGTTGTTGCTGTTGTTGTTGTTTTCAGACAACAAAAGACACCTCTAGTAGAGCAATAGGAGAAGAGACCAACAAGGACCCACAAGGCATTTTTATTTTCATCTCCACCCTATCAGATGAAACACATTGACAAGATCTAACAGACTCCCTAAAAGCTGTATTGTACTGTGTGGTCTTGACTGAAGCTACTGGTCTTGCTAAATTTCACAAAAGTCTTCTTCTCCGTAAGACCTCTCATATATCAAAAACTGAGTAGCCCCAGATATGTTGCTAATTATCCACAGTTGCTCTTTCCCCTCTGTCTTTGGAAATAGACATTTTACTACATTCTCCCAAATGACCACATTTGAATGGTATACCAAATTTTTCCTGCCAGGATTTTGATTAATATGTAATATCCTTTATATACATATATATATATACACACTCAAATACACACCACACACACACACACACACATATACACACACACACACACACACTCACATACACACATACACACATGTATAAACTGATAGATAGAGATAGCTAAGATGACACATTCAGACAAGACTGTTTACCTTTATCTGGGAGTATTGTGATTAACATTTTTCTCCTTCAGATTATGATGTTTCCCACACTTACATACTGACATTCATAAAACGAAAACAATCACAATGAAGTGCATCAACATTTCTCTAGGTACTCCTTGTCAATAGTTCTCTTATTTTTGGTGAATTCTACAGTCTATTCCTCTAACTGAGTAGTTTCTAATCATTCCTAACTTCTTCCTGCTTATCTACTAGTTCATCTCTGACTTCAGTGAAGAAAAGCCCAGACCACAGATGTGAATTTCTCTGATTCCTTTTGTCAGCACCTTAAAACAAGGCACTTTTAGTAATAACATCTTCTATTTTCCCTTCTAAGAAATATGATACCATTTTCTTCTGCGATTCTATTCATACTTGACCATCTCAAGCCAAATCCTTGTATTTTTGTGGGTTTCAGCTTCGTGAAATGAATGTTTGTTCTTTCAATCTCTTTGATATTCAGATTTACTTCTCTATTGAATTGGTTTTTTCTTTATAGTTTTAAATATTGTGTTTCCCCACCTCATTTTTAAAGGGGAAATAAATGCCTGTTTTTCACGATGCGTATGGTCCAACCCCCTCCACTGTCACTGTTCCATGACACTTTGACCCTCTCATTTTATGCTCTGAAGTTGTACTTTCAAAGATCATCAATATTTCTATCTTTATCAAAAGAGAATGTCTAAATCCTCATTTAATTAAGACCTGTGACATCTGACAGATTGGTATATATATTATGTTAGTTTGGCTTCAGAAATATTTCAGGCACACTTTAGGATTGAGAAGAGTTTTTTTTTTATGAAGATTTATTAGTTTAAAAGTTTTCATTCAATATATTTTGATCATATTCTTTCCCCTCCCTCAACTCTTCCCAGACCCTACCCACTCTTTACCTGCCCTACTTCATGTTCTGTCTCTTTAAAAAAAAATACTAAATCCAAACAAACAAACAAAAAAAGCACATACGTGTAAACTCAAAAACTAAATACAGAGTTTTGTATTGGTCATTCCGTTCTTTTACTTTGTTTCTGGGCTTCCTTTTCGGGCCCCTCAGTGAAGACTATTCTTTTCTAACTTTTCATTGATCACACTTTCCAGTCTGCCCTTCTTTCTCTCCTCCAGTTCCACATGCTTCTAAGGTTTAAGCGACAATCTTCAGTAAAACAGCCATGCACTTTTAGTCCTGTCTGTCCACCCAGAAAAAAATCTCATTTATGTTTCTCTGTGTCAAGAAACATGAATCCAAATGCTACTATTTTGATAGACAGATTCATAGCAAGAGCTTCTTGGGTGCAGCCTCAAACTTCATGAAACAAAGAGAAGCCCAATTGTCCTTGCCCCCTTTCCATCCCCTACTCAGCTCTACTACTTAAACCTGTTCCTGAGATCGTTCTTTCATTTTTTAATTTTTATTGTCTGGGGCCACTCTTAAGTTCCATCTCTAGCCTCTTTCAAAATCACATGCTTAAACATATATATAGGTTTCCCTTTTTTATTTCAGATTAATTTTGAACCCCATATCATAGGACCCCCAAAAGGCCCATGTTACACTCTGTTGTTCAAAGCTGCCTGTGATTGCATGCTTTGCATCCCCTTTTCCAGCAATGAGGAACTGTTTGACAGTTTATGAGCATATTTTTCACTTTTATAGTTTACTTTAAGGTGATCTTACCCAAATAATGGCTTCTGTCTCTGTTATTCAAATTATATGAATTTTTACAGCTTATGGTATTGTCTAATATAAGTCAGAATTAAATGATTTCTTTCTCAGTCTCTCATGGTATACTGTTTTGCAACTATATGCACAACATGTTTATAGGCAGCTATTCTTCAAAAAGTGAACCAATATTTTTTTGCATTTCAATGGAAAATGAATATATGATTTTAGTGTCATCGTATAGTCAAGTTCCCAAATAGAAATAAGAAAAATGTATTTTAAAATGCCTAATAAATGTGTAGAACTAACAGGATATCTTCCTGAAGTTGTTTAATGTGGCACTGTGGTGATAACCGTGAATGTGGAGATTCCCCACTCATTTGTTTTTAAGTACGTACTCAAGAGAGTGTAACTACATGTATTTCTTTTCTTCTTTATTCTAAAAATTTTGCTAACACTCTCAACTCCCTTATCAAATGACTCTTTCATTCCCCCATGGTACATATGTAAACTTCCAAAGTACGTCTCCACTCTATTGCATCCAGTTCTAAATTAAAAGTGTGTAGATGACTGAGAATTTATTGCAATCTAATACACTCCCCTTTCACTTTTTATGGTACCATAATGCTTCTGAGATCTTTATAGTCATTAATTACTAGTGTTTTTATGATATTGCTATGAACTAGAAGGCAGAGAAACACTACCTTCCCTGGCTTTAACCATAATTAAAGAAAGGGAAGATTTTTCAAAAGCTAGGGGTATGTCAGCACTCAATTCTGACCTAGATGATTATACTTGCTTTACAAGGTTACCCTACCACCAAATTACTTTTTTGATTTTAAATATCCCTAATGAACCACCAGTTATACTGACCTTGACCAATACTTTCAAAGACAAAATTAACCAAGGCAAAAGACTGTTGAAATCATAGTATTCCAGGGCTGTATTAGCATGATTTTCCACAGATGGTATATGTTATTAAATAGGTTTCCCTTTATTTGGTAGAAAAGCAAATGGCTTTGTTTCTCTATGTACAAGTGATAAAAAAAATTCCTAGAACAGAGTAAAAAGTACAGATTTAATGAGGTTATACTCACAAGTCTAGAGACCTGTTTATAGTATTTTCAAACTTGAAAATTCCCCTGTAATGACCTTAATTTGATTCGATGAGTTTACATTTCTCAAGAAATAAAGAGTAGCCCATTCATTATTCCCTGTTGTTAAGATTATGCCCATTCTTGTTCGCCTAGGCTGACTGGACTTTCAGGAATAGAGTAAATCACTTAAAGTAGAAAGGTCAATAGAGCAAGCCAACAGGCATAGCCAAGTAAATGTCAGTGCTCTGGGAATGAAAAAGAAATTGCCAAGGAAACACAATCCCCTCTAGATTCTTCTAACTCCAAAGCTGGCCTAAGATATGAAACCCACCTAGTCAGTGGCAAGAAGCCCAGAAATCTGAAGCACCTGACTCCTTTAAGCCAAGAACTGCTGGATGAGAAAGCTAGGTAAGTAATGGGAAAGGAGCCTCATCCTAACAGCACAGATGGCCACTGCCATAGCTGCCAAACGGCTCCCTGGATATGACAAAAGAGGCAGGTGATCAAACAGACAGAGGCTGAAATGACTCTTCTAAACAGTACTGGAGAATGTCACAGGGATGGGGAAGAGAGGCAGAAACTGACGATTCATGGAGTGATTGCTCTCTACCTGGCAGCATGTACCTTGGACATCTGTCTTCCCCAGCTCTTGGATGTCTCAGACTTGGCAAGTAGAGATCGAGAGCTTGCACAGACGATGCACTTGGTTTCTGCTGGGCCGGAGGGTAAGTCACTGGGTTATGTCAGTTACTGCATCTCAGTGATCAATGGGACAACAAGGAAGTCACCATTTCATTGGTGCAGGAGAGTTCCTTCCCTCCAAACAGTGAGTCAGTTTCACAGATAAAAGTGGATGCTGTTCAAGAATTATAAACAAGTTGAAACATTGGAGAAGCTATGAGAGATATAGATGACAGTTTTTAACATAAGACCGACCCTATAAAATAATTAAAGCATATCACGTTTCTCTCCTCTTCAGTTAGACTCTTCTGGAGAAAAGTTATTAATTTGCCAATTAATATTTTGTATTCACCTTTTCCATGTGCGTGTATGTGCATGTTCATATGTTTAGGTGCACAGGCAGGTGATTGTGCATGCCATGGTGGTCAACCTTGGATGTCTTTTCTAAGGCCCATCATGTTTTTTTTTTTATTAAAAATAATGTACATTGAAAGGGCCCATAAATAGTCAGGCATGAACAGAGCAGAGACTCAGGGATCCTGCACTTCATTGCTGAACCATTAGCTAGTGACACAGTCAGGAAGTAGAAAATCATTGTCCTCAGTCCTGCACCAACTGATGACCCCACCAGGAGTTAGTGGACACTTCCAATGCAGTGGTGACATAGGTGTCCCTGGTCACAAAACATGGATCTAGGAAATAGACTGTTGAAGACCTAGGAGGACAGGAAGAAGATATGAGGGGGAGGAAAAGGAATACATTATAAGCACACAAGAAATTGTAGAACAACAGTACATACACACACACACATCCACAACAACCACCACCACAAGAAGCCAAAAACAAAAACAAAACAAAGCAAGAAAAATTAAATTAGCAATTATTTGGTGAGTACTAATGTGGAAAGTATGGGTAATACACTATTCAGATTGGAATCAGGCTATGGATCTATCAAGTTGGCTCACTTAGTAAAGACACTTCTACCAAGCTTGACAAGCTGAGTTCAGTTCCGTGGACTCACACAGCAGAAGAGAGACAACCCCTGCAAGGTGTCCTCTGACCTCCTCCACCTGCTCTCTATACTTTAGGCACGCTCCTTCCTCACCCACACCAAATAAATACATATAAAGAAAATGAAAAACAGAAAATCAGATTGTAAAATAATTGACAATGCAAAAGTAAACAGAAAAGTCCGTTTATACTGGGAAATCTGAGCATAGGCAGCATGGCTTCTCCCTCCTTTGACTCTTTTCTTCTCTATGTCTTGGAATTTGCATTTTGTATGATTAAGGTAGATTAAATTTGTGAATAATTTCTCTGATACTACCTGAGTAAGGCACTAATCTATGAGTTTAGCAGAATATCATTAGGAGTCATTTTATCACTACTTTTTTTTTTTTTTTTTAAGACCAGTAGTATTTGATCTTACCCTAGATCTCTGGGCTATCTAGTCTCTGGTTCTTGGTTACTCAAGTAGTATCAGGTATTGGTTCCATCTCATGGAGTGGGCCTGATTTGACTTATCAAATCAGACTATTGCCTCCTGAAACAGATAGGGACAAATATAGAAACTCACAGCCCGACATTACACACACACACACACACACACACACACACACACACACACACACACAGAAACAGAGATACAGAGACAGAGACAGAGACACACACAGAGAGAGAGACAGAGACAGAAATACAGAGACAGAGATACAGAGACAGAGAGACAGAAAGAGAGAGAGAGAGAGAGAGAGAGAGAGAGAGAGAGAGAGAGAGAGAGAGAGAGAGAGATTGGAACACACAGCTCTAAATGGAGTGTCTCCCTCAAATCCCTCCCCTCGGAGCTCAGGGAATCCCACAGAAAAGGAGGTGGAAATAGTGTAAGAGGCAGAGGAGGTGGAGGACAAGGACACCAAGAGAACAAGGTCCTCAAAATCAACTGAGCAGAGTTCGTATGAATTCACAGAGACTGAAGCAGCAAGCAGAGGGCCTGCTTGGGTCTGCACCAGGGCCTTCTCTGTGCACATACTATCTCAGTTCAGTATTTTTATGGGCATCTCTGACTGTTGTGTCTTTTCTTTGGTTGGTTTGCCTTGTCTAACCTTGATGTGATGGTTTTTGTTTTATCTTTTTAAATTTTATTTTGTTATGTTTTGTTGTTATCCCTTAGAAGCCTGTTCTTTTCTAATGAGAGACAGAAAGGGAGTGGATCCAGGTGGGAAAGGAGGAGGGGAGGAACTGGGAGGTGTAAGGGGAGGGAAAACTGTAATCAGGATATATTGTGTGAGAAAAAATATATTTTCAATAAAAAGGAAAATTGTTGACAATTTCATACAAGTGTATATTACATTCTGTTTATCCTCACCTCACTTGCTTTTTTATCTCATGCCACCTCATTTCTCTCATCCCCTTCTCTTCCATACAGTCCCTTCTCATAGTCATGTCTTTTCATTTTATTTTATGACTCACTGATTTTAACCAGAGCTGGCTGTGTGACCAGGGGATTAGAACTAGTCACTGGCTGGTCAACTACTGAAGATTATAATTGTCCCTCTTTCAGAATACATCAGTAGACATTTCCATCACGGTAGGGTAGGGCCCCATGAAATCCCTCCGCAAGCCATGATTGACCCAGTGCAGATAACTGCACAGCTATGAGATTATGACCACAATGACTGTGCTAGACTTAAAGTCAGCATGTGGCAGCTCTTCTTCCTATCTCCCACCTTGTGTGATTTTTTTCTTTAATTTTCTGTAATGTTTCCTGAAACTCAGAGGAGATGGTATACGTGTCCTGTTTCGGACTGAACACTCAATTGTCACACACTCTATGTACCTTGAGTAGCCACAGGTCTCTGTACTCACAGCTCTTGACTGTCCTAGCAGGGTGCAGGCAGACCGAATATGCAATTTTATCAGCCACAGGGAAACAGTTTAGTAGGTAAGCAGTGGCAAACTAGGACATAATCTAACTCAACATTTAAAGCAAGGTTCATTGATAAAACATAAACTCTGGACAGCCTAAAGCTGGATGTGGTCACCAATTTCTTAATACAAGAGAATGTTTAAACTTAACCAGACAACAAAACCAATATTCTTCCTCTCCATGCTGAACTATCAGACTCTGGGCCAAATATTAGCTTTCCTGACTTGAAGGATTATGTTTTATTCAACCACAATATGAATTCCAGTCATTGGCTTAACAATTAAATGAGTAATTTCTTGTTTTTAATTTCTTTTCCTAAAACCTTGACAAGGTTTGCTTTTTAGCAATGGGATTTTAAAAACATTTAAGTGGTCATTTCTTTCATCCCCCTCTCTTGGACAACGACATGGCAGAATCTAAGGACATTGGAATATCTAACACCAGGGACCTACCTTCTGACTTGTGCTCTCCAGCTGTCTGATTTGAGGCCACACTGTGGCTTCCAAAGTGGTGTGTTTCAGGTATATTGGTTTGATTAGATTGCCATAAGGGACTTTTGCAGACCACTCAGAATAAAGAACAGAGACCTTTACAGTTCTAGAGCCCACAAGTCTGAGTTAATGGATCCCTGGAATGATTTTTGAGAAGCTTTCCTTGGCCTACAAAGGCTACCTTCTCTCCATCATCCTGAGGTCTTCCACTTTCCCCAAGTCATCCTGTCCTTATTTCATTTTCTTATACAGGACACCAGTCATGCTTGATTGAGGCCCACCTTAACACTACCAGTATAATTTAATTATTTGCTCAATGATCACAACTTCAAATACATCTATAGCTCAGTGTACTAGGAATTAGGACTATATGTAGCACCAGGTTTTGAAGGAGACACACACAGCCATAACTCCAGGTTTTTAAGGAGTACTGCTTACTGACATATAGGGAGCACCTACTTGTTGAAATTGACAGAAGTGCTGCACCTGAGAGAGAAGTTATGCAGCTAAGCTGAGTATTATTCAGCCTTTCCCTCAGACATCTCCCTGTAGAGATCAAATTCTCCTCAGAAGAATTCAAGGACTAATACATATGTATATTTAAATGTATCAACATGTTCCAGTCCTTCTTCCCAGAAAGAGATCTGCATGCAAGCACATTGATCATCCCTGTGATGCCTTCAAAGCAACGTTTGTAGACAGCACATGTTTCCAAGAACATGGTAATTTACCTCATTTCCACTGCAACACATAGCAGGTGTTAATTACTTTGGTATTTCAATTGATTGAAATGCTCCCATGCCATGGCGACTCTGGACACACTCACCAATACTATTTTCTCTTCATTTGTTTCAAAAGGCTGCCTTGAATATCTCTTCGTGCCACCAAAATTCAGTGTTCCAAATCATCCCTGGCTTATTCTTACCATAATATGAAATAAATTCTCAAAGTGGACCTCTCAGACGTAGGTTTCTGACCCTAACTGCAGCAAATACATAAAGACCAATTAAAGGGCAAAAATCATCATATTAGACCATGTTTTACTACTTGCCATCATTGCCATTTTAGGGGAAAAGGGGGAAGAAAAATACAGGCAATTTAATATTGTAAATATTGTGGGCTTCTTCTATGCATGTACTTACTAAACGAAAATAAGCTCATGGTTTTTAAGAAATTATTCCTATCATACTTTTATTTATGTTGGGTGGTGCATATGGGTGCTTATGATGTGTGTGTATATCTGAGCAGTCCATGGTAGGAGTGTTAGGTCAGAAAATAACTTGGGGGCGTTGGTTCTCTCCTTCCATCATGTGAGTCCTTGGGATCAAACCAAGTTGTCAGGTTTGGTGATAGGCATTTTAATCCACTGAGCCATTGTGCTGGCCCTGACTGGTTTTTTGTTTTGCTTTTTTCATTTAAATGTGCAAGTTTATGAGGTCAGCAAATCACTAAAGCCATGGAAACTGATGCTTTCATCTCTAAATGGAAAAAATAATTCTGGAATGCTACTTTACCTACTTGAATCATATGAGAGAGGGAAAAATATAAAGCTCTATTTGAGTCTTTTAAATATGAAGCAATTAAAACTCAGTTTAAAACAGTGATTTTGGCAGCTAGTGGTTCCAGGTTTTCACAGATTTCCATCTGGCTTTGCAACAATTGCTAATTCTTTTCTGCAGTGTGGACCTCAGTAATGTCATCTGCCTTATGGTAACCAAAAGTCATTCTTGTCAACAAACCACTAACACTTTTGCTTATCCATTCTCAAAGTGGACACCTAGACACAGATTTCTGTCCTGAATGGAAGTGAATATATGAAGAGCAGTTAATATTTCACTAATGTTACACTAATCAGTATAGTTGGTAAATGGTACCATTCTAGACTCCCATCAACAACAGATGAGTAAAGAAAAATGGTACACCTACATGACAGACTTTTACTCATCCATAAAGAAAATTAGAATTATGACATCAGAAGGAAAAAAATGTGTGGAAGTAGAAGTCATTATTTTAAACAAAATAAGCCAAATTCATAAAGATAAATGTCATATCTAGGTTTAAATTTACATATTTATATTTTATGTAAATATATAAATTTTATATATTTTAGATGTAAACATATATGTGTGTATGATGAAATTATAAAGGGGGCTATGACAGGGGAAGAAGTAGTCTTAAGGGCAGGTGGGAAGAGAGAATAATGGATTATATATGGAATCTAAGCAGAAGTGGGGATTATTTTTGAATAGGATATGGACAGGCAAAGAGGGAGCAGTGGGGATATGGGAATGTGGTGGAGGAGCAGGATAAACAAGAGCAAAGTATAGTAACAAGGCATGTGATTGTGCTACAATGAAATCCATTTTTTATGCTGAGTAAAACAATACTACCCATCTGATGCATGCTTACTGGTTTAAATAAAATAAAACCTAAACCACACTTAAAGTTTGATGCCCCTAGCTATTAGGTCAGCAAACAGTGAGAAGGGCTTGTTAGTACTATGATCCATCATATGGTGTTCCGAGGGCTTAGCTAAAGCCTTGCTGTGGTTACATGGCTAAAGAATAGTGCAAGAACTCTTGTTTTCATGAACAGGTGGGATAAAGCAGATCTGCTACTGATGTCTCCTTCTACTCTGGGTTCTGTGGTTCTTTTTGAGAGCAAAGCAAGCTCTTAGAAAAGTTTGAACTAATTAGTGAGAAAAACTCACTAAATCCAAGTACTGTTGTTTCATACTAAAAAAACCCAAGGATAATATAAATACCTTAGTCTTCTAGATAATACAAATGCTATTTTGTTTGTATGCAATTGCATTGGAACAAACAGAATAATGTGTGTGAAATCATCTATAGTATCTGGATTCTACATGGTGCTCACCTTGCAGGCTAAATCTAAAATTATTGAATCTTTTATTTTTTTTTTAAACTTAACTGGGCCATAAATTTGTTTTTAAAATTAGTTTCCTGCAGACTGTTTCCCCTTTGTATGATCCATGAATTACTGCTTGAGAATATATCAGATTTTACAAATGGAATTGGTTCTTAGAGGAACTTGTTTTAGGACCAAGATGAAAAAAAATAGCTATCAGAGTTATGTTTGATCATTCTCTATTTGTTTTTTATTTCTCTTTTTTTTCCTTTTCTAAGTAAGCTTACTCAAGGCCTTGACTGAAATATTATGTTTCTTTCCAACTATTTGTTATTTTCATGGTACCTTAAATGGATTGTTTAAACAAATGGCATTGCTTTTTCACCTCTTACCATAGTAGGCTTCATTTGTCCATATATCACTGAGTAGTTATACCTCAGTTGCTTTATTTGTGTGATTCTATATAATATTGTGCAGGATCCAAGAACTCCTATGTTTACTCCTTTCATTCTTAGTAAAGTATAAGGAGAAATACATGGAGCAAGCTAAAGAGGGAGAATGAGCTCTAGAGATAGGAAACTAGAAGCTGGAATCACCAGCTAGTCTGTGACTGTAGGAAACTCCAGTGGCCTAGGAAAGGCTTAGATCTATTTCTTTCCAAAGACAAAGACTGAAGAGGAAAATAAGTTATAGGGTTTTTATGACCTTGTGAGTCAATACAGATAAGAGATCTACAGTGGCCCCAGAACTACACAGATGTATGCTTCTGTATCTGACAAAACTTGATAGATCACCTTCAGGGGCTCATTTTCCTTTCAGGCTCACAATGTATTCTGGTTCCAAGCATCCTTTGCAGTTTGGATGGCCATCAGACTGAGTTATGGATAATAGAATGGGCACAAAATGACAGCAGCACATCCAACTCTCATGCAAAAGGATGTGACATGAGCCGCTATCTCAGCTAGGTAGCTGTTGTTGGCCAGTGTAACCCTGGAAACTATACATTAAAAAATGATAGAACTTTCCATAGCTCAAGTATCTGAATGATTGTATGATAGTCTAATCCAAATTCCTCTATTGACTAGGCACAAATCTGAATATGTTTAAATGGTATTAACTCACTGATTAAAAAAATAACCAAGCCTGTACCTTGTCTGGCCCTAGTCAATATAAGCAACACTACTGAATGACAGCCAATATAAATTTTGTCTAATGTATCTGGTGATTTTCTGGCCATGTAGGCAGTATGCTTCTAAATATGAGAGACTTAGGTTGCAAACTTGAAAAAAAACACCCTTAAAAACCTGAAAAAACACCAGCTAGCAATAACTGCAATTATACTACAATTGCTCCTGCAGTATAACAGTATCCCAACATCTGTCAAATCATGTGGTCATTGCACTGCTCAGTTAGCCAGCCTTGAATCCTGTGCAGTTATTTGTTTAGTCTTGGCCTCTGCCCTGATCTTGTTTTTGTATTTGCTCAAAAGGCAATTTACTGCACATTCTAGTGACCAAATGAACTCTCTCTTAACTGATACACGAAGCAGGTTGTATTAACATGGTGCGATACAATATTAATAATCTCTGTAACTCAATGGAAGCTTTGAAATGTGCAGCTATAAATAAACAGGCTTTCATTTTCAGCAAAAATATGGCTTGCATGTCAATCACAAGTCCCCAACACACCTGTCTGATAGTGTTCCTTGAAGGTCCAGGGTCTGGATGTTTCAAATGAACCGTTACCTACTTTGTGGCAACCAAAGGATATATATGGAGAAGTGTGATGTGGGATTGGAAGCATCAGCAAATGTTGGTTACCCCAAGGCATGGCACACAGACTGCAGAAATTATCAGTGAGACCCTCCTAATTCATTCTATATTCCACTGATCAAAAGATTATCCCTACCACCCTCCCAGTTCTGCCACTCTGCTTTAGCCTGAGATTGCTTTCATATTTTCTTTGAGCTGTTATCTTTTATCTTTTATCATATTTTTCTGGCAGTTTCTTTTATCTTCAATACTTAACTTGTGGCATCTAACTCATGTTTATCACTCTGCAGTGCCTTGTACAGAACCTGAGCAAATTGGGGACTCAGCAAGGTTGATCTATTATATTCTTTTGTGAATATAACAAGGATTGCCACACCTTTGCACCTGAGGAATGGTCTTCAAAGCACATTCACACTCTGTCCATCATAATTATGAAATTGGAACAGCCAGACTCCCACTGAGAGAACATGAGAGACAAATCATTCTTTTATATTTCCATGACCAATAAATAGCAGATCTAAAACTAGCTCCATATTTCTCACTTCCAATCTAATGTTTATTCTACTGCATCAAAGGCAGAAAATACAACATTCAAGGTTTCTTAGTGACAATGGGGGATGTAGAATTTATTTGGAAGGGATCATAATCATGGACATTGTGCAAAATAGCCTCTAGAATTAAAGTTATCATGTGGTTAATCTTCACTGCCAATTTGATTAAATTTGGAATCATACAGGCAATTGGGAGGCATGTCTTTGGAAGTACTTGTGAGGATGTTTCCAGAGAGCAAGAACTGAAAGCCAGTGACCCACCTAGATATCAGCAGAACTATTCCATGATGTTATGCCTTTCCTGGTCATCAACTAAATTAGATCTGCAATCAACTGAATCTTAAGCTGCTGAGTATGCCTGTGAAGTAGTTTCTTGACAAGATTATTTGAATTAGAAAGACTCACCTAAATGTGGGCAGCACCTTTTGGTGGCAACAGATAAAAGGCTATGGAAGAATCCTGAAGACCAAGAGTCTGGTGTTTTATATTTATTTGTTGAACTTATTAGAAATCATACTAATCTAAGAATGTTCAAAGTCCCTAGGAATTCTGCAGAGCTTCCACACCAGATTGAGACTACTGATGTAGACTGAGCAGGCCAGGAAGCAGCACTTCTTCCAGGCCTCTGCTTCAGTTCCTCCAGCCAGGTCCCTGCCTTGAGCTCCTGCCCTGGCTTCCCTCCATGGTAGACATTATCCTGTAAACTGAAATAAACTCTTTCCTCACCCAAGTAAGTTTTTGCCAGCGTTTTATCACAGCAACACAAAGAACTACAGGCAACTAAGCAATGTTGAGAGTGGGAACAATAGTTTTCCTCGGGGCGGAGCATACCACATGGTGAGCCCTAAAATATACATACAAGTAACATTATACAGACTGAGCAGGACTATATTTAGGAAAACACATGTATGTACACACACTTACATGTGTGTAACAATTAACAAAAAAAAAAGAGGCCATGAATTTGAGAGAAAGCAAGAAGGGGAGGGTTTGGTGGGAGGAAAGGGATGTAATTACATGATAATGTCAAAATAAAATAAATAATAAAAATAACCTAGAACGTATGGGCTGAGGACTGCAACTGAATAAAAGGAGAAAAAGAAGAAAGCCAACCAAAGTCCCCATTACATTCCTCTGCTCCCTGGCCTACCAGGATATCAATCACTCTATTCTGCCACACCTCTCTAAATTCAACTTATATAATATATTTTGCCCTCTGAATCCATGAGTCAAAGAAACTCTCCATTTTTCAGATTGTCAATGCTAAATATTTTGTTCACAGTAATGAAAAAAGTAACTAGTGCAGTGATAGGTGGGTAAGACAGGGTTTAATCCCTAGTAGTCTACTTTGAACATTCTTAGATTAGTATGATTTCTAATAAGTTCAACAAATAAATATAAAATACCAGACTCTCCTGAATAAAGCAACCTTGATTTTAACCACACATTTAAATGAATTTATATACAACACACACACACACACACACACACACACACACACACTCACATGCATTTGAAGTTTGTCTGAAAATGAAGCATTTACGATGGACTAGAATATATACTGAAAGAATTTGTAGTATAAATGCATTATAAGCATATTAATTATGATTTAGTAGAATCTATTAGATAGCATAACAACTTCTTTTGGGTTAAAATGAAATAATTTCATGTCATCTGTATCAAAGCATACAGTCATATGAAGAGAATATACAAATAAAATGAAGGCAAAAATGGTATGTGCTCCATTTAAATCTAACTCAAAAAATGTCCTGACACAAAATACCTGAATTGTTCAAGGAGTCTTGATAGCTTCAAGCAATAAGGAGCCTGGATAACTGCCTGATCACATGGTGGAGAACATTCCTGTCAGCCTGTTTGCTTCCAAGCTTGGGTCTCTTTATTTCACCTGTATATTTCTACAGAATATATAAGTCAATAATGCGGATGGAAAACAACAAAAAAATCAGGCCAAGTATTTGTGTTTTGAAAAAAATCCTATCACAGGGATCAGAATTTTCTAAAGTAAGTTCATAAAAGTAGTACAATTTCAAGAATTCCTTCCTTATTCATTTATTTGAAAAATAATTATTTCTGTTTACCATCTAGGCAACTGACTGATTTTAAAACAAAAAATAAGAGACTGGAATTATATCTTCTGTCCAAATACCTCAACTTTTACTAAAAAGCTTGATGCATAGCCCATAAAAGTCTATAATTTCCTCTGGCTTGTTTAGGAGATTAATAATGGTCAGGGGAAAGATGCCCTCTCCCTCCCACCCATCAATATTTGAAGCAGGTAGGAGAACTGGCCCTGAGGTCACAAGAGCCCAAGAGCTGTCCCTGTCCTCCACCAGCAGCAATACTCGGGAAAGCAGGCCCTGCATCTCACCTGGGCAACACAATAGAGCCAGCCCTGTTCAGCAGAGGTGTGAGTGAGCCAGCCCCAAAGCTGTAAGTGTAGAAGAGCTATCCCTACTACTTGTCTGTCAGTGGACAGTGTTGGTGGGGAAGAGATGCTCCCCTTACCCCTCACCCCTTATCACCTGCAACAGACAAGAGAGAGGACCCTCCTCCTTATCATATGCAGCGCTCAGGAAAGTGGCCCTGCTCCTCCTCTGAGCAACACATCAGATCTGGCTCTGTTGTTGGAGGTGTGAGTAACCAAGCCCTGATGTTGTGTGTGTGGGGGGGGGGGCGGGAAAGCTGTCCCCATTTCTCATCTGACATGTGGCAGCATGGACAGAAGAGAGATGCCCTGCCTTGCCCCATGGATGCCTGGGACAGGTGAAGGAGCTGGCCCTGGGGTCACAGGCGCTGGAGGACTGTCCCTGGCCCTAACTAGCTGCAGCATTCTCAGGAGAATGACCCCTGTACCTTACCTTGTCAACACAGTGGAGATCACCGGGCTGGTGTAGATGTGGGAGAGCCAACTCTGAGGCATGATAGCAGGAGAACTGGCTCTGCCTCTAGCTCATTGCTGCAAGGGGGTCAACTGTCACCAGTGCTGGAGAGTTCACCCTAGTGGTAAGGACAAGGAAGAACAAGAACAGGCAGGCTGACCAACCCTGCAGCTGCCCAGGCCCGGAGCCAGGGTTAGAACTTGGCCTGCCCCAACATTCACCCCATCTATGATCTGCTGGAGCATGTGAAGGAACCTGACCACAGACCCAAAGCTGCAGGATCTCCACAACACAGGGCAACAATAGGACATCAGAGAAGAGTCCCAGTGAAAATCCAGCATCAATAGTATAGTAGAAGCCAGAGGCCTCAAACCAGACCAATGACTCAGCAACGAAAACTTGCAAGTAAAGATGTGTGGACAAAGGGTTTATTGCGTGACTCACTGTGTCACACTGTAGCTTCCGTGATGAGATTTTTATTTTTTTCCTTTTTATCTCTTTAGTTTTGTTTTATTTGGAGGGGTTTCAGGAGTGTAGGGTGGATGTGAAGCAATGGAGAAATGAATGGGATCAAGAAGCATGATGTGAAAGACACAGAATAATAAAAAGAAAGTAAAAAAGAAAGAATGATTAAATTAGCTAATGTTTGGTGCTGAGCATTAAGCACCGGGCCTTGTGCATGCCAGATAAGTACTCTAATAGGGAGTCACATCCTCAGTCTTAGCGTTTTTGACATGTAGGTCTGACTGGACTTGAACTAAGTAGCTGTGCTGGCCTTGAACTCAGGATTCTCCTTCCTCTTCCTTCTGAGTATAGTGCCAGTTAAATTTTAAATGCATTGTTACTGCATATCATTTAGACAGTTGGCTATGCACATTTTTTGAATCTTTATATATAGATTCTACCAACTATTTCTTACAAAAATCTAGATCAGTTAATGTATGTAGATGACATGCAAGTACTGTTTTACATATATGATTGTGTGTCTGTGAATTTGGTGTCCTGGAACAAATTCCC
The DNA here is from genome assembly GCF_949786415.1 of Peromyscus eremicus. Taxonomy (NCBI): domain Eukaryota; kingdom Metazoa; phylum Chordata; class Mammalia; order Rodentia; family Cricetidae; genus Peromyscus; species Peromyscus eremicus. The sequence goes on along the minus strand of NC_081420.1, from coordinate 59,610,162 downwards.
CCATGGTACTAAGAATGACTATTTTTATTATGATTTCACATAGTCTTCCTACTTTTGATTCTTTTTTTTAACTGTATATTTATTTGTCTTTCCAACTATTATTTATGTGTCTCTTCCGAACTATAACATCAGAGTCTGGGTGTTAAAGATGCTTATTAGTGACAAGTTGAAAACCGATGTCTTTTATCTGTTGTGACATAAAGTGAATGTAAGTGTGTTGACTCCTTGGAATCCACAAGGATGACCCCAGCTAATACTCCTAGAAATAGTGGAGAGGGTGCCTGAACTGGCTTTCCCCTGTAATCAAATTGGTTACTACTGTAATTGTCACCAGAGAGCCTTTGTCCAGTAACTGATAGAAACAAATGCAGAGATCCACAGCTAAGCACTGGGCTGAACTTTGGGAATCTTGTTGAAAATAATAGAAACAGTGACAGTCATTGCTTCCGTTTCTTTTCCTGTCAGTGTGAAACAATACCCTGACCAAAGACACTTAAGAGAGAAAAGGTTTGTTTTGGCATACAGTTCCAGGTTAAAGTTCAACATGATGGGACAGGCATGATAGCAGGAACAGGAGGCAGCTGGCCACATTGCACCCACAGTCAAGAAGTAGAGAGTTGTAAATGCAGCTTAATGTCTTCATTTCATGCTGTTTAGGACCTCAGCCCAGTGAATGGTACCACCCAGAGTAGACAGGCCATCCCACTTCAATGAACACAATCAAGATAATCCCTTACAAGCGTGCCCAGAGGCTCATCATTTAGGTGATTCTAGATCCTGTGGAGTTGGCAACACTAACCATCATGGTCATTAATACCATTTCTTGGTTGCTAACTATGTGCCAAACTGGGCACTGAGAGTCTGGAAAGGATGCAGTCTGTGATTTAAGCAAAACAACTATCATAAAGGACAGTTTTAAGAGACAGATTTTGAATAGTACAAGGTACAGTTTCCATAGAAGTTAGTAGAGACCATCCCTAATGGGGGTCAGAGAAACAAGGCCCAAGGTGAAAAATGCAAAGAAAGCCACCTGTACAGATGAAGACCAAAGGCCAGCCCATTAGCCTTCATTGAAAACCAGGGAGAGATGAAGTAACAAAGTAAATATCCTTGGGCCCTTATTGGGGATCTGAGGTGTGAGAATGGCAGATTTGCCTGGCAGTTGCAGGTCCTGGTTTTATTGATTTCCAGAGCCTCGTTCAAGGGTTTAAGTCCAGAAGTAGAAAGAAGGAAGTGAAGGCTGAGGAGATATCTCACTCTGTAAACTGCTTACCATCTAGACATTCAGGCCTGAGGTAGAATCCATGTAAGAAGCTGGCCACGGCAACAAACACCTGTAATACCAGGACTAGGGAGCGGGGAGTGGGCATTTGGATTCCTGGGCCTTGTTGACCAATCAGTCTTACCTTATCCACAAGCTCCAGGTTCAGTGAGAAATCATGTCTCATAATAGAAAAATTAAGAAGATGCTCAATGTTGACCTCAGGTCTCCAAATGCATGTGTACATGTGTACATGCTCTCACAAACATTCACACACACATGGACACAGACAAATGTATACTTTATGCATGGATACACACACATGGCAAGTGTGGGAGTGAGTCAGAAGAGCAGAATAAAAATTTAACACTTGAATGAAGGCACAAGGCACAACCGGGTGCCATCCAGTCAAGGACATATAAGGAGGAAGGCCAGTCACGGTCCACAGTGCACACAATACCAGACAGGTACCTGTGACACAGATGGTCCGAAATGCTATCTGTTCACAAAGGCGGTAGCCGTAAAATTCCGCAGCCGTGTGTGACAAAAGCTTCAAGTAACTCATACATACTTCTGTTTGAGAGCAGGGCTATAGACTTAGGGTCTTTGCTGGACTCCACGAAGGTGCAGAGTGACCTGTTGCAGGAGGAACACAGGTAAAAAAGGGTCTCAGGTCCAAGTCAGCTGACTAGAGTCTTGGGCACCTGTAAAGCCTCCCAGAAGAGACCTAATGTTGTTTGCATCCCCCTCTTTCTCCTAGCAAATAGCTAATCTTTCAAGGAACACTCTGGAGTGGCAGTTCTGCCATCTCTCCAGCCCCATGGTGTTTTTCTGCATCTTAAGTTGGCCTTGACACTGGCAGCTACCAGTCAGCACTAAGCACACTGCTGCTGCACCACACGGCTGCCTAATCAGTGTGTATTATGCAGCATAAAGCTACACTGATGTGCCTCTTAAAATTTTACCACTGACACACCTACCATCTGACATGGTACAATTAGCCCAGTGCTCCCAGCGTCCCGGGCAGACACTGTTGCTGCATTAGCCGAATTGTTGTTGGAGATACCCTGCAGCCTGTACATAGGCAGTGCTCCTATGCACTTCTGGGGGCCAAAGATAGAAGCTGTCAGCCTTTGTATTGTTGAAAAGTGTTAATTTTCTGGAGCATTTTCTCCTAAGAAAACCACAGTGCTATATTGTCATCTGATCCATTACGATTTGCCCCACTGGGAAATGCTACCCTTTTCCTAGACTGAGAAAATAGCACCTTGCTGAGCCGTTTCTTTATGCGTTTGACTAGAGAAGAGTATGCACTTGGGGAGCTTGGTAACATTTCAGTCCAGAAGATAATCACACTGACTGCCTTGTGACTTTGCCTTGTGGCTTTACCTGCATCTCAGACCCCCCAACTTCCTCCTTCACACACACACACACACACACACACACACACACACACACACACACAGATTCGCATACACATGTTGTACTGGTGGTACACAAGTAAACTTAGGGACAAATGTACACTCAAAGGCTGGATTCCAATACAGTTCAAAACAGCAAAATCGGGATACTGCTACAACCATAAACTTATACAGAAATAAAGGTATTTGAAGGTTTTCAAGCACTCTGGAGTAGGCAAGGAAGCTGCTATAAACTTTATGGGAATTCTAACGTAAAAAATAAAAACGAGGGCTTGTGGTATATATATATATATGGAGTTTGGGAAAATGTAAGAACATTAAGAACTTGGATTCTTCTTAGGAAGTCAAGATGTATAATTTATTTTCAGGGCATTGTAAACAGTCAGGGGTTGGGGACTTGGGACAGAGATATTTTGTACTGTAAACTAAGCCATTGTGCTTTCTCTATCAAGATATTCAGTAGAGGAAGAAATGTGTAGGGGAGCTCTATTACACACCGAGCATTCTAAGAAGTGATGTATATTCACGGTTGAGGGGTATCCAGGGAGGCATGGGTAGGGAATTAAAAGCTATATGATAATGTAAACTAGTCCCTTTGGCTCTGGCTTTTAAAGCAGGGAATACAAAAGTTTCCACCTTTCTTAAAATCGGTTTTTATTCATCTATAGTCTCAGGAACACAGACAGCTCTCCCGCTGCTACTTAAAAAGGAAAGAGAAAGAGAAATGAAACCCAAGCCTCTCAGATACCCAAACATCTCAATAGCTGGCTTTTGTGCCTCTGGTTCTGAAAGTGGAAGCTATGATGGAGGTAGGTGTGGTGATATTTTATTTGTGCTTTAATAAAGCTTGCCTGGAGATCAGGGAAAAAGGCCAGCCATTTTAAGTAAACAAAAAGTCAGGCAGCACACGCCCTTAATTCAATCACTTATCAGGCAGGGGCTTTGTGTGTTCAAGGCCATACTAGGGAATAAAGCCAAGCATGGTGACACACGCCTTTAATCACAGTACCAACCATAGAGACCCGGAGGTCTGTACAGACAGACAGTAACAAGGAAGTGAGGTAGCTGGGCTAAGATAGCCAATGAGAGGACAGAACAGCAAAGCAATAAAGGCGTGGGTAAGACAGAAAGTAGCTTGCATTTGGAAGCTGCAGAATTGGTGAGGTAAGGTTGGCTGGTGGCTTTCCCTATTTCCCTGATCTCTCTAAGGCTTTCACCCCTATATTTGGCTCTGTGTTTTTTATTTAATAAGACCATTTAGAAATTTGTCTATAGGTAGGGACACTTGTCTTTCTCCTACTTCCCATCTTGTTCGGGAACCTGCATCATTTCTTAAGAACAGTTGAGCAAACCTGGTGTGTTTTCTCCCAAATTCCCAGTTGTAACTTTTGGGAATTAAAATTTCCCCAGTATGTCAGTAGCTGCTCTATTTCTTGTCCTATTTTGAATCAGATTAGGCTAAAAATATGAACTTCAAGATTCTGGCAAAACAAAAAGTAATATTCTTCAACTTGAAATATTGAAGAGTTTCCAAAGGCTCCTTTGTTTACATGGTTATTTATGTCAGGAAATGGTAGTTACCGATTACTGGCTTACTGAATATTTTGTATCTTAGATATGCTTCCCTACACTTGTTTCTGTTTTGGGGTGCCTAAAATCAGCCTGCTCTGATGTCTGGCTAATTTGCTGGTTTACATTTTTATATTAGGACATCTTAAGTACAGGGCATATCTTTGGTTATCACAGATACCCTCACTGTACATGAAAACATGCTTGAAGAAAATAATGGAATGTAAAGGCCTGAAATCAAAGTCAGTATGTCTGCTAACAAGCTCCGACCACAGTGAACTCCGACACCAATGAGACCACCAGCTCCAGGCAGAAAGATGGAGGCCCTCTGCAGGTCATGGCTCCCCTTGTAAAGAAAGCTGGAGTCACCAAGGAACACAATTTGGGCAGGAAAAAAGGAGACTAAGGCACTGATGCTTCACAGACGACAGTAGTGACTTTGTTGAAGCAATATCATCACTCACAGACTCCCCACTGCCTCTGTTCCCTTTTTTTTTTTTTTTGACTGGACAGTGATAGTCTTCTTCAAGCATATCTCCATAAGAAGAAAAGGACACAAAATGAGTATTATCAGAGGCTTTGGCAATCACATAGATGGAATGGGCTGAATGAACAGGGAAATAAAAGTAAGGACAAAATAATCATGCTCTCCTACGGCAACACATGCTAGTGTTTGATTTGGCATGACTGAGGATAACAATGAAAGGAGATTGAAAGAGAGAGTAGAGAGGGAGCGAAGAGAGAGAGAACAAAAGAAGATGATGAGAGGAGAGAGGGAGGGGGTGGGAGGGCATGGGATGGGAGGGGAGGAAACAAAAACATATGGAGAAGATGCTGTTTTTAGGACAATGTATATTTGAGAAGTACCATGAAAAGGCTGTTAGGAGACACGTTAAGTGAGGAAAATATGAGGTGGTTTTTTCTTTTCATGTGTTTGTTTGTATGCATATACGTATGTGTATTCATATGTGTGGGTGCATGTGAGTGTGGGTATATACGGGTATGTGTATGTGGGGGGCCAAGATGGATGTCAATAATCATCCTTGATCACTTCTCTACCATATTTATTGAGATAAGAACTCTCAACCAAATCCAGAGCTCACCAATATGGGTCATCTGACTAGCCAGCTTGCTCTGAGATCTACTGTCATTGCCTTTGAGTCCATGATTACAGACAGGCCACTCTGCACAATCCACTCTTCTGTGGGCTCTGGGGAACTAAGTCCAGTATTCACAGCAAGTGCTTTAACCTCTGAGCTATCTCTGAAAACTAAAAATTTGTAGTTTTTAGTTGATTAAAAATACATTGTTCATCTGGAGAGATGGCTCAGTAGTTAGAAGCAGAGATGCTCTCTCAAAGGACTTTCAATTCCCACATCATGTGACTCACAACCATCTGTAACTTGAGATCCAGGGGATCTGATGTATTGCTCTGGCCTATGGGGTATCTTCACACGTGTGACATATACCTACACAAATATACATTCATATGCATAATCAAAACATAAAAGCAAATCTTAAAAATATATTGTCATCTAGCTAACAAATGACAATTACATTAAAATAGCCTATTGAAGATGGTAGATAGTCCTTTTTATCTCCTATGAATCTTGACTTTCTTATATTAAAATGTTCAATTTTAAAGGTTTCAATGTCTATGTTCAGTTCTGGAAGGCATATTTTCCATTACTGGAAAGGATGTGGTTGTATTATTATTTAAACTGTACTAGACAAATCCAGACAGCCAGTCATCATTACCCCTGCCCATGCATATACCCATGCTCCACTGTGGTGTTCTGTCTTGCAGGTCATTCAAATGATTGCTTAATACCCACCAAAAGCCTTCACCTATCTCCAGTCATTGTTACAACTAAAAGTGTCTCAAGACAAATCTTTGTTTCTTTCTGAAATCTTTCTGGGGGAGAAACAACCCTCCCCTATCAGCTTCCAAATGAAGTTTCTCTTTCTTCCTCTAATTTTGGGATTATAATATAATTACACAATTTATCCCTCTCTTTTCCTTCTTCTAAACCTTCCCATATACCTTCCCTGCTCTCTTTCAAATACAAAGCCTCCTTTTTCATTGACTCTTGTTACATACATTAGGTGTATGTACATACATAAATATTTCCAAATATATCCTGCTCCTTCTGTATGTTACTCGTATGGTTTCAGTGCTGGCCATTTGATATTCAACAACCAATCCATGTACTCTTTTCTGGAGAAGACTATTTCTCCCATATCTCTTAGTCGCCTGTAGTTCTTAGTGTAGGGATGAGGCCTTGTGGGTGCTGTCACCTACCCCGTTTCCCATTTTAGCATATCTATTGTGCTATCTTTGTTCTGCTCACATTTAAGCAGTCATGGTGAGATTGTATGGGTGTTGCTTCTGACATTACTTAAGAGACACAATCTCACAGCAAACTCCTTGATCCTCTGACTCACAACCGTCTTTCTGTCCTTGTTCTGAAATGTTTGCTGAACTTTAAGTGTGGGAGTGTTTTGTAGATGGTCCTACAGATTGAGGATTTTTTTTTTTTTTTTTTGGTTTTTCGAGACAGGGTTTCTCTGTGTAGCTTTGCGCCTTTCCTGGAACTCACTTGGTAGCCCAGGCTGGCCTCGAACTCACAGGGATCCGCCTGGCTCTGCCTCCCGAGTGCTGGGATTAAAGGTGTGTGCCACCACCGCCCGGCCCAGATTGAGGATTTTTAAAGAGGCTTTAGATAGAAAATAATCAAAGTGGCTTCGAACACTTAGCTATGAACAGTCTGGTGGGAACATAAAGCCACAATTATCAACATCTTACTGATGGATTAGCCCTGATCATTTACAAATCTTCTGTGTAGTAATCAGCTTAGAACTTGCCTCTGTTTCCTTGAGCTCAGCCTAGAACTTGGCCTACAGAGCATCAAAGCTAGGGCATGTGTCCCACAGCTGGCAGTGTGATGAACTTCACTGGCTAGCTGCGTTCATGTGGGATCAGTTTGTTTCCACAGATGTGGTATTTCTTTAATGGAGGGAAGCTATTCAACCTCACTCTACGTAGTCGAGGGATTCCTCTTAGTAGTTCATTAAAGTTCGTGGAGTTGTCATGAATTGCCTTTCTCTAGACCCCACCTCTTAAAGATACTACCACCTGGGCATCAGCACATTGGAATCTAATCTTCCAGAGCATGAAGCTTTATGAAACTCTGAGGGCACAAGTCTTTCTAAAACACACTATAAGACAACAGAATATTTTGCCTTTGGAAAAATCTGTGTGTATTGTGGGAGGTGCCTTGAGAACACTTCATATTAACACTGCAAATTTTATATAAATCTAATAACAGTTTAAATTTTACTTCAACATTTTAAACATTTTAAAATGTTTACTTTCAAAACTCAGGGAGAACATAGACCATAGTTTGCCCTAATGGGAAGATAATGACCTGATGAGAAACGGTTCTAAGTCATAGATGAGGGATTCTTGAAAAATGTTGATTGAGAGAGAAATAGATCAAGTTTTTATTTTAGAAAGATTAAATTAGATGGACTGACAAAAAAGCTTGCAACAAGACAAAGGAGAGGAGTGATGATGGATTTAAATGCAAAGCTTCAGTGATAAAGGCGTGGTCTCCGAAAGAAACTGAGTGAGCTTCTGTGTGTTTGTGTGTATGCCCATGAGCCACAGACACATCAGAACAAAGAGATTCATTGTCAAACGCTGAAAAGAACAAGAGAGTAAAATACTGGCAGTATTTGTATTTGGTTAATTTCATCTAATAGGATCTTATTAGCTCTTGTAAGAAACAGAGGAGGGCTGTGGCGATGGCTCCCTCAGTAAAATGCCAACCATGCAAGCATGGGGACCAGGATTTAGTCCTCTAGAACTCAGGTCAAAAACTGGCAGTTGTGCAGGGCTGGATACTTACAATCCTTGCACTGGGGATGTAAAGACAGGATTTCTGGGCCTCACTTCCCATCCGACTTCACCTAGATGTTAAACTATAGTCCAGTGGGAGATGCTGCCTCACAAGACAAGGTGAACAGCTCCTGGGGAATGTCACCTGAGGTTATCCTTTGCCTTCTGCACGCAATTCTATGCATGTGTACATACATACATGTGCTCACATATCAGAGAAATAAAGAAAACAATATCTGATTAGAAAAAATATGCATATAGACAGCAATGTTTTATACACACATACTCATGCACTATATTCTAGTTTTTCATCAGCTCTTCTACCTATATAATATTGCGTAATCACTTCAGATTTTCCATTTCTGAAGTGAGATTTAGACAGAATGCCTTTTATTTCTAAGGTAACTATCAGAAAGGTGCTTTGAAATGACTGCATTTGGCAAATTATTGTATTAGAAGATGATTAAACAGTTTCCTCCCTGGCCTGAAGGGGGAATTAATAATCTTTGAGTACTTACTGTTCTAAAATATATTTTTAGTATTAATGATTCTTTTATCACATGGAAGTAATGTTGGCCTGAATAACATAAAAATATTTTGTTAGTAAGAATTTATTTCAAAAGTGGCCATTTAATGAACTTCCTTTGAATTTCATCACGAAGATGCATGCCTTTTGTATTCCTTAAGCAATCTGTTTCATAACTGTGAAAATATTTTGCAGTTTCAAAACTTTAAAAATCTTTTAATGCTTCAAGAGTTGCTAGAAAAAAACAAGCATGAAACTATCAGGCAGCCCCATCTACAAAGGATGTTCCATGCCCAAGAACAGATGTTGATGACATTAAATAACTTTGCATTATTTTCTTGGATTATTAATAATTAAGCATTTATTCTGATAGTTAGTATGGGACATTCATTATGGTGAGTAAAAAATGAAAAGTTTGGAATATTTAGAAAAAATATCCAGGCTGAGAAATCTGATAAAACTTTAAGATTTCATTGAGTAATAGCACAAACAAAACAATACTTATTCATCCTCTGATTAAAGCTATTTCTTCCTTAAGGAGGCTGAAACAAACACATTAATCATGACATTTACATATCTGAGACACATCTATTTCCCATTGTTCCCAGTTCCCAAGTTGCTTCAAATTTGATTCTGATCTGTTTGGAAATGGCAAAATATCTCTTATCAATAAAAAGTAGTGTGAAACTGTTAAATATTTTATGTTTTTGTAATGAACAGTATTGAATTAAACACTAAATAAGTTCTTTTGGCACATATTACACACTAAACTACACACACACACACACACACACACACACACACACACACACAGAAAGACAGCAGAGAGACAGACAGAGACAGAGACAGAGAAAGAGAGAACATTTGCTTTTTTAAATATGAGATAGTATTACTGTGTAGCCTAGGCCAACTTTGACATTATGGCCTCCCAAATATTGAAACTATAGAAGATTACCACTAGTGTTGCTTTGTCAACATATGTTTAATATATAAAACAGAACTCTTGACACAAATCATAATCTCTGAAGTTACAGCAGAGATCTCCCTGTAGATCTTTCAAAATTAAGCTCACCAGTGCACCAGGTGAATGTAGGTGATTTTTGGTGGCTTTGATATTTGGGTTCAAAATGGAAATCTTCAAATGTATTAGAAGAACAATTTTTCATTGATTTTCTAAACAATTCCTGTAGAGCAATTATGAATACCAGTACCTGCAGAACTCTTGGAGGAGTGAGTTCTTTGGCTTTGCCTTATAATTTATTGGTAATCTGACTCTGGTTCATTAGAAATCATCCAAGATAATATCCATGAGCATTTCAACTTTTATTGAGGAGTTTCTTTGCTTTCTATTTCATAAAATCTAGAGTTATAAAAGCATATATTAATCATGGAAGGAAAAAGAAGTATGATTACAGACTAAACCCAATAGAAAACAATAAAATACATATATAGTCTTTAAAATGTAACCGGTATTTGGATGACTTAACTGAATTTTAGAGAAATTCAGAAAAAAAATACACATCTATTCGGGAATACTCTGATATTTCATTTTAATTAGTATTAAGTAAATATTGCTTTGATTTAAACATTTCAATAACTTTTTACATTTATCACAGATTTCTAAACCTTAATTTTTACTTGTATCCAATTCCTTCTAATTTAGCTAATACTCTAACAATTTTAAAAATATTACAGGCATTGATTAAAGTCAGTATCTCTGTATCTCTGCACTCTCCATCACCACATGTTCCTGGGACATCTAACACCATTGTAACAGCCATGACTCTCACTTTTGTGTTAATGACCTGTATGATCAATATAAAACAAATGGAGCTCAATATTAAGAAGCATGTTAAGGTACTTTAAAAAGTCCATATAATTTCTTTACATTTGAAAAGTCAACTCAAATACCTTGATCTTCAAGCCTGTTATTTTAGACCACCGAGCCATGCTTCCTCGCTGAATAAGCAGACAAAGACTGAGAAGTCCCTTTATGTGAAGGAAGCAATGGTGCCTTCCTAATTGATCTTCCCATCACTCCTTCAGGCTGACATATCCTGCTTCATACTGTTGAAGACTAAGCAAAGATATATTTTGAATGCTGAAGCATAAAGATAGAGCTCATTTCAAAAATAAAACATGAGTCCTGACTTACTTGAATACCTTGAGAGCACAGAATAAATGCACCAATGATTCAGTAACGTTTTCTTTGACTGCACGTAAATATAATTTGTGCATGGAAAAGGGAAGTGATGAACATTAAGGATAGCACTAGCATATATTTTAAATGATAATGTTAAATATCATTATTTTAAAGCAAATTTCAAACAATTGCTTAATTATTCCTGAAACCATTGCTATTAAATTAACTCTTTTCTATGATGACTCTGAAAAGTGGAACTGTTTAACTCAGGGTGTGGCAGTTTAGATAAATGTCCCCATAGGCTAACAGTTTATTATCCCCAACCTACATATCTACCAAGAGATGAAGAAAACTTTAAAAGCTGAAACCTACTGTACATATTTAGGGCATTGCAGCACATCCTCGTAGGATATTGCTCTCTTCCTTTTTCCTTTTGGACATGATACAAAGGATCCTGTACAGTGTATGCTTCAGCTATGATGAATGAACCATGTTGTTCTAGGCCCAAAGCAATAGAGAGAGTAGGCCATGGATGTGTACCTCCAAAAGTGTGGCTCTAAATGAACCATTCCTTTTTGTAAGCCAATTATTAGAGGTATTTTGCTTCCATAATAGAAAGCTGAAAGGTATAAGCTACAATGATAACCATTAGTGTTGCTCAGGACCTTTGTAGGATTTTGATTTTGTTCATGTATAATATTACTTTTCTTGATTTGTGGATATTAGGTGCCTGTGATGGCTATTTTTGGTTGTCACCATTACTAAATCTAAAACTAAAGTGCCTGGGTTCACCTGTGAGGAACTTTTTTATTAATTAAATCATTTGAAATAGGAAGACATGCTTTTACACTTTTAATCCATGTTTTTTTTTGGGGGGGGATGGGAAGATCCCTTTTTAATCTGGGTCGCACCTTCTGCTGGCAGCCTATATAAAGGACAGGAAAGAAGAAAGCCTGCTTTCTTTGCCTGCTTGCCCTCATTCTCACTGGCAAGTCTATTCATTCACTGGGATTAGAGCCTACTTCTTCCAGATTCTGAAATATACTAAAGACCAGCTGAGATATTCAGCCTCATGGACTAAACAACCACTGGATTCTGGGACCTTCTTCTCTTGGGGTGGTGTGTGTGTGTGTGTGTGTGTGTGTGTGTGTGTGTGTGTGTGTGCATTCTATAATATCTGTTCCTCTTGAGAACCCTGACTAACACAGATTTTGGTACCAGGAATGGAGGATTGCTGTGATATGCCTCAGTGTTGTTTGTTGAAGGAATATAGATAATTACTAGAAAAGAGATTGAACACTTTAAGTGGAATTTAGTGGGCCATACTAGTAGAAGCATGGAAACATGGAAGACAGTGGTGCTGAGGGCAAAGTGAACTGTGAGGGTCCAGATTAAGAAGTTTCAGAGGGGAAGAAATGTAGTAACTTGTCTGAAGACCATTTTTTATGATATTTTGGCAAAGATTGTGGTTGTTTTTTGTACTTGCCCTAAAAATCTGCCTGAGGCTAAATTGAAGAGGTTTGGAGTAATGGTTTTGGTAGAGGAGATTTCAGGATGGCCTAGTATTGACTATGTCTCATGGTTATAATAATCACTCATAGGCAGAGCTGCAATAAAAAGGAGGAAGTAAAATGAAAAGAAGTACAAAATGCATAGTTCAAGGAAAAAAAAAAAAGAAACACCAAGAAATGTAATGTTGGAGCCAAGTCCAGTGCTAAAGGAGATAAAAAGTTTGAAGAAAAGCCCGATGGTTAATGGAATGAAATGAGTGGTGCCCTCAGAGCAAGACCTGACCCAATTAGGCTTCCGTTTTGTGAAAAGGAATTAAAGAAAAGCTTAAGCAGCAAAGGAAACTATCAACCACTGAAAGCTTATGCAAATGTAATACAAGGAGGGGCACAGGTTCTAGTACAGCAAGAAGCAGAACTTGGCAGCTTAGTCCACTTGGTTCTATATTTAGAGCCAAGGGTATAGGAAAGGGGTTATGGAATTTTCCTCTGTGGTTAAGAAAAGCTTCTGAGGCCAGGCATTGGGCAAGGCAGTTCCTGCATAGGTGCCCAGAGAGGACTCTGTGTAAAATTGTGAAGATGAAGGCTGGATTTCATTAGAGACTTCATTGTTGGAGATACCAGAGACATGGGATACCTGCCAAGGTATTAAGAGCTGTTAAGAGCATGTGGAACCAGCCTAAGAAAGAGATATTTGTTACAGTCATCAAAGTTGAAAAGAGTTGGAGATCTGAAGAGTGATTTGACATCAGACATAGAGATACAGAATTTGGAGTTTTCCCTGTTGGGTTTTGGTCTTGCTTTGGTTCAGTATTTCCTCACTATGCTCCCTTTTCTCACCTTTGGAATGGTAATTTATAGTACATGCCATTGTATGTTCCAAGTATGTGATCTACTTTCGGATTTTACAGGGGGTTATAGTCAAGAGATTGCCTAGAGTCTCAAAAAAGTATTTGGACTTTTAAAGGTGTTGAGATTTTGAAGATGGGGACTTTTGAAGTTGGACTAAATGCACTTTGTATTATGATATGATTACAAGCCTATGGTGGCCAGCACATGGAATATGGTGATTTAAATAGAATGCCCCCCCCACTAGGTTCATATATTTGCATGCTTAGTCCGCAGTTGGTGAACTGTTTGAGAAGGATTAGAAGGATTCTGGGGTGTGGCCTTATTAGAAGAAGTATGTCACTGGGGGGTGGGTTTTGAGCTTTCAAAAGCCCATAACAAGCCCAGTAACTCTCTCTCTCCCTGTCTGCTGCCTGAGGATCAGAATATGAAGCTCTCAGCTACTTCTCTATATCACCATGTCTGCCTTTAGGTCACCATGACAATAATAGACTAAGTCTCTGAAACTGTAAGCAAGCGCCCAATTAAATACTTTCTTTTATGAGAGTTTCCTAGGTCATGGTGTCTCTTCATGACAGTAGAATATGAAGACAGTGGCCATGTGGTTTACATTCATACAAACTGAAGAATGATAAAGTGCTACAGACAGCACAGCTGTGGGCAGCTAAGGCTTGAATGAAAGGTAATGGTAAACAGAGACACAGAACTCTGGGTTCACTTCAGGAATTAACCTTTTTTTTTCTGCTGTTTATATGTTGTTTAGCTAGCTACCAAGGATAGCAGTTTAAGCAGAGCTTGAGTAAACTGTCCTTTACCCCTCTATCTAAGTTCTTCCTTCTGCACATCACTTCTTTGCCCTTGTGGTCTTGCTTTGTTACAAAGGGCATTCCTTTAAGTTGTCATATTGTGCCTGTGGTTTTGCACAAACACAATGACCACATCTTTGTTCAGGTTTGTGCCTGAGAAAGGAACTGTAGACCTTCTTTAACATGAAGAATGCTTCATTTTTTTTTTTAAATGAAGAACATTTTATGATCTTTTTCCTCCTGTTTAAAAAGCATGTGCATTCATGTGCTCATTTGAAAGAATTCTAGAAAAATCGTACAAAAGCAGCTCTCAGTACCAAGTACTCTACTTTTTTATTGCTGCCACCCAGTGCTGCTTTGAAGGTGTTGGTACACTTAACGTATTCGTTACTTTTCTCATTGTGAGGTCAAAATACCTGAGAAGAGAGACCTAATGGAAGAAGACGTGGTTTGAGGGATACAGTCTACCGTGGTGGGAAAGCAATGGCCTCAAAGGTGAGAAGTGGCTGGTCACATGCATCTGCACTCAGGAAGGAGAGAGAAAATAATGTTGGTTTTCTGCTCCCTTTTCCTTCCTTCCCTCTTTTGTTTCAGTACTAGACCCTAGTACTTAGGATAGTGTTATCCACATTTAAGGTGGGTCTTCCGTCAGTAGTTAACCCTTTGTAAATGCCCAAGGATATGTCTTCTAAGTGATATCAAGTGCAATCAAGCTGACAATTAAGATAGAACATCACACTTAACTATCCTGATAGATACATATATTTGCCTTGGATAAATGTTTACCCAAATAGGCTAGGAGATTTCTTATTGTGTAGATGATGTCAATATCTATAATTTTCATTTTGGAACTAAATTATCAAGAGAGAGTATCTTCTCTTCCAGAACTTCACCAAAAGTTACTTATCAAGATTCTGGCAACAACAACAACAATAAGATTTCTCTTTGATTCACAGAGGCCATAAATCTATTTTCTATTATCATGTCACCGTTTTTCCTTTAAAATATTTCTCAAAAGACAACAAACCATATTGTTACTTCTTAACAGTATAGTTTGCTATCTCCCCCTTCTCTTCCTTTCAGCTCTTCCCCAATAGCTTGACTAGTAAACGTTAAAAAATATCTGTTATGTCTATTTGAAAATAGTTTATGAAAAAATAAATAGCCATACACAAAAAATCATTCATAGATTTTCCTACATGATAAAAATAAATCATAAATACAATTTCCAAATCAAAAAAATTATTTTATCTGCAAAAAGGCTTACAAACATCCTATAAAATGGCACAAGAGAGATGTTCTACTGCACGCAAAGCTTTACTCCTTGTATTGTATTAATTCATTTAATACTGCAATATAGAAAATTATTCCTGAATTTTTGTAATGATACAATGGCAAAGAAATTTTTAAGCTGGCATATACTGATAATAAACAGTTGAGTTGAACCTCAAACCTCCTAGCTATATAAATAGATATAAACTGCTTAATCTCTGCTCATAAAATCCTGCTGTAGTTGGGGCTTCAAGAAACCCCTAGGGACTTTCTAAATAACTTTGAAAAATTAATGAACTTATAGAAAGTCATATTTCAATAATTAACAGATAATTTTGGAGCTCATCTTCTGTGCCCCATGAATGAAATTTTAGGTTAATGAACCTAAATGCATTATCATCAGTGGGTCAAATTTAGTTTCACAAATGGAACAATGGGGAAATCAATCAACTAAACATCTATTTTTATACTGTTTATATCAACACAAATGAAAGTTTGCATTATCTTCAAATGAAAGCTATTGTGTAATGCATTAGCTATACGATACAGCAGTTTTGATTCCCATTAAATATCTTTGTGCTTGATGTAAGATAGAACACAGGCTTCTACCAAAAAATATTCATTATTTATATATTTACAGATTTATTGAGAATATACATAGTCCTCAAAAAATATTTTGAGAGTCAGGTCCAATTTAACCTTTTCATTATTAACTTGAATTATTTTCTTTTTTTTTTTTTTTTTTTTAATTTTTATTTTGCAATACAATTCAGTTCTACATATCAGCCACAGATTCCCTTGTTCTCCCCCCTCCCGCCCCCCTCACCTTCCCCCAGCCCGCCCCCCATTCCAATCTCCTCCAGGGCAAAGCCTTCCCCACAGACTGAGATCAACCTGGTGGACTCAGTCCAGGTAGGTCCAGTCCCCTCCTCCCATGCTGAGCCAAGGGACCCTGCATAGGCCCCAGGTTTCAAACAGCCAACTCATGCAATGAGCACAGGACCCGGTCCCACTGCCTGGATGCCTCCCAAACAGATCAGGCCAATCAGCTGTCTCACCCACTCAGAGGGCCTGATCCAGTTGGTGACCCCTCAGCCATTGGTTCATATTTCATGTGTTTCCGTTTGTTTGGCTATTTGTCTCTGTGCTTTATCCGACCTTGGTCTCAACAATTCTCTCTCATATAAACCCTCCTCATTCTCGCTAATTGGACTCCCAGAGATCCACCTGGGGCCTAGTCATGGATCTCTGCCTCCAGATCCATCAGTAGTTGGATGAGGTTTCTAGCACGACAATTAGGGTGTTTGGCCATCCCATCACCAGAGTAGGTCAGTTCGGATTGTCTCTCGACCATTGCCAGCAGTCTGTTGTGGGGGTATCTTTGTGGATTTCTGTGGGCCTCTCTAGCACTTTGTTTCTTCCTATTCTCATGTGGTCTTCATTTACCATGGTCTCCTATTCCTTGTTCTCCCTCTCTGTTTTTGATCCAGCTGGGATCTCCCACTCACCCAAGCTCTCTTTCCCTCGACCCTCGCCCTTCACTACCCCCACTCCTGTCCAGGCTGTTCATGTAGATCTCATTCCATTTCTCTGTCGTTGGGCGATCCCTGTGTCTTTCTTGGGGTCCTGTTTTCCAGGTAGCCTGCCTGGTGATGTGAGTAGCAGTCCAGTCATCCTTGTTCCACATCTAGCGTCCTGTTATGAGTGAGTACATACCATGTTTGTCTTTCTGAGTCTGGGATACCTCACTCAGGATGATTTTTTCTAGATCCATCCATTTGTCTGCAAACCTCATGATGTCATTGTTTTTCTCTGCTGAGTAGTATTCCATTGTGTATATGTACCACATTTTGTTTATCCATTCTTCAGTTGAAGGGCATCTAGGTTGTTTCCATGTTCTGGCTATTACAAACAACGCTGATATGAACATAGCTGAACAAGTGCTCTTCTGGTGTGGTTGAGCATTCCTTGGGTATATGCCCAAGAGTGGTATAGCTGGATCTTGGGGGAGATGGATTCCCAATTTTCTAAGAAATCGCCATATTGATTTCCAAAGTGGTTGTACAAGCTTGCATTCCCACCAGCAGTGGAGGAGAGTTCCCCTAGCTCCACATCCTCTCCAGCATAAGGTGTCTTCAGTGTTTTTGATCTTAGCCATTCTGACAGGCGTAAGGTGGTATCTCAGAGTTGTTTTGATTTGCATTTCCCTGATGATTAGGGATGTTGAGCAATTCCTTAAATGTCTTTCAGCCATTTGAGTTTCCTCTGTTGAGAATTCTCTGTTTAGTTCTATAGCCCATTTCTTAATTGGACTGTTGGGCATTTTGATGTCTAATTTCTTGAGTTCCTTATATATTCTGGATATCAGTCCTCTGTCAGATGTGGGATTGGTGAAGATCTTTTCCCATTCTGTAGGCTGTCGCTTTGCTTTGTTGACCGTATCCTTTGCCCTACAAAAGCTTCTCAGTTTCAAGAGGTCCCATTGATTGATTGTTTCTCTCAGTGTCTGTGCTACTGGTGTTCTATTTAGAAAGTGGTCTCCTATGCCAATGTGTTCAAGACTACTTCCTACTTTCTCTTCTAGCAGGTTCAGAGTAGCTGGATTTATGTTGAGGTCCTTGATCCACTTGGACTTAAGTTTTGTGCACGGTGATAGATATGGATCTATTTGCAGCCTTCTACATGTTGATATCCAGTTTTGCCAGCACCATTTGTTGAAGATGCTTTCTTTTTTCCATTGTGCACTTTTGGCTTCTTTGTCAAAAATTATTTGTTCATAGGTGTGCGGATTAATATCAGGGTCTTCAATTCGATTCCATTGGTCCACATGTCGGTTTTTATGCCAGTACCAAGCTGTTTTTATTACTGTAGCTCTATAGTACAGCTTGAAGTCAGGGATCGTGATGCCTCCAGAGGTTGTTTTATTGTACAGGATTCTTTTGGCTATCCTGGGTTTTTTGTTTTTCCATATGAAGTTGAGTATTATTCTTTCCAGGTCTGTGAAGAATTGTGTTGGTATTTTGATGGGGATTGCATTGAATCTGTAGATTGCTTTTGGTAAGATTGCCATTTTTACTATGTTAGTTCTGCCTATCCATGAGCATGGGAGATCTTTCCATTTTCTGACATCTTCTTCAATTTCTTTTTTCAGGGACTTAAAGTTCTTGTCGTATAGGTCCTTCACTTGCTTGGTTAGTATTACCCCAAGGTATTTTATGTCATTTGTGGCTATAGTAAAGGGTGATGTATCTCTGATTTCCTTCTCCGCTTTTTTGTCCATTGTATATAGGAGGGCTACTGATTTTTTGGAGTTGATCTTGTATCCTGCTATGTTGCTGAAGGTGTTTATAAGCTGTATCAGTTCCTTGGTGGAATCTTTGGGGTTGCTCAAGTATACTATCATGTCATCTGCAAATAGGGAAAGCTTGACTTCTTCCTTTCCAATTTGTATCCCCTTAATCTCCTTATGTTGTCTTATTGCTCTGGCTAGAACTTCAAGTACTATATTGAATAAGTATGGGGAGAGCGGACAGCCTTGCCTCGTTCCTGATTTTAGTGGAATTGCTTTGAGTTTCTCTCCATTTAATTTGATGTTGGCTGTTGGCTTGCTGTAAATTGCCTTTATTATGTTTAGGTATGTTCCCTGTATTCCTGATCGCTCCAAGACCTTTATCATGAAGGGGTGTTGGATTTTGTCAAATGCCTTTTCAGCATCTAGTGAGATGATCATGTGGTTTTTTTCTTTGAGTTTGTTTATATGGTGTATCACATTGACAGACTTTCGTATGTTGAACCATCCTTGCATCCCTGGAATGAATCCTACTTGATCATGGTGGATAATTGTTTTGATGTGGTCTTGGAGTCTGTTTGCCAGTATTTTATTGAGTATTTTTGCATCAATGTTCATGAGGGAGATCGGTCTGTAGTTCTCTTTCTTTGTTGTATCCTTGTTTGGTTTGGGAATCAGGGTAATTGTAGCCTCATAGAAGGAGTTTGGTAATGTTCCTTCTGTTTCTATTGTATGGAACAATTTAGAGAGTATTGGTATTAACTCTTCTTTGAAGATCTGGTAGAATTCTGCACTGAAACCATCTGGTCCTGGGCTTTTTTTGGTTGGGAGACTTTTAATGACTGTTTCTATTTCGTTAGGGGTTATTGGACTATTTAAATAGTTTATCTGGTCTTGATTTAATTTAGGTATGTGGTACCTATCCAGAAAATTATCCATTTCTTTTAGGTTTTCCAGTTTTGTGGAATAGAGGTTTTTGAAGTATGACCTGATGATTCTCTGGATTTCCTCAATGTCTGTTGTTATGTCCCCCTTTTCATTTCTGATTTTGTTGATTTGGATGCTCTCTCTCTGTCTTTTGGTTAGTTTGGATAAGGGCTTGTCTATCTTGTTGATTTTCTCAAAGAACCAACTCTTTGTTTCATTAATTTTTTGTATTGTTCTCTTTGTTTCTATTTTATTGATTTCAGCTCTCACTTTGATAATTTCCTGGCATCTATTTTTCCTGGGAGACTTTGCTTCTTCCTGTTCTAGAACTTTCAGGTGTGCTGTTAAGTCACTAGTGTGAGATTTCTCCAGCTTATTTATGTGGGCGTTTAGTGCTATGAATTTCCCTCTTAGTACTGCTTTCATAGTGTCCCATAGGTTTGGATATGTGGTGTCTTCATTTTCGTTGATCTCTAGGAAGTCTTTAATTTCTTTCTTTATTTCTTCCTTAACCCATTGGTGATTCAGGTGGGTATTGTTCAGTTTCCATGAGATTGTAGGTTTTCTGTAGTTTTTGTTGTTGTTGAAATCCAACTTTAGACCATGGTGGTCTGATAGAACACAGGAGGTTATTCTAATTGTTTTGTATCTGTTTAGATTTGCTTTGTGACCAAGTATGTGGTCGATTTTAGAGAAGGTTCCATGGGGTGCTGAGAAGAAGGTATATTCTTTTTTGTTAGGATGGAATGTTCTGTAGATGTCGATTAAGTCCATTTGAGTCATGACATCAATTAAGTCCTTTATTTCTCTGTTAAGTTTCGATTTGGGGGATCTGTCCAGTGGTGAAAGTGGGGTGTTGAGGTCTCCCACTATTAATGTGTGGGGTTTTATATGTGATTTAAGCTTTAATAATGTTTCTTTTACATATGTGGGTGCCCTTGTGTTTGGGGCATAAATGTTCAGAATTGAGACTTCATCTTGGTGGATCTTTCCTGTGATGAGTATGTAATGCCCTTCTTGATCTCTTTTGATTGATTTTAGTTTGAAGTCTATTTTGCTGGATATCAGGATGGCTACACCCGCTTGTTTCTTAAGACCGTTTGATTGGAAAGTCTTTTCCCAGCCTTTTATTTTTAGGTAGTGTCTATCTTTGAATTTGAGATGTGTTTCTTGTATGCAGCAGAAAGATGGGTCCTGCTTTCGTATCCATTCTGTAAGCCTATGTCTTTTTATAGGTGAATTAAGTCCATTGATATTGAGGGATATTAATGTCCAGTGATTGTTCATTCCTGTTATTTTTTGGTGGTGATGTGTGTGTACTTTTCTTCGTTGGGGTCTACTGCTGTGGCTTTATCTATTGCCTGTGTTTTCGAGGTTGTATCTGACTTCCTTAGGTTGGAATTTTCCTTCTAGTGCTTTCTGTAGGGCTGGGTTTGTGGATAAATATTGTTTAAATCTGGCTTTGTCATGGAATGTCTTGTTCACTCCATCTATGAGGATTGAAAGTTTTGCTGGGTATATTAGTCTAGGCTGACATCCATGGTCTCTTAATGTCTGCATTACATCTGTCCAGGACCTTCTGGCTTTCAAAGTCTCCATTGAGAAATCGGGTGTTATTCTGATAGGTTTGCCTTTATATGTCACTTGGCCTTTTTCCTTTGCTGCTCTTAATATTCTTTCTTTATTCTGTACGTTTAATTGTTTAATTATTATGTGGCGAGGGGACTTTTTTTGGGGGTCTAGTCTGTTTGGTGTTCTATAGGCTTCCTGTATCTTCATAGGCATTTCCTTCTTTAAGTTGGGAAAGTTTTCTTCTATGATCTTGTTGAATATATTTTCTGTGCCCTTGAGTTGGTATTCTTCTCCTTCTTCTACCCCTATTATTCGTAGGTTTGGTCTTTTCATGGTGTCCCAAATTTCTTGGACATTTTGGTTCATGACTTTGTTGACTTTAGTGTTTTC
Source organism: Peromyscus eremicus (assembly GCF_949786415.1). NCBI lineage: Eukaryota > Metazoa > Chordata > Mammalia > Rodentia > Cricetidae > Peromyscus > Peromyscus eremicus. The sequence continues at coordinate 59,588,728 of NC_081420.1, read as the reverse complement.
TTTGACTGATGAATCCATTTCTTCTATTGTATCTTCAACGCTAGAGATCCTCTCTTCCATCTCTTGCATTCTGTTGATTATACTTGCATCTGAAGTTCCCAATCGTTTTCTCAGATTTTCTATTTCCAGCATTCCCTCTGTTTGTGTCTTCTTCATTTTTTCTATTTCCCTTTTCAGGTCTTGGACTGTTTCCTTCATTTGTTTCATTGATTTTTCTTGATTTTCTTTCAGTATTTTATTGTTCTCTTCCAGGACTTCATTGATTTCTTCTAATTTGTTTGCCCTTTCCTCTAGTTGTTTACAGCGTTCTTCACATTTTTTTGTCTTTTCCTCTACACGAGCCTCTAGCTTCTTCATGATGACATTCATAAGGCTATTTTCTTCTGCTTCTTCCAATTTCTGATGTTCAGGTCTAGGTGTTGGAGGAGGGCTAGGGCCTGGTGATGGTGTATTACTATTCATTTTGTTGTATGTGTTTCTGCCTTGACGTCTGCCCATCTCCTTGTGGTTCGTTCCTGGCCTTATTCGCACACTTGGTTCAGAGCTGACAGATTCAGGAAGTCTCTCTCTCTCGTCCAGATGGGAGCTCTCTTGTCCAAATTGGAAGTCCGGGACAGGATGGAAGCTCTTGTTCAGAAGGGAAGTCCGGGGGAGGATGGGTGCTCTCCTCTCTCTCTCTCTCTCTCTCTCTCTCTCTCTCTCTCTCTCTCTCTCCTCCAGATGGGAAATCCACGGCAAGATGGGAGCTGGGGGCCAGCCTCTAAGTCTCAAGAAGAGGCTTGGGGCTCAGGCAGATGGGCTTGGGGGCAGGGCGTGGAGACTGCAGGGTCTGCCAGGGGTCTTGGAGAAGGAGATCCTTCCCGGTGGGGCTAGAAGGGCACCTGCCCAGGGACCAGAACCTGGGGCCAAGTTGGGCAGGTCTTCCCTGGAGTTGCTGGTGCCCAGGGATGGGGTCCGGGGCAAGCTAGGGCACTCACCTGTGCTTCAGAAGGGAAGTCCTGGGCAAGATGGGAGCTGGGGGGCCTGGCCTCTAAGTCTCAGGAAGAGGCTTGGGGCTCAGGCGGATGGGCGTGGGGGCAGGGCGTGGAGACTGCAGGGTCTGCCAGGGGTCTTGGAGAAGGGGATCCTTCCCAGAGGGGCTAGAAGGGCACCTGCCCGGGGAGCAGAACCTGGGCCCAAGTTGGGCAGGTCTTCCCCAGAGTGGCTGGTGCCCAGGGATGGGATCGGGGGCAAGCTAGGGCACTCACCTGTGCTTCAGAAGGGAAGTCCTGGGCAAGATGGGAGCTGGGGGCCGGCCTCTAAGTCTCAGGAAGAGGCTTGGGGCTCAGGCAGATGGGCGTGGGGGCAGGGCGTGGAGACTGCAGGGTCTGCCAATGGTCTTGGAGAAGGGGATCCTTCCCGGTTGTGGTAGAAGGGTACCTGCCCGGGGACCAGAACCTGGGGCCAAGTTGGGCAGGTCTTCCCCGGAGTGGCTGGTGCCCAGGGATGGGGTCTGGGGCCTTGAATTATTTTCTTTACTCATCTCAACCACTATTTATAAGTCAATCATCCTCACTCTTCTGCAAAATATATTGATTAGCATAAACATGTGATCCTAAGATGTTTCCTCAAGATGGATCAATAATTGTTATTTTCTCTCTGAGAATTAATGACTTGCCAACACATTAAGATCTGACTTACATGGAACACATACAGACATAAGTAGTATGAGCACATGCCTTAGTCATTGTTCCAGTGCTGTGAAGAGACACCATTGACAATGGCAACTTTTATAAAGGCAGGCATTTAATTAGGGCTGGCTTGTAGTTCCAGAGGTGTAGTCTATTGTCAGCATGGTGGGAAGCAAGGCAGTACACAGGCAGACATGATGCTTCAGAGGAGCAGAGAATTCTACATATGGATTGGCAGGCAGCAGGAAGGACAGACCCTGGGCCTGGCCTGAGCATTTGAAACCCTAAAGCCCACCCCCATGACAAACTTTCTTCAACAAGGCCACACCTACTCCAACAAGGTCACACCTGTCAATCCCTGTCAAGTAGTGCCACACCCTAATGACCAAACATTCAAATATATGAGCCTATGGGGTACATTCCTATTCAAAGTACCACAGCATATATAATATGTAATATATATTCATATATTATATATGCATATTCATACGCGCATATGAAGAGAAGAGATGGGTTGATATACACATAGATATTTTAATAGAAAAATTGATTAGATAGCAACTGCCTGAAAGAAGAATCTTCCCTCTGTAGTGAAGGCCTTCAAGACGAAGAAAAGGAAATATCCCATGCAGATTGTAATTCACAAGTGTGCATAGAAGCTGTTGGCCAGAGGCAATTTTTTTTCTTCTTGGAGAAACTGAATCTTTGCTTTGAAGATATTTTAACTGATTGAATCAGGGCCATGCTGAACATCCAGGATAATCTCACTTACTTAAAGTAAATTGATTAGGGGTTTTAATTATATCTACAACAATACTTAGAATTGGACTGAATAACTAGCTAAGGTAAGCTGACAGATCAAAAGAGCCATCACAGTAAAACTTTCTAGAAGGTATTGTTCAGGCACTCAAACTGTCTACTTTCTTACAGTTTCCTTTTTTCTAGCTTTTTCAAAAATTATTGCTTGGCAATAGTGATGTTTAAATATAATGGGGGAAAAAACAGTCAAGGAACAAAAACCAAAATATGTTCTGGACAATTTTTCTTCCTTCACTTTACTGTTTCTCATGATAAACATATTCAACAGTAATTTTCCCTTATTTTATTTGCCACATCATAAAGATTGAGCCATATGTATAAATTCTACATTTTTATTACCATTCACTTAATGTTTAACTTGTTTTAAACAGCAATGCCTCTTCTGCTAAAGATAGAAGGAAACAATTAGTAAAAGACCAGGGGTGCTGGGCAATGAAAAATGCACCAATGATTTATAAGGAAATGAAACACCCAATAGTGGGAATGAATATATATTAGAAACGTAGTGAGGAAAAAGACTGAATCGTTAAACATCAAATTGAATATATAGACAAACAATCACAGAGAAATTATGGGAACAGGGAACCAGCAACAAGAGGAAATAGTTAGCTCTGTAATAGTTAATACCGATTGTCAACTTGGAGAGATTTAGAATTACCAAGAAAAATATTGAGCGTATCTATGAGGATTTTTCTAGAAAGGATTAACTGAAGTGGAAGACAACTATATGTAGATAGTGCCATTCTGTGGGATAGGGTCTTGGACTGGATGTAAAGGAGAAAACTAGTGAGCTCCAGCATTTCTTTCTGCTTCTTGACTGTAGATACAATGTGACCAGCTGCCTCATGCTTCTGTCACAGCGGTTTCTCCATCATGATAGCCTGTTATGTGAAGTCTGTACGGACACCACAGCCAGTAGAGTGCCAATCTAGGGGAGACAAGAAGAACGTTAAGTTCAAGGCAATGTGATAGACAGTTTTGCTTCAAACTTCAAGGGTCTGACACCAGTTAGTTTGTTTTAGTCATATCTAAGACTAAAACAATTTCTAGAATGTTTCTTGGTGATAATTCACTCAATCCCCTGTGCACACCAAAGAAATGATTACACGAAACACTTGTAAAGTACAAGTGACATCTTCCTTAAAGATGAAGTTTATAGATTAACTAAGGAAGCAGGTTCAAGGTAAATAGTACTCATGATAAGGGTCTGGGGAATGATAGTGCTATAGATTGACTGAGACAAATAGGCTCAAGATAAGGGTCTGAGGTGTAGCCTGGCCATGCAGATAGCATAGAGGACACCAGGCTATTAACCACCTCTGTTCCTAGCCTTCTGGGTGGAAAACAGGTTATACATCTCTCCCTTTGAAGAAGCAACCCTGGTGTTTAACATTCCTAGTTGTCCTAGTGTTTACTTGTGAGCTGAAGGACATTCGTGCCCCCTACAGACTGTCTCCACAAACTATGAACCAAAATAAGCTCCCATCCTCAATTTGCTTTGGTCAGGTATTTGATCACAACACTGAGAAAGTAACTAATACACCATGGATTTTTAAAAGCATAAGGAAAAACAGCTCCTGCACTTAAGTCTCAGAGTATATCCAAGAAGAAGGGGCAGAAAGATTGTAAGAGCCAGGGAACCAGGAAATCTGCTGTGAGATTTTGTCTCCTCCAAATGACAGGGAACCTTCACCCATGATTTCTCATTAATAGAGCTGTCTAAAGAAGACCTGAAGAAGTACAATTCCGGTAGGGGGGAAATCTCATGGGGCTCTACTAGTAGTTAAAGAACTGTAGGCAAGTATTGACTGTTGAGAAGGCGAGCAATAGTCTTCCCTAGAAATGAGCTCCCTAATTGATTACCCAATGCTAAGTGGTCATCCCTGAAATTATATGTACTCAAGTAACACTTTGAGTGTATACAAAATACAGGTTGTATTTATATACTTAGGAGTGTGTGTGTGTGTGTTTGTGTGTGTGTGTGTGTGTGTGTGTGTGTGTGTATAAAACAATATCAATTAAAGAGAAGAGGTCATGAATTTAATAGGAAGTCAGGGAGACATGAGAGGGGGTGCTGGGAGGAAAGGAAAGAGAGGAAATGTAATTACATATTAATTTCAAAAATAGTTAAAAAGAATAAATAAATAAGATGATTTGAGAAGAAACTGCAAAAATTTAATGAATTTATAGCACCTGTGTCCAAATAAGAATGTATATATGTAATATATATTACATGTGTGCATACTATATGTTTAATAGTATATTTAGTAGTATTTAATAATATAAGCTATTATATACACATAGAATAGATATATTATATAGAGTATGTGTATGTGTATGTGTGTGTGTTTAATGGAGGCATTTCATACAAGGTGGTAATTCTTCCCACAAGAGCAGTAAACTATCTGACAAAACCTTCTGTGTCAGACAAAGGAAAACTCTCATCTAGTTTTGTTTCGGGGCGTGATTCAAGAGACTCCCAAAACAGTATCAGATATTGTCATTGCACTTAATTGTTGCTAAAAACTTAAAGGAAAGACTCTATTGACAAAGATACAACAGAATTTGGACAGAGTACTTTGAGGAATTGAGCTGGAACTGACTTGGAAGTCTCCTCCATGAGGATTTTCATAATAATACAAAGTGCCATGTAAGCTGCCAAGAGAGGAAAACAATCAATAGTGCTACCCAGCTGTAAAGCCTGTGAGCCACAACAACGACAGGCCTGGCAAAATAATAGTGGCACAAGAGTGGCATTTTTGTCTGTAGTTAACCAGATAGATTATGCTTAAGGTCCGCTCAGCATGAGGGAATTCAAGCCTAGTACTATAACTCTAGCCAATTACTTAGGAATGGAGGTCACAGGTCCTAGAGGAGAACCTACTACTGCTATTGCCCTAACCCTATGCAATATCTACCTGCATTCTAAGTAATGAATACATGTACACACAGAGAAACATACCTGTCACCCTTCAACAAAGAGGCTTAATTTCATAGCAGACAAAGACTATTGCAAAAATCTCCAGCTGATCAAAATGCAAAGATGAGAAAGCAGGCCCTGTTGGTACAGATTCAATGCACACCCCTGTAACTAAGGCTTGGGGAATATAAGAGGAGAAGAATGAAAAGACTGTAAGAGTCGTAGGACCAGAACATCTGCTGGTAGACCGTGTCTTCTAGATCTGACAAAGATATAACACTCACAAAATCTTAACAGTTTGATCACCTAAATAAGACCTGCATAATGACACACAACAACAATACAACTTTACATGCCGTTGTGGACAGGTGAAATTTTAGAAGTACCTATGGTTAGATTAGGAGTTACAGGCATTCAAAAGCTGCCAATAGAGGGGGAATGTTTTTTTTTTTTTTCCAGTGACAAATCCCCCAAAGAGGGCATCCAGTCCAACTGGTAAATCCTAAATACATGCATATAGGAGCAATACTAAATCGACCTACTACCACACATACACACACACATACATAATACCTATCCTATATACAAGTGATCTCATAATTAATACTAACTATAGAAGAAGAGGTCATGAATTTGAGAAGGTGCAAAAGAAGAATGGAAGGGGGAGAGGATTGGGGGTAAGTAAATTGCTTACATATTAAATTCTCAAAAAATAAAATTCTAAATAATAAAAAAGAAAAACATAATGGATTAATGTTACCTAAGTTAAAAATATTGTGAATGAACATAAATGATATTTATTATCTGCTAAGGGTCACTGAATTTGTCTGTAACCAGATAACTTCAAGTATTTCACAATTGGCAAAGCAACAAAAAAAGGTTAAATATAAGAGTACTATGAATGAGTGAACAAAATATATCTTTGATTGAAGGAAATAAACCTAGGCACATCTCTCCACATTTATATCATTAAATTTAGAAAGCAAATGTATAAGGGAAAGTATCTAGACTTTTGACCAAAATATATTAGAAATCCAATTTTATAATCATTTATTGCATTTTCTATGAATTCATGTAACAATGACACTTTTTATTCAATACTATTGACTTTTTTAAAAAAAGTTTGAGAATGTAATTTAATTACAATGCTTCTCCCTACATTTCCTCCCTCCAAATCCTCCCATTTAACTCTCCCTGCTCCCCTTCAAATTCAAGTCCTCTTTGTTTATTAATTGTTACTGTGTGCATATATGCATTTGTATACACACACATATATTCCTAAATATAAGCTGTTGAGTCCATATGGTGTTACTTGTATGTATGTTTTTAGGGCTGATCATTTGACACTGAACAATCAATTGGTATGCTCTTGCCTGAGGAGGACCTTGTGAGCTCATGTTTGGGTGGTCATGTCTATGAGACTTTATAGGTATAGATTCTGATATTACTAGAGAAATATTCTCACAGCAAACTTCCTGATCCTCTGACTCTTACAATCTTCTTTTTTTCCCCATTTATGGTGGCTACTCTTGGTTTTCAAATTGACTATATCTGGAATGAACTACAATCCAGAAATGGAGGGCACACCTGTGATCCTGATCTTCAGGTGGGAAGCCACACCTCTAATCTGAGCTACACCTTCTGCTGTAATCCTATATGAGGACATAGAAGAAGATAGGTTTTATTCTTTCCTGCTTGTCCTTACCTTGCCAGTACATCCACTTTTTCACTGGGATTGTAGCCTACTTCTTCAGGAATCCAGCATATACAGGAGACTAGCTGGGACACCCAGCCTTAGGGGACTGAGCAACTACTAGATTCTTGGTATATATATGATAGATTGGGAGAGAGAGAGAGGGAGAGAGAGAGAGAGAGAGAGAGAGAGAGAGAGAGAGAGAGAGAGAGAGAGAGAGAGAGAGAGAGAGATTCATTTCATAAGTTCTGTGACTTCGGAGAACCCTGACTTCTAGAAGAACATCTTTCTTACTCAACATTCCCTGAGCCTTAGGTGCAGGAATATTTGTAGATGTATTTACCAAGACATGGATTTAAACTCTGCATTTAATTGGTTGTGGTTTTCTGTAGTGATCTCTGCCTGTTGCAAAAAGAAGTTTCTTTGATGAGGAGTGAATACAACAGTTTTCTATGGGCATAAGGATAAATGTTTATAGATTGTTGGTAGTGATTATGTTGGTTTAGTAAATTAGTGGTAGTAGACTCTCTTCCAATAACCAGGATTTTATAGCACTGAGTATTTAGCTAGATTTTCCATACCAAGCATGGTATCCCTCTTGTTGAGCTGGCCTGAAGTCCAATTAAAGAACTATTGATTACCACCAATAGTGAAGATACTTTCTCTTCTCCATCATGTTTTTGGTGTTTGTTAAATATTAAGTGGCTGAAGTTACAAGTGATTTTGTTCCCTTGGTCTACATGTCTGTTTTTGCACCAATACCATATTATTTATATTACTATGGCTCTGTAATGTATCATAAGATCTGGAATTGTTATCTCTTTAGCATTGTTATTATTGTTCAGGATTTTTTTGGTTATTCAGAGTCTTTTGTGGTTCTGTACAAATTTTCTGATCATTTTTCTATTTCTACGAAGAATAAGATGGGAATTTTGATTGAGATTGTATTTAATCTGTAAACAGCTTCTGGTAGAATGTTCATTTTTACAATACTGATTCTCACTATTTATGAGCATGGTGTGTGTTTTCATTTTCTAGTGTCTTTCCAATCTCTTTCATCAGAGGTTTAAAGTTTTCATTATATATGTTCTTCATTTCTTTGGTTAGGTTTATTCCTAGGTATTTAATTTTTTTGAGGCTATTGTGAATGGGAGTATATCCATAATCTCCTTCTTTGTATGTTTGTTATTGGCATATAGAAATGTTATTAATTTGTTCAAGTTGATTCTACTTTCTGCCATTACTGAAATTGTTTGTCATTTCCAGAAGTTTTCAGATAGAATTTTTGGGTATATCATGTAGCTAGAGTTTTCCTGCCTGGCCCACAGTCAGGACAAATCTCTCTCACCTGCCAGTCCCACAGCCGCTCAGACCCAACTAAGTAAACACACAGAGACTTATATTGCTTACAAACTGTATGGCCATGGCAGGCTTCTTGCTAACTGTTCTTATATCTTAAACTAATCCATTTCTATAAATCTATACCTTGCCACATGACTCGTGGCTTACCTGCATCTTTACATGCTGTTTGTCATCATGGCAGCTGGCAGTATCTCTGACTCAGCCTTCCACTTCCCAGCTTTATTCTCCTCCTTGTCCAAAAGGAGGAGAATATTCCAAACCATTGGTTGGTTTCATTTACCAACCAATCAGAGCAACACATTTGCCATACAGAACATCCCATAGCAATATCATATCATCTGCAAATGGGGATAGTTTGACTTCCTCTTTCCCTATTTGAATCCTCATTTTTTACCTTTTCTTGGCTTATTGATCCAGCTAGTATGTCAAGCACAATGTTGAAAAGAAGTAGGGATATTGGCATCTTTGTCTTGTTTCAGATTTCAATTGTATTGCTTCAGGTTTTTCTCTATTTCAAATGATGTAGGCTAGGGATTTTTTGTATATAGTTTCTATTATGTTGAGATATATTCCCTCAAGTCATACATTCTGTAGGAATTTTTTCAGGAATACATGCTGGATTTTTACCAAAGGCTTTCTTGCATTTACTGCAATAATCATGTGATTTTTTTTAAAAGTTCATCTCTCTGGTTTATTACATTTATTAACTTGCATTTGTTGAACTATCCCTTCATTTCGTGGAAAAGCCGACTTGGTCATGATGGATAATCTTTTTGATGCACGTATATATTCTGTTTGAAAGTATTTTATTGAGTATTTTTGAGTCTATGTTCATCAGAATACTGGTCTGGATTTTCCTTTTTTGTTGTGTCTTTACCTGCCTCTCTAGAAAGAGTTTGGGAGTGTTCCTCCTGTTTCTTTTCTTTCAAATAGTTTAAGAAAGAATGGCTGTAGATATTTTGAATCTCTCTCAATCTCTCTCTCTCTCTCTCTCTCTCTCTCTCTCTCTCTCTCTCTCTCTCTCTCGATAGCTTTTTTGTTACTACTAAATCTCCTCATTTGATTTGTTGACTTCTTCCTGGTTTAATTTTGATTTGGCCAAATCTAGAAAATCATGTATTTCTTTTAAATTTTTTTTCTAGCTTAATGGCATAGGCATACAGGGTTTAAACTATTTCCTTATAATATTTGGGGTTTGTTTGGTGTCTGTTGTGATGTTTCCCCGTCCACTTTTAATTCTATTCATTTGGGTCCTCTGTTCCTTTCTTCTGTACAGTTGGGTCAAAGATCTGCCAAATTTTATTTTCTCAAAGAACCAGCTTTTAGATTTGTTAGTTCTTATTTTCTTTGTTTCTATTTCAGTGATTTCTGCTCTGATTTTTCTTATTTCTAGGTATGATTCCATTTGGATTTGGTTTCTTCTTGTTTCTCCAACTTTTGGAGTTACATCAGAAAGCCAGTTATTTGTGCTCCGTGTTGTTTAATGTAGGTGCTTAGCTCTACACATTTCCCTCACAAGACTGCTTTCAAGGTTTATCAGAGGTTTTGCTGCATTCTGTTTTCATTTCATTTTAGTTACAGAAAATTTTTTTATTCCTTTCTTGAGTTCTTCATCCCCTTCATTATTTAGTAATGTGTTGCTTAATTTCTATGAATTTGCACATTTACCAGAGGTTTTTATGCTGTCAACTTTAAGTTTTATTGCATTGTGATTAGATAGGATACAAGGAATGATCTCAATCTTTTTGAATTTGTTTTGTGTCCCTGTGTTTGATCTAATTGTGATGTGCTTTCGTGTGCTTCTCAGGAGAATGTGTATTCTTTGGTGTTTAGATAGAATATTTTGTGGATATCTCTAAGTTGATTTGATAAATGATATCAAATAATTCTGGTGTTTTTCTACTTATATTTTTTTTGTCCAGGTGACCTGTCAACTTGAGAAAATGGGATATTGAAATACTAGTTTATTTTACTCTGTGTCTTCACATCTAGGAGTAGATTTCTTGTAATATTGGGTACTCCAGATTTTGTTGCATATATGTTTAGGGTAGCAACATCTTCTTGGTTAATTACTCCCTAGATTAGAAGGAAGTGTTCTTTTTTATCTCTTCTGGTTAGTTTTAGATTAAAGTCCATTTTGTCAGGTATTAGGATAGTGGTGCCTGCTTGCCTTCTGATCCCATTTGATTAGAGTAATTTTCTTCATCCTTTTATTCTAAGGTAGTAACTATTTTAAAATCCCAGATCTGTTTATTGCAGGTGGCATATAGATGCTTTGTTTCTTAATGCATTTAGTTAGACTGTGTTTTTTCACTGGAGAATTGAGGCCATTGATATTTAAAGTTATTATTGATATATTTATTATAGTCACTGTGTTGTTTATTTTTGTGGTTGTTGTTTGCGTTTCAGTGGTTCTTTGTGTTTTAATAATTACAGCTTTGTATTTCTTTCCACAGTTTCTCTGCTACACTTATTCCTTGCTTCAGCCTGAAATATTGCTTCTTGTATTTTCTTTAGGTTTTATGTATCGGTAGAAACTTCTTAGGCTATTTAGGTGTGGGAATTTTTTCTTTATTCTTTAATTATGGCAGATAGTTTTGGTGAGTATATTATTTTAGGTTGGCTCTGATAGTCCTTAAGGTCCTAGAATGTGCTGCTCCAGGCTCTTCTGCTTTCAAAGTTTCTATTGAGAAAACAACTGGTAACCTGATCAGTTTTCCTATATATGTGATTTGAGGTTTTTTTTTTTTTCTTTTGCAGCTCTCAATACACCTGCTTTTTTTATGCATACTTAGTGTTTTAACTACGATATGCCCTGGAGATTTTCTTTTCTAGTCTTGTCTAGTTGGTGTTCTGTGTACTTCTTGTATTTGTTTTTGGTGTGTCTTTCCTTAGTTTGGAGAAGTTTTCTATTTTTTTTATTAAGAATTTTTTTATTTATTTTGCATAACAACCACAGATCCCCCTCTCATCCCTCTTCCCACTTGCCCTCAGCCTTTTCCCCCACCCCCATCCCCTCCTCTGAAAAAGTAAGGCCTCCCATGGGGAGTCAGAAAAGCCTGGTACATTCAGTTGAAGTAGGTCCAAGCCCTTCCCCCTGCATCAAGGCTTTGCAAAGTGTCCCACCATGGGTAATGGGCTCCAAAAAGCCAGCTCATGCTCTTCTATCATCTTGTTGAAGATCCGGTCTATGCCATTGGTCGCATCTCCCTCATCTGGTCTGGTCTCCCTCACCTGTGCCTATAATTCCAAAGTTTAGATTCTCTGTTTTACCTTTGAGACCTGATAGTCTATCTTCTGTTCTATATGTTCTATTTATAAGGCCTTCCTCTGGTTTTTCTAGTTGATCCATTGTGTCTATCAATTCCACCATCATTTTAGCTTGAGCCCTTCAATCTTATGATTGAATTCTATTCACATATCTTGGATTGTATTAATTATTTCCATCAGCCTTGGGTTTGTGTTTTCTTGGGCATCATTTAGGCACTTAAAAAAAACTCTTTCTCTTTGATTTCATTGAGTAGTTTCTTTGTGTCCTCTTTAAACTCCTTGAGTTCTTTGAGGAAATTTAGGATGGCTCTTCTAACTTATTTCCTGGAGTTCATCTAGGTAATTCTTGTTGGCAAGCATTTCCTCAGGATAGTTAGGCTTTGGAGAGAAGATACTGACTTTCATATTGTTGTTATTCCTTAGATGCGACATGGTCATGTGGATTTCCTTAGTTCTGAGTTTGTTGTGGATAGAGTAAGTTGGTGGAGAAAAGAAGATGAGGGAGTGGGTTAGATCTAGAGATTGGAAATGGCTTGAGTGGTATGAATTCAGGTGGGCAGAGGGAAATGGGATGATATAAGGTATGCGTTTATTGTTCCGAGGCAGGAATTCGAGGATAGATAGGTCTGAATGGAAAGGTTTGGATATTAAGTGAGAGAGTCCTGTGGTTTGATGGTAGAAAGGGAGGATACTCATTTAAGCTTAGAGCTCCTCTACAGTGATCGTATGGAAGGCCAGCCTAGGCTAGTACACTGGTTGGGGAACCCAAGCTAATTCAGAGAGATTGCAGAAAAGGTATGAATGAGGAAGTCAGGGATACTCAAAAGGCTAGACCCTAGAGTATGATGTGGGGAGCCTGAGTGTGGAGTAGGGTGATGGAGGCAATCTAAAGGGTTCTGTGTGTGTGTGTGTGTAGGTATTATATATATATATATATATATATATATATATATATATATATATATGTAATATATATAATATAGATATATAGATATAGATATATAGATATCTAATTAACTATAAAAGTTATGAAGGTCAAACTACTGTGGATGTAAAATTTACTTTATGAAACAAATATTTCACAATATGTATATTTGTTTATTTGTCTGTCTCTGTGTATATATGTTCTCATGTGTGCTCATGCCATGCATGTAATGGTCTACATGTGGAATACAAAGAATAGCTTTAGGAGTTGGTTCCCTCCTTCCACCATGCATGATCTGGGGTTACAATTCAGGTACTCAGGTTTGGTAACAAGTACCTTTACCCGATGAGCTATTTCATCAGCCCTCAAATGAATTAAAATTTAAGAATCAAAAAACTTGCCAAAGTTTAGCCGGGTGGTGGTGGTGGCGGCGGCGGCGGCGGCGGCGGCGGCGGCGGCGGCGGCAGCGGCGGCGCACGCCTTTAATCCCAGTACTCGGGAGGCAGAGCCAGGCAGATCTCTGTGAGTTCAAGGCCAGCCTGGGCTACCAAGTGAGTTCCAGGAAAGGTGCAAAGCTACACAGAGAAACCCTGTCTCGAAAAACCAAAAAAAAAAAAAAAAAAAAAATTGCCAAAGTTTGTACTAGTCTCAATCAAGAAAAAAGAAAGATTAAAATCTGATGGCATATTGATAAGTGAATCTTACAAAGTATCTGACATGATAGTATCATGACAAAGACAGAGTCTTTGACATGAGATTTTCTCCGAGTCTAGAAAAAAACAAAAACAAAAACGAGTTAATGCTATGCTTGCAGAGCAGGATTACTACTATGTGAAGAAGGGAACTATTTGAGGAAAGGTGTTTTCCTGGATTTTTGCCTGGAATGCTACTATGACCACTGTAGAAGGCAGTGGACATTAACAAGAACACAGACAGTTCACCAGCATGTAGAGGCACCTATTAAATAAAGTACAGAGTTTATATTCTTGGTACAATCAGAATTTGTGGTGCAGGACCCTGAATAATGGCCAATCCACAAAAGAAGATGATACAATTTTTAGTGTAGATTTCATGTTGGTGTCCAATTTTATCGTCATGTTAGACTTTGAGGGGCATGGAATGATAGACAGCAGCAGGGCTGGGATACTAGAAGTCACCTGTTTCTGAGTTCCAGTGGAGTTCTGACTCAGCCAGTAAAGAGTTAAAAGAGCATCATGGTATCTTGTACAGGTTGTAATGTAGGAATAATGACTGTCTTATCCAATCCTCATTACTATAAAACAACATTATAATTGTCTTAAAAACACCTGCTGGGCAGTGGTGGTGCACACTTTTAATTCCAGCACTCGGGAGGCAGAGGCAGGTGGATCTCTGTGAGTTTGAGGCCATCCCGGACTACAGAGTGAGTTCCAGGAAAGGCACAAAGCTACACAGAGAAACCCTGTCTTGTAAAACAAACAAACAAACAAACAAACAAACAAACAACAACAACAAAAAAAACCCACCCTTTATGTCTTATATTTCTGAAGCCTGGAGACCCAAGGCCAAGTTACCAGAAGACCCAGTGTCTGAGGAGGTACCACATTATAATTTATAGGTGCAGCCCTTTTACTAATTCTCACATGGTTTATGAGAAAAAGGAGGGGGTGGCAGAGCAAAGGAGGGTGGGAGAGAGAGAGAGAAAAGAAGAATAGAGAAAAACTGAGAAGAGAGGACAGAAACCTCTCCAACATCCTTTTTATAAAAGGCATATATTCCTCTTAGGATCCTTCTTGTTTCTTATCTTCTCTGGAGCTTTGCTTCACATCTAGTATCCACTTATGAGTGAGTACATACCATGTTGGTCTTTCTGAGTCTGGGTTACCTCACTCAGGATGAAACTTTCTAGTTCTATGCATTTGCCTGCAAATTTCATGATGTCATTGTTTTTACAGCTGAGTAATACTCCATTGTGAAATGTACAGAGACAACTGAACCAAGCTCAGAGGAACTCATGAACTTTAGACCTACAGCTGTAGAACCTGCATGGGACTGGACTAGACCCTCTGCATGCAGGAGATGTTGTGTAGCTGGGTCTGTCTGAGGGGCCCCTGGCAGTGTGATGGGGATCTATCCTTGGTACATGAGCCAGCTTTCTGGATCTCATTATCCCGTTACCTATGGTTGGACACTTTGCTCACTTGTGATAAAGCAGGGAGGGGCTTGGTCCTGCCTCAGCTGAATATATCAGGATTAGCTGTCCCTCCATGAGAGAACTACCCTGTTAGAGAAGGGGAGGAGGGATGAGGGAGCAAAGGCAATGCAGGGGAAGCGGGAGGAGGGGTGAGAGGGGCATCTGCGTTTGGTATGTAAAATGAATAAAAAAAGTTTTAAAAAAAGGCATTCATCCCCATGGTTACTTATTTCCCAAAATGCCCAACTCCACCTATTATCCTATTGGGGATTAGGATCTCAACATATGTGAGTTTTAGGTGACAAAATATTTAGGTCACAGCAAAGACCATATGCTAAAATGAGGACCACAAATCAGTCTTTTAAACCCAAACAAAATTGGGCCTTGTACACAGATAAATATAATTGAAGATTTATAGGTTTAAAAATTTTCAACAGAAATTTAAATAAGTGAAAATAAAGTACTGGCTCTCTGAGGAGGAAACATGTTTCTGCCCAGCGACCAATGGACTGAGCAGGGCAAAGAGACAGTGAGAATGGGATACCAAGTTACTCTCCTCTTGTCTGCCACGCGTGGATGAGGGAAAGATGTCTCCCATTGCCCCTCGACACCTGCAGCAGGTGGGGGACCTGACCCAACCCCTCACCATCTTCAGCACTCTGGGGAATGGGCCCTCTTCCTCACCTGGGCAGCACAGTAGAGTCGACCCTGTAGACAGGGGCACGGGTGATCCGGCCCTGAGGGTGTGAGAAGGGCGTAGCTGAAATTGCTTACCTAGTCTGTAGTGTGGTGGTGGGGATGAGGGAGAGATGTCCTCCCAATTTGCCCCTGCTGCCTCCAGCTGATGAGGGAAGCTAACTTTCCCCTTTACCCTAGTTGCAATACTCAGGAAAGCTGGCCCTGCACCTGTCTCAGAAGCACAGAGGAGATGACCCTGTTAACAGGGCATAGATTAGCCAGCCTTGAGAATGTAGGTGAGGGAGATCTGGCCCTGCCCCTCATCTGCCATAAGGTGGTGTGGGTAGGGAAGAGATGCTCCCCGCCCCACCTGTGGCAGGTGGGAGAATTGAGGTCATAAGAGCAGGAGAGCTGTCCCTGCTTCTCATCAGTTTCCACTTGGGAGAGTGGCCCCTGTACTTTGCCTGGGCAATACAGTAGAGCTGGCCCTGAAGGTGTAAGAAGAGTCAACCCTGATCACCTGAAAGCAGAATTGGCCCCTCCCCTTGCTCATCTCTGTAAGGAAACTAGCCAGAGGTGGAGGGAAGGGAAAGGACACGACACTAGCCAAGGCAATGCTAGGGAGTTCACCCTGGTGGGGAAGACAAGGGAGAGGGGGTGGGTTGAGCAAACCTGCAGCTATCCAGGCCCAGATCTGCTAGAGCAAATAAAGGGGCCGGTCCTGCAAACTCAAAGCTGCAGGATCTCCAAGACACAGGGCTACACAAGATGCCCAAGAAGAGTCCCAGCAAGGGTTGAGCATTGATGACGTAGTAGAAACCAGAGGCCTCAAACTGGACCAATGACTCTTTGCAATGAACACTTGCAAGTAAAGATATATGGACCAAGGGGTTTGCTGTGTAACTCACTATGTCACACTACAGCTCCCATGATAAGATTTTTAATTTTTTCCCTTTTTTCTCTTAAATTTTATTTTATTTTATTTTGGAGGGGAAGTTTCAAGGGCAGAGGGTGGATATAAAGGGGAAGGAAATGAACAGGATCACGATGCATAATATGAAAGACACAAAAAAATAAAAAGAAAGTTTAATAAAACAAAAACAAAAACAAAGTGTTAAATATGATGGTACATGCCTTTAACATCTATACTTTGGATGCTAAGACAGAAAGATTGCCATGAGTTTGAGGCCAGCCTGGGATAGACATTGATTTCTAAGACAGTTAGAGCTATGTAGTAAAACCTTGTCTCAAAACACCACACACACACACACACACACACACACACACACACACACACACACTGTCATCCACAACAAAAGAAACAGAGCCAGTGTCCTTTAATGAAAGGCAGTATAGTTCATTCTTTCTCATTTACCAAATGCAATACCCAGGAGAGTTTAAAAATCTTAGGACAGTAAAAGAGAGAAGAATAAGAATAAGAACAAGAGTAGTAGGAAGAGAAAGACAGGAGAAGGGATGGAATGCAGTCAACAAACACACTGGGAGTTATAAGAAAGAAAGACAAGTAATTAAATAGGGTAACATGGAAATTGTAGAACTGAAGTCAAAGTTTCTTAAATATAAAACAAATAGGCCTAACAACAGATTAAAGTTCTGTGAAAAAGTGTAAAACAGTCAATGAACTTCATGATAAACAGATAATACAGAAGAAAAACAGAAAGAAAAAATAAAAGAATAAAGTCCTGTCTACATTCTTTCACAGTATCTACTATGAAGAATTGAACTATGAAATGATGAACCTAAAACATAATAGGGAAAACAATTACTTAAATCAACAAAGCCCAGAATTTCTCCAAATTTGTTGCAAAATGAAGTTTAAGATTTCAGAAGCTCAGAAAATACTGAGAAACTTAAATAGAAGGAAATGTAGAATGGCTACTACAGGCAAGGCAGGATGAAATAAATGATGGTATCATGATGTAGTGGGTAGCCATTCCAGCTTTGATCTGGAAGTTCCAACCCCCATTGAGACTTTGGCAACTGTCACGCCTACAAGGTGGGGCCAAGGGAGGCGCCTGGAGACCCGAGATCTGGATGGGCCAGCACTCACTCTGTTCCAGGACCCTGAACGGTGGAGGTGGGCCAAGCAGAGCTCCAGAGAACACCACTGGACTGCGATACACCTTCCCCAGACCCCGCGACCTACCTATCCCTTAATTTTTAAGTTACACCATTAAATAAATCTCCTTTTAACTACGTGGAGTGGCCTTAATAATTTCACCAATATCTGGCGCCCAACGTGGGGCCCAAACCCATTACCCTGAGATTAAGAGTCTCATGCTCTACCCACTGAGCTGGGTGCCAGATATTGGTGAAATTATTAAGGCCACTCCATGTAGTTAAAAGGAGATTTATTTAATGGTGTAACTTACAAATTAAGGGATAGGTAGGTCGCGGGGTCTGGGGAAGGTGTATCGCAGTCCAGCGGTGTTCTCTGGAGCTCTGCTTGGCCCACCTCCACCGTCCAGGGTCCCGGAACAGAGTGAGTGCTGGCCCATCCAGATCTCGGGTCTTCAGGCGCCTCCCTTGGCCCCACCTTGTAGGCGTGACAGTTGCCGAAGTCTCAATGGGGGCTGGAACTTCCAGATCAAAGCTGGAATGGCTACCCACTACATCATGAGGTTAGGAAGAACGCCAGAGAATAGAATGAGGCTGAAGTACTGAAAGGAAAAAAGTCTATAATTTTATATCCATCAAATATTCAAATATAACTATATAGTTGTCAGACTAATAACATTAGAAATGATTTTTTTTCTAGATAACCTACACTAGAATAAAAGCTAATGAAAGCTATTCTCTTTAAAGGGAAAACTTTAATATTAAAAAGAGAACACTATAAAATCCAAATATTTGTGCAGATAGTAAAACTATTTTTCTAAATAAAATACTATAAGTTTTGATAAGTGTGACAAAACATTGTATCGTGGGACTATTACATGCACAGAAGTAAAATTTATGAAAAAATATAACATGCAATTGGGAACTGTTGAAATTGTATCATGGTATGCTTTAGGCAAAGTGGTACAATGTTAATTCAAATTGGATAATAGTAATATGCAGATTAAAACTGAATAATTTAATATTTAGCCATGAAGAAGACAGTCAATACCAAACAGAGGAAATAGAAAAATGAATACTTTAAGAAAGCCTGAGTGACTCACTCCCCATAAGAAAAAACATATGACCTTTTTAATAATTAATCAATTACAGAATAAATACAAAACAGAAAGCACAGTTGAGGGTTATTAACTAAACCATATTAATAATTATCAGCTTCTCTGAAAGTCAGAGATTTCCAGACTGTATACAATAGGAAGTCTCAAGTAACCTTTTTGTCATCTCATCTACTATGTTCCTTCACTTTTTTAAAATATTAGTTTGAAATAGCTGTTGATTTAGATATGGACCCTGATTTAAAATGGCAAAAATAGTGTTTAGTTGCTTGCTCTTGGTTATCACCTTTGGTACAGTAGGCTAGGGTGGTCAGTAGAAGAACAGTAATAGCGTGAAAGGGGCAGAGGCAGCCACAGTGACACACCGACAGTGGCAGTTGTAAAAATTATCTGGGCAGATGAGATGATGAGGAGGAAAGGTGACAGACTGTGTCACCTTTGCACAGGGCTGTGCAAAGCTAGAGATGTTAACTATGGGTCCTAGCTACTGAAAAAGGGCCAGGGAGCTGCCAAGCCCTCATAGTGAAGAACCCCACATACCCTTAGCCCCAGAGCTGTCTTACTAGCTGCTATCCAAGAATAAGAATGGTGATGCCCTATGCAAAGGCAGAGGCTCCTCACATGCTAGAATAATGCCAGTCATTGTAGGGCTGAGAGCTCTCAGTCTGTCTGGTAGCTGGCTATAAATATAGTAGATAGTGCTTGCTGCTGCTTATTCCTGTCTATTGCTTCCACTTACTGCTATGGAAAACTGGATTTCAATAGGCTGTTAGATGCCAGGGCCACTCGTAGTTAAAGTCCACAACAACCTGACTCCTAATTAATGTCCACAGTCACAATCTGGACTTCTTAATCAGGAATGATAGGCACTTAGGTCTCAGAGTTTAGAGTGCTAATCTTTCTGGTCTGCTAGACTATATCAGGTAGACTTCAGATGCTCAAAGGGCTGGAAACGCCAAAGTTGGGAGAGCATATCCTCACATACCCATGATCAAGATAAAGTAAAATGACACCTGCCAGCTGGTCAGTAATGCCTGGATCCATTGAATAATGTGTGATTGGGAACATTTTATGCTCTAACGCTTTGGGCACTTTGGGTGGTTTTGATGCATAGTCAAATTCAGAAATTTTCTGTCATCTCAGGATGGTTGGAGGGGAACTCACTGACTCTTTTAATTTGTAGCTCTTCCTAATGAGACTTGAGCATAAACGAAACAATGACAGCCATTGGACATAGACTATGAGATGAGACCTGATAGTTAAGGCTATATCTCAGTTGGTAGAGTGCTTGCTTATCGTGTACAATACCTTGGGTGTAATCTTCAGCACCATATAAATGGGGCCTGGTGGCACAGGCTTTTAATTCCAGAATTTTGGAGGTAGAGGTAGGAGGATCATAAATTTAAGGTTATTCTCAGGCATGTAATGAGTCTGAAGGAAGTCTGGAATGCCAGAGAATGGGGAGGTACGTTGCAGAAAGACATCTTCTGGACATGACATAGCCATTGCATGCTTTCATGGACTTACTGAATTTGTGGTTACCTGTTTAGTCCCTATACAAGTTTGGACATGTAAACACATCATCCTGGATGGGGGAGGGGCCCATGAGGTCCCATCTCTCCTTGAAGAACTATTGGTAACTAAAGATTATTGGAGGAGAGGTTGCCATCTTCTGTGCCATAACTATGAAAAGTGTACTATGATGCAGTAAATTACCCATACCTGACATTGCTTGTGTGACCAAGAACCTGAGACTAGAGAGCCAAGAGACCTAGTTCTCTACTACTGTTACAAACAAAAAACCAAAAGTAACAATAAAATGACCTCCTAAGGATATTCTGCCATTCTTACACATTGGGTTGTGTTTTTTTTTTATTTATTTAAGACATGTTTTTATTCATTTTACATACCAACCACCACAGATCCCCCTCTCATCCTTCTGTCTGCTCCCCGCCGCACCCTCCCCACTCTGACTCACCTCCCATTCTCTCTTTCAAAAGGGTAAAACTTCCCATGGGGAGTCAGCAAACCCTGGTACATTCTAATGAGGCAGAACCAAGCCCCTCCCTGCTGCATCAAGGGTGAGCATAGGTAATAATGGACTCCAGAAAGCCAGCTCATGCACCAGGGATAGATCCTGATCCCACTGCCAGGGGCCCCTCAAACAGACCAAGCTGCACAGCTGTCTCCCATATGCAGAGGGCCTAGGCCGGTCCCATCCATGTGCCACAGCTGTCAGTCTAAAGTTCGTGAGTACCTATACGCTTGGTTCAGTTGTCTCTGTAGATCTCCCCATCATGATCTCGACCCCACTTGCTTATATAATCCCTCTTTCTTCTCTTTGACTGGACTCCCCGAACTTGGCCTCGTGCTTGGTTGTGGATCTCTGCACCGGCTTCCAAAAGTTACTGGAGGAAGGCTCTCTGCTGACAGGGTATTCAGCAATCTGATTATCCTGGTAGGTCAGTTCTATCACCCTCTTCACTATTGCTAGTAGTCTAATCTGAGATCATCCTTGTGGATTCCTGCGAATGTCCCTAGTACTAGGTTTCTTCCTTACCCCATGATGTCTCCCTCTATCAAGATATCTCTTCCATTGCTCTCCCACTTCATTCCTCCCCCAGCTCGACCATCCTGTTCCCTCATGTTCTCATCCCCCATCTTCTACCCTCTATTGCCCCCCATCCCCAGTTTACTCATGGATATCTCATCTGTTTCCCCTTCCCAAGACTATCCATGCATCTCTCTTAGGGTCATCCTTGTTTCCTAGCTTCTCTGGAGCTGTGGGTTGTAATATGATTATTTTTTGCTTTACATCTAGTATCTGCTTATGAGTGAGTACATACCATATTTGTCTTTCTGAGTCTGGGTTACCTCACTCTGATAAAATTTTCTAGTTCCATCCATTTGCCTGCAAATTTCATGATGTCATTTATTTTTATTTTTATTTATTTTCTTTTAAGTGCTGAGTAGTACTCCATTGTGTATATGTACCACATTTTCTTTATCCATTCTTCAGTTGAGAAGCACCTAAGTTGTTTCAAGGTTCTGGTTATTACGAATAATGCTGCAGTGAATATAGTTGAGCAAGTGTCCTTGTGGCATGATGGGCATCCCTTGGGTATATGCCCAAGAGTGGTATCATTGGGTCTTGATCATTGGGTAGATTGATTCTGAATTTTCTGAGAAATTGTCATACTGATTTCCAAAGTGGCTGTACAAGTTTACACTCCCACCAATAGTGGAGGAGTCTTCCCCTTGCTTCAAATCCTCTCCATCATAAGCTGTCATCAGTGTTTTTGGTGTTAGCCATTCTGACAGATACAGATGGTATCTCAGAGTCATTTTGATTTGCATTTCCCTGATGACTAAGGATGTTGAGCAATTCCTTAAATGTCTTTTGGCCATTTGTGATTCTTCTGTTGAGAATTCTCTGTTTAGATGTAGCCCATTTTTAATTGAATTGTTTGGTATTTTGATGTCTAGTTTCTTGAGTTCTTTACATATTTTGGAGATCAGCCCTCTGTCAGATGTGGTGTTGGTGAAGATCTTTTCCCGTTCTGTACGCTGTCATTTTTTTTTCTTATTTGCCATGTTCTTTACCTTACAGAAACTTCTCAGTTTCAGGAGGTCCCATTTATTAATTGTTGCTTTCAGTGTCTGTGCTATTGGTGTTATATTTAGGAAGTGGTCTCCTGTGCCAGTGCATTCTAGGCTGCTTCCTACTTTCTCTTCTATCAGGTTCAGTGTAGCTGGATTTATGTTGAGGGCTTTGATCCACTTGGATTTGAGTTTTGTGTATGACAATAGATATGGACCTATTTGCAGTCTTCTGCATGTTGACATCCAGTTATGCCAGAACCATTTGTTGAAGATGCTTTTTTTATTCCATTGTACAGTTTTGGCTTCTTTGTCAAAAATCAGGTATTCATAGGTGTGTGTGTGTGTGTGTGTGTGTGTGTGTGTGTGTGTGTGTGTATTAATGTCAGGCTATTCAATTTGATTTCACATGTCGGTTTTTATGTCAATACCAAGCTGTTTTTATTACTATAGCTTTATAGTAGAGCTTGAAGTTAGGGATGGTGATGCTTCTAGCAGTTGCTTTATTGTAAAGGATTGTTTTAGCTATCCTAGGTTTTTTATTTTTTTCCATGAAGTTGAATATTGTTCTTTTGAGGTCTGTGAAGAATTGTGTTGGGATTTTGATGGGGATTGCATTGAATCTGTAGATTGCTTTTCATAAGATTGACATTTTTATTATGTTGGTTCTACCTATCAATGAGCATGAGAGATTTTTCCATTTTCTCATACCTTCTTCAATTTCTTTCTTCAAGGACTTAAAGTTCTTGTCATACAGGTCTTTCACTTGCATAATTAGAGTTACCCCAAGGTATTTTATATTATTTGTGGCTATTGTAAAGGTTGATGTTTCTCTGCTTTCTTTCTCAGACTGTTTATCATTTGTATATAAGAGGGCTACTGATTTTTTGAGTTAATCTTGTATTCTGCCACATTTTTGAAGGTGTTTATCAGTTGTAGGAGTTCCCTGGTAAAATTTTTGATATCACTTATATATACTATCATATCATCTGCAAATAGTGAGAGTTTGACCTCTTCATTTCCAGTTTGTATCCCTTTGATCTCCATTCTTTGTCTTATTGCTCTAGCTAGAATCTTGAGTACTATATTGAATAGGTACGGAGAGAGTGGACAACCTTGTATTGTTCTTGATTTTAGTGGAATAAAATAAAACAACTTAATTTAATGTCGGCTGTAGACTTGCTGTAAATTGTCTTTATTATGTTTATGTATATTCTTCTATTCCTGATCTCTCCAAGACTTTTGTCATGAAGATGTGTTTGTCAAAGGCTTTATCAGCATCTAATGAGAAGATCATGTGTTTTTTTCATGTGTTGAACCATCCTTGCATCTCTGGGATGAAGCCTACTTGATCATGATTGATGATTTTTTTTGAGTGTGTTCTTGGATTCGGTTTGCCAGTATTTTATTGAACATTTTTGCATCAATGTTCATGAGGGAGATTGGTCTGTAGTTCTCTTTATTGCATCTTTTGTCGTTTGGGTATCAGGATAACTGTAGCTTCACAGAAATAGTTTGGCAATGTTCCTTCTGTTTCTATTGTATGAAACAATTTAAGGAGTATTAATATTAGCTCGTCTTTGAAGTTCTGGTAGAATTCTGCACTGAAACCATCAGGCCCTGGGCTTTTTTTGGTTCAGAGACTTTTTAATTACTGCATCTATTTCCGTAGGGGTTATAGGTTTATTTAAGTTGTTTATCTGGTCTTGATTTAATTTGAGTATGTGGTACCTACCCATAAAATTGTCCATTGCTTTTAGATTTTTCAATTTTATGAAGTATAGGTTTTTCGAAGTATGACTTGTTGATTTTCTGGATTTCCTTGTTGTCTGCTGTCATATTGTCCTTTTCATTTCTAATTTTGTTAATTTTGATATTCTCTCTCTGCCTTTTGGTTAGTTTGGATAAGGGTTTTTCTATCTGTTGATTTTCTCAAAGAACCAACTCTTTGATTCATTGATTTGTTTCTATTTTATGATTTCATCCCTCAGTTTGGTTATTTCCTGGCATCTACTCCTCCTGAATATGTTTGCTTCATTTTGTTCTAGAGCTTTAAGTGTGCTGTTAAGTTGTTAGTGTGTGATTTCTTCAACTTCTTTATGTAGGCACTTGAAGCTATGAACTTAGCTCTTAGCACTGCTTTAATAGTGTCACACAAGTTTGATTATGTCATACATCCATTTTCACTGAATTCTAGGAAGTCTCTAATTTCTTTCTTACGTCTTCCTTGACCCAGTTGAGCATTATTCAGTTTCCATGAGATTGTAGGCTTACTCTAATTTTGTTGTTGTTGAATTCTAACTTTAAGCCATGATGGTCTGATAAAATACAAAAGGTTATTCCAATTTTTTTGTATCTATTGATATTTGTTTTGTGACCAAGTATGTGTTTAATTTTAGAGAAGGTTATACTGAGAAAAAAGTATATATTTTTGTGTTTGGGTGGAATGCTCTGTAAATGTATATTAAGTTCATTTGAGTCATAACATCTGTTAGTTCCCGTATTTCTCTGCTAAGTTTTTGTCTGACAGACATGTCCATTGGTGAGATTGGGGTGTTGAAGTCTCCCACTATTAGTGTGTGGGATTTGATGTGCAATTTAAGTTTCAGTAATGTTTCTTTTACATATGTGTATGGCATTGCATTTAGGACATAAATGTTCAGAATTGAGAATTCATCTTGATGGATTTTTCCTGTGATGAATATGTAATAGCCTTCTCAATCTCTTTTGATTAATTTTAGTTTGAAGTCTGTTTCATTGGATATTAGGATAGCTACACCAGCTTGCTTCTTAAGTCCATTTGATTGGAAAGTCTTTTCCCAACACTTTACTCTGAGGTATTGTCTGTCTTTGAAGGTTGAGGCATGTTTTTTGTATACAGCAGAAGGATGGATCCTGTTTTCATATCCATTCTGTTAGCCTATATCTTTTTATAGGTGAATTGAGTTCATTGATACTAAGGAATATTAATGACCAGTGATTGTTAATTTCTGCTAATTTTGGTGGTAGTGTGTGTGTGTGTGTGTGTGTGTGTGTGTGTGTGTTTCCCTTCTTTGGGATTTGTTGTTGTGGGATTATATATTGCATGTGTTTTTGGGCACATCTAACTTCCTTAGGTTGGATTTTTTCTTCTAGTGCTTTCTGTAGGGTTGGATTTGTGGATAGGTATTGTTTAAATCTGGCTTTGTCATGGAATATCTTGTCTACACAATCTATGGTGATTGAGAGTTTTACTGGGTATAATAGTGTGAGCTGGCATCCGTGGTCTCTTAGTGTCTGCATAACATCTGTCCTGGAACTTCTGGCTTTCAGAGTCTCCATTGAGAAGTCATGTGTTATTCTGATGGGTCTGCCTTTATATGTTACTTGGCTTTTTTCCTTTGCAGTTCTTAATATTCTTTCTTTATTCTGTATGTTTAGTGGTTTGATTATTATGTGGTGAGCAGACTTCTTTTTTTTTTTTGGTCCAGTCTATTTGATGTTCTATAAGCTTTTTGTATATTTATAGGCATTTACTTCTTTAGGTTGAGAAAGTTTTCTTCTTTGATTTTATTGAATATATTTTCTGTGCCTTTGAGCTGGTATTCTTCTCCTTCTATCCCTATTATTCTTTGGTTTGGTCTTCTCATGGTGTCCCAAATTTCCTGGATGTTTTGTGTTATGACTTTGTTGGCTTTAATGTTTTCTTTGATGGACAAATCTACTTCTGCTATCGTATCTTCAATGCTAGAGAGTCTGTCTTTCATCTTTTGCATTCTGTTGGTTATGCTTGCATCTGCAGTTCCTGTTAATTTCCTCAGATTTTCCATTTCCAGCATTCCCTCAATTTGTGTCTTCTTTATTGTCTCTATTTCAGTTTTCAAGTCTTGAACTGTTTCCTTCACCTCTTTGATTGCTTTTTCTTGACTTTCTTTAAGGGAATTTTTCTTAAAGAAATTGATTTCTTCCATTTTTTTTGTTTGTCTTTTCTTCGATTTCTCTAAGGGAATTTTTCATTTCCTCTTTAAAGACCTCTATTGTCTTCATAAAGTCATTTTTAAGGCCATTTTCTCTGGTTCTTCTACATTGGGATGTTCAGGTCTTGCTGTAGTAGAACAGCTAAGTTCTGGTGGTGCCATATTGCTCTTTATGTTGTTGAATGTATTCTTGCACTGGTATCTACCCATCTCTTCCTCCAATCAGTGTAAATGGTATCTGTGTCTCAGGAAGCTGCTCTTGGTCCAATCGGCAGTGGCAGTGTTTGTGTCTCAGGGAGCAGCTGGGGTCTCAGGAGAATGGGTGGGTTTGGGGAACAGAGTGGGACTTGTAGATTACAGAGTCTAATGGGCAGTTGTGGTGGACAGGCCTGCCTCAGGAGTTTTGCCTGCTGTCCTGCAACTGGGGCTGCAATTGGTGGGGATATGGAGGCACAGGTTGTGCCCCTGGGCCTAAGGCCTAGAGGCTGGGGTGCCCAGCTAGGGGAACAGTGACTCATCTCTTGGTCCTATCGGAGTTAGTGGAGTCTGTGACTCAGGGAGCAGCTGCAGTCTCAGGGGATGGGTGGGTTTAGGGGGACAGAGTGGGGCTTGTAGATTACAGGGTCCCATGGGGGTTGATGGTGGTCAGGCCTGCCTGTAGGAGTCTTGCCTGCTGACCTGCAACTGGGGCTGTGATGGGTGGGGGTGTGGGGTATGTGTTGTGCCCTTGGGCCTAAGGCCTACAGGCTGGAGTGACAGGCTGGGAGAACAGTGACTCAACTCTTAGTCCAATTAGAGTTAGAGGAATCTTTCCCCAAATCTTATTTTCTAATTCACCTCTTTTATATCTTGTCCCTCTTTGTAAGTTTCCTCTTTGACAGTACTAACAATGAGCATTAGCATTGGTATTTGTGTTTATTTATTCTTCTTGCACATATTGATGTCTTTGGCCACCAACAATCTTGCTCTGACCAACTCCATCATCCTTTTTTTTTTCTTTGTTACTACATAATGGCTTTTTGCCTATGCATAGGCTGCACATTCTATCTATGGATCTATAAACCTAAGACCCATGCCTAGGCTTATGCACCTAGAGCCTAGAGCTGTCTTTTTCTATACATGCTCACCTTGCTTATTTCCCCATGATAGATTTAGAATAAAATTTCAAGAAATAAACACAGACAAAATTGAAGGTGTAAAAGCATAGGAAAGAGAAGAGAATGAGCTATTAATATTTTTAAGGGCAAGAGATGATATATTGGATTTGAATTTTTGAGAGATGCATATGGGAGCTGGTTAAGAAAGGTGTAAGTCTATTGGGGTCAGGAGTGAGAATTTGCATTTCTGCATGCTTCATATCATACTGACCTAGGTCTGAGATATGACAGTGACAGAAATATGAAAAAGGGAGAGAAACACCACCCCTTTTTTGGAATGCAAGATATTAATGATTAAATAGCCTAAAGGTGGGAGAAATGAAGGGGGTCAGCGCTTACACTAAATTTTGCCTTCATTTGAGGAATGGGTGGAAGGTAACATTTTGCATTTTAAGAGTTCATCCTTTGGATAATCTTTTCTCTTTTCCATTCCAAATGCTTAGGACTAGTCTCCACCCTCCCTCACACTATTCTTTTAGAGATATGCCTTTATAAGACTCCACTTAAGGTCTTAAATCTAAATTTCAATATAGCTTTTAAATTTCTTATGAAAGAACTCTGGTCAGTAAATATTCTCAAGGTATCCAGGTTTCCCAATTGATATAAGCCTATATAAAACTATAAAATCTTTCATTTTGTTCCCAGGGACTTAATCTTTTTCATATGTTTCTACTATTAAATATTAAAATATATAGCATAGAAATCTTGACAAAGTACATGGATATCTAACTGTATAATTTGGTCTATAATATGACTCACTAGTAGGTCACAATAGCTGTAGAAGCTAGGGGAGGTAAAACCACCAATGCCACTTAAATTGCAGCAACTTTAGCAGCCATAAACTAAGACTTTTTTTATGAGAAAAATGCCTCATGTCCAATTAAGATGGCTGAGGAGGACATCAGAGAAATAAATAGAAAACAACAAAAATAATGTCACACACTCAGTTTTGAAACATATGCAGCCAGTGAAGGTGACTTGTTTTATTTCTGGAAGTTGAAGTCTACAGCTCCAATTTCTTTTTCATTTCTCTTCTCTGTTTCAATATCCATAAGTTATCAGCAGAGGCATAGCTCAAGTAACTCAGTCATGGATAACCCTTCATCACTGGAAGTAATAAGACATTGAATTCTTTGTACAGTAATGGTGCCTTGAAGAAAAATCAGTCAATGTGTTTTGGACAGAAAAGTCTACAGATACACCAGAAATATCAGTTAAAAGAAAGTGAATATTTGGAAGTTATTGGGCTTTAACTAACCTCAGATACCAGTAGACATCATGCAAACTCAGTTCATCATCCCTTGATCAATTTCCTCTCAATTAATTTTGTTTCCTAAGTCCCACTTAAGGACTTGCCATGTGAAATTCCCATTGTTTTCTATCTAAAGATAAAGATATTTGGCATAATTTCTGCTCTTTCTGTACTTATCAAAAAGATAGAAGAAAAATTCAAATCATATTAAGCAAAACAGATTTTGCGACGGGCGGTGGTGGCGCACGCCTTTAATCCCAGCACTCGGGAGGCAGAGCCAGGCAGATCTCTGTGAGTTTGAGGCCAGCCTGGGTTACCAAGTGAGTTCCAGGAAAGGTGCAAAGCTACAGAGAAACCCTGTCTCAAAAAACCAAAAATAAATAAATAAATAAATAAATAAATAAATAAATAAATAAATAAATAAATAGATTTTGCATGGTGTATAGTTCTTAGGATGCTGTTTAATCATTAATGAAATGTTCTGTGGATCTACTCTCTTTAAAATGTCAGATGTAAACTGAGAGAATAAGTGGCCATTAAAGCCTGCTATTTTAAAGGAATGCTTGATAACATAAATAACAAGATATGAGCCGGTTAGTGGTAGCATATGCCTTTAATCCCAGCACTCTGGAGGCAGAGGCAGGTGGATCTCTGAGTTAAAGGTCAGCCTGATCTACAGATCTAGTTCTAGAACAACCAGGGCTATGCAGACAAACCCTGTCTCAAAAACACAAACAAACAAACAAACAAAACAAAAAAGAAAAAAGAAAAAGAAATTACAAGATGTGAGAATATTTAACTATAATCAGCCTGTACCTTTCAGAGTCTTAGAAATTTGTTAAGATTTAGAGGAAGAGGAGTGCTGTGGGATGTTCTGTATGGCAAATGTGTTGCTCTGATTGGTTAGTAAATAAAACACTGATTGGCCAGTAGTCAGGCAGGAGG
The DNA here is from genome assembly GCF_949786415.1 of Peromyscus eremicus. Classification (NCBI taxonomy): domain Eukaryota; kingdom Metazoa; phylum Chordata; class Mammalia; order Rodentia; family Cricetidae; genus Peromyscus; species Peromyscus eremicus. The sequence goes on along the minus strand of NC_081420.1, from coordinate 59,559,114 downwards.
AAGTATAGGCGGGACAAGGAGGAGAATAATTCTGGGAAGTGGAAGGCTGAGTCAGAGAGTCACTGCCAGCCGTCACCATGACAAGCAGCATGTGAAGACGCCAGTAAGCCACGAGCCACGTGGCAAGGTATAGATTTATAGAAATGGATTAATTTAAAATATAAGAACAGTAAGCAAGAAGCCGCCACGGCCATACAGTTTGTAAGCAATATAAGTTTCTGTGTTTACTTGGTTGGGTCTGAGTGGCTGTGGGACTTGCGGGAGGTAGATATTTGTCCTGAATGTGGGCCAGGCAGGAAAACTTTAGCTACAGAAGAGAGAAACCATTAGTATATGAGTGAACAGAAAAGAGTTTAAAAGATCTTTTTATTTGTATTGTGTGTTCATATGCAGATAATGTAGGGGTTCAATGTGTGTGCATTCATGTGTAGGTCAGAAGTCAACTCGAGTGTTGTTACTTAGGCACTGCCATCCACCTACCCACCTTGTTTTTGAGGCAGCGTCCTTCATTGGCTTGTCCCTTAGCTAGTAGCTTAGGCTTGTTGACCAGTAAGCTCAAGATATCTACCTCCCCAGAATTAAGATTACGACTGTATACCTTTATATCTGGCATTATATGGTTTCTAGACATTGAACGCAGGTTTTTGTGCTGCACAGTAATCACTTTACCACCTGAGCTATTTCCTCAGAGCTCAAGGTTTCTCATTGTTTCAATCTACCTTCCCTTTTTTAATTATAATGATATTCTTTTTAACCCCCTTATGGTAGGGGCACCAATTTATGTTAAAGACTCTATTTGCATTTCTTTCTGAATATTTGGAAGAATACATTTCATTGTCTTCTGGCTTCTACGCAATACCGTATGTCAAGCTTTGGCAGATGAAATGTGCTTAGAAATGATGCACAGTGCCTCAATACATACCCTCTAAAGCCCTTTAGACTGCAATTGTTATTATGTCATAATTCTGATTTCAGGTTATTCTTGTGACCTGGATTAAAATAGATAGGGTTACATTATCTAACATGCCTTTTATCTAATACCGTACATATATTTCAGAAACCTTACCAAATGCTATCTTCTTCATGTTCATTATCCTTCATCTACAACCAGATGAAATATCTCACTTTGTGATACCAAAATTTTATATCCTATGTGTTTCTTTCTTGAAAAAAATTACATTTAGTTTTCCCACCTCTATGTGTGCGTGCGTGCGTGTGTGTGTGTGTGTGTGTGTGTGTGTGTGTGTGTGAGTGTGTGTGTGTGTGTAAGTCAGAGAATAATTTCATGATAGTTGTTTTTCTCCTTCTACCATGCAGGTCCATGAGATTAAACTCAAGTCCTCAGTTTTGGTGACTAGTGCCTTGAACCCCTGAGCCACCTCACAGGCCTCCTTAAATGTTCCTTACATGTGTATTTCCCTCACATCATTAATCTATTTCAAGGTGTACCTTCATGGTATATTATTCATTCTGAATTTCCAGTTGTGTTGTTATGTAACATGTTCTAAAATATAAATATTTACTGATTTAGTAACATATTTGTACCTAAAATTTTAATAAAGCTAGTAGTCCCATGATACTTGCCATATTATGTAAATTTATGATACTTAGGTTACTGTATAATTTTGTTTATGATTACATAATTTATCATAATATTTTATTACATTTCTTCTTAGAATAAAAATTATGAAGCAGGACTTAACCTAATGTGGTATTTGAAGACAAAAAGGGAAATAAAAAAACTAATATATCTCAGAAGAATACCACCATAAACTTACTAGGCAATTTGGAACTAACCAGAGACAATACAAATGTTAATATAACGTTAGGTCTGAGGGTTTACATTCCTCTTAAATACATGAGTTGAAATCCTGACCCTCAAATTGATAGTGTAAGGAAATGTTGATCTGGGGATGTGACTAATTCACTGGAGGTTTCCTGAGAAATCTCGGCTTAAAGAAGCTCAAGAGAGCATTCTGACTACTCCCATCATGTGAACACACACTGAGAAACTGGGAGCATACAACCTGTGAATGGCCCCTGCTAGACTGACCTCAGACCTCTACCCTTTAGAACTTTCTATTGTTTATCAGCCTCTTAGCCCATAGTATACATTAATAATCAACTCTAACAGACTAAGCTAAGAATATAGAATAATCCAAAATCTGGCATCCCAGATAAGTAAGGCTGTAGAGAACTATACTGATATATGGGAATTTTCAGATAACTTTTTCTGTTTTTCCACGTGTATGTAATGTGATATATATATATATATATATATATATATATGCATTTTCATGTGTGTGGGTGGATGTGTAGGTGGGGGTACACAAACGTGTGACTCTGTGTGCCTCTGGAACGTTTGACTCATCATCAGGTGTCTTTCTCCATCTTGCACCATCTCATGTATTCAGGCAGGCTCAGTTACTAGAGCTTCTTCTCATTTTTACTATTCTGGCTAACCAGCTTGCTCCAGGAATTCCTTCATCTATGCCTCCCTAATACTAGAATTTTAGATAACTGCCATCCTTGTCTGGGTTTTATGTGGGCCCTGGGGATCTTACCTACAGCCTTTATGCATTTGTCGCCAGTACTTTACTCACGGAGCCATCTACCCAGACCCTGAACAATTTTTAAGAATGAAAGGATTAAAGTTTAAATGTAAAAATACATGCTTTTAATAATTTTTGAAAACTCATGTTTAGGTAATTTCTTGTTGTTGTCATTGGATTCTCCCTCTTAAGAGCGTTAGCTGTCACCCAGGTCCTGATTTCTCACAGGCAAAGCTTCAAAATAGATGCATGTACATTTCTGACCCATGCTCATGTGAGCATTTCCTTATTTAGCACCTATTATTGAGTAAATTATCTTGGTAATTTCACTTGATTTTTCTCCTGGATAATTTTTCCCCTTGATTAATCTATTCTATTTCCCTACTAACTTCATCTGAGGAAATGTATTGCTTTCTAATTGACCCCTCAACTTGAAAAAAAGTACATTTAAATGTATTGAATATTTTGACTTTTCACAAAAGAGAAATCAGTCTCATAATTAACAGGATAGATTAGTGACCCTGTATTCCCATCCCACATTCAGAGGGAAGTTAAATGTAAGATCAGAAGGCATCCTGGTGTGAAGTTATAACCATGGTGCATCTTGCTAACCACATGGATGCAGCCCTCTTTTCTCTTTATATAAGCTATTTACAACTTGGAGTAAAAATTCATACAACAGCTGACACATTCCTTTATATGTACATTTTTTTAAAAAATGACAAGAATGGAAAACCATATGTGTGTGTGAAGAGAATTCCAAGTACCAAAGAGGAGAAATGCAAAGCAGGCAAAGAGGAATTGTCTTGGAAATTTTGCCATTACATATTAGAAGGAGAGGCCACTATGGCCAGAGAAACAGATAGGTAGGTTAAGTGCATATTTTTACCTCTCCCTGAGCTCCTCCAAATCCAATCTGCCAGTCGCATCCCCAGTCCTGCAGCAGAAGTCACCTTTTGCCCCTGTCCCATCACAGGCCACTCTGACTAGGGAAGCAAGTAAACTAACTGCACATCTTCACCTATAGCTCAGCTCCTCCAAATACAACCCCTCACCCCAAGTTTAATCCACAGCTCTGCAGCAAACCACTTGCTGTATCCTGTCTGCCCCTGCCCTGTGCCTATATCTAGTGGAACACACAGATCTCTCCCTCCTAACTTCCTTTTCTCCTCTCACTGCTTTATCCCAGTCTCCAACTCCAGCAGTCATTTCCTGGGAACTCACATTTCCTGCCAAGATCACTAACTCAAGATCTTTATATCTCACTCCCTTCCTCCAAGTCCAATATACAAGTCTCATACCAAATTCTGTAGCATACCTCTTGTTGTGGATTTTCCTCACACCCTGTACTCATTCACAGGGGACAAAAAAGATCCTGGTGAAACATCCTGCTTTCCTTCTTCATATGGACTCTCTCAGCCTCCCTCCTGAGAACCCATCCCCCTTCCTAATATGACAGGGCAAGATGGAGCAGAGATTCCTCTATCTTGTATTCTTGCTGAAGGCATTTCAGGGTTAAGTAGAATTTGATCTCTTTGATGGAAACTCCCATGGAAAATTACCCAAATCTATTTTAAGAACCCATGGTCAAGATGCCCCAGCTAACTTACCTTAGCTTCTGTTAAATTGTTTGCTTCTGGGAAGCTCTCCCCCTCCCTGCAGCTGCTGAGCCAAACGCCAGGACATCATTTTTGCCTTCAAAAAACCATGCTTTGGACACTCGGGGCAACACATAGGTCCTGAATAACTGAGTGTAGTTCAAGACAGCTGGAGTAAAGACATTCAGTTGCTTATAAATTGTGTCTGAGTAGTCATCTCTGATGAGTACCCATAACACTAAGTGTCAGCTCCTCATATCTAGAAATGCATTTTACCTGGAGCCCCCAATGTCCACATCTATCTGGATCTCAGCAGAATTTCCTAGCAGGCAATAGACAGCCTTACTCTCCTAAAAATTAGAGAGGAAACAGAATCAAGGAACAAAACGCCCACCCAAAAATATAAGACCAGAGATCAGCACCTAAAATTATAATCTTCCCAAACTCAGGTGCCTAGATGGCAGCATATAAATACAATCAATAACAATAATATGTCTTCACAAAAGCTCAGCAAGCATACCAGAGTGGGACCTGAGTATTGCAATATAGCTGAAGCACAAGAAAAAGACCTTAAAAATAGCCTTTATTAAGGTCCTTAAAGAGGAATGAATAAATCCCTTATAGAAATCCATGAAACACAAGCTGTGTGAGAAAATGAAGAGCTCAAGCCTTGAAAGTGGAAAGAGAATTGTGGGGGTCTCTGCAAACACTATGACCAGCAGAGTAATGATCAGTCGGAAGCAAGAAGGCAGTTCAGTTAAATGTGACCCAGTAGCTGCTGTTGGTTCAAACTTTGAGAGTCTGACCTCAAGTAGTTTATTTTCAGCATATTTAAGCTCAGCATAATTTTGGTAAAAGTTTCCTGGTGATAATTAACTCAATCCTGTGTATATAAAAAAGCTTAAAACACGGCTAAATTGAAACACATGTGACATCTTCCTAAAAGATAGTTTCTATAGATTAACTGAGAAAAACAAGCCCATGATAAGTGTCTGGGATAGAATCCAATGTGGTCTGAGCCACACAGATGGTAAGAAGGTTATCAGGCTATTAATCACACTTGCCCCATCCTTTTGTGCAGAAAACAGGTTATACATTTCTCCCTGTGAAGAGGCAATTCTGTGTGTTTAACATTTCTGGTTTTCCTGGTTCTTTTCTGTGGACAAGAGCCTCCATGTCTCCTATAGAGAATTAATACAGAAAAGCCAAACTGAAGGAAATCTGGAAATAAAAAATTTAGGAACTTAGATAGGAATTTCAGAAGCAGGCCTCACTAGCTGAATATAAGAAATGGAAGAGAGAATCTCAGGCATTAAAGACAAGAAATGGTAGAAGAAATAGATACATCTGTCAAAGAAAATGAATGTTAAATCTAAAAATATCCTGGCAGAAAAATCAAATAAATCTAGGACACTGTGAAAAAGATCAACTCTAAGAATAATAGGAATAGAGGAAGGAGAAGAAACCCAGATCAAAGGTACAGAAAATATTTTCAACAAAATCATAGAGGAAATTTTTCCTAACTTAAAGAAGGAGATGTCTGTAAATGTACAAAAAGCATAGAGAGCACCAAGCACACTGGACCAGAAAAGAAAGTCCCCTTGGCACATACTAATCAAAACACTAAGCATACAGAACAGAGAAGGAGCATTAAAAGCTGCAAAGGAAAAGGAGCAAGTAACATATAAAGGCAGATGTATTAGAATTACACATGACTTCTCAATAGAGACTCTAAAAGTCTGAACAGATGTGTTGCAGACTTCAAGAGACCACAGATGCCCTACCAGACTACTATACCCAGCAAAACTTTAAATCACAATAGATGGAGAAAATAAAACATTCCATGATGAAACCCAATTTAAGCAACATTTATCTATAAATTCAGACCTACAGAAGGCATTAGAAGAAAAACTCCAACCTAAGGATGTCAACCACTCCCAAAAATACACAGTGAATAAATAATCCAAGGCAAGCAAATCAAAATAGTAAACACATACACACACACACACACACACACACACACACACACACACACTCACTAACAAAATAACAGGGATCAACTAACACTAGTCATTGAGATATCAACATCAATTCCCCAATAAAAAGACATAGACTAACAGAATGGATGTGAAAAAAATCTATCCTGTTATTTCATCCAAGAAACACACTTTAAAATAAAAGATAGACATCACCTTAGGGTAAAAGAATGGAAAAATATATTCCAAGCAAATGGGCTCAGGAAAGAAGTTGGTATAGCTGTTTTAATATCTGACAAAATAGATTTCAAACCAAAACTAATTAGAAGAGATAGAGAAGGACAGTACATACTCATCAAAGGAAAAATCCACTAAGAGAATATTTCAGTTTTTAACATCTATGCACAAAACACAATGGCACCCAAGTTCATAAAAAACAAAAACACTACGACTGTTTAAATCATATATTGACCAATAATACCTCTCTCTTGCCAACAGACAGGTCAGTCATTCAAACAGAGAAATGTTGGAGCTAACTGATATTATAAACTAAATAGACTTAACATGTATTCATAGAACATTTCACCCAAACACAAAAGAATATATAATCTTCTCAGAACCTCATGGAACTTTCTCCAAAATTGATCAGACACAAAGCAAATCTTAACAGATGCCAGAAAATTAAAATAACACCATGCATTCTATTGACCACCATCTATTAAAGCTGAACATCAACAACAGAAACAAAAGGAAGCCTACAAACTCATGGAAACAGAGCAACTCTACTGAATAAAAAGTGGTTCAAGACAGAAATTAAGAAAAGAACTGAACTACTTCCTATAATAGAATGAAAATGAATATACTACATACCCAAATTTATGGGATATAGTGAAGGTGATTCTCAGAGGCAAGTTCAAATAGCACTAAGTGCCTACATTAAAAAAAAATTAGGTACATATCATACTAGTAACTTAAAAGCACACCTTAAAAACCTAGAACAAAATGAAGAAATCATACCCAAAAGGAGTAGACGACAAGAAATAATCAAACTTATGGCTAAAATCAATAAAATAGAAGCAAGCAAACAAAAAACAATACAGAAAAAACAACCAATGAAACGAAGAGTTGGCTCATTGACAAAAATCATTAAAATTGAAAAACTTGTATCCAAATTAACTGAAAGGCAGAGAAGATCCAAAAGGGGACATAACAACAGATGCTGAAAAAATCCAGAGACACTTTCAAAACCTGTACTCCACCAAATTGGAAAACTTAAAAGAAATGGATAATTTTCAAGATATATACCACTTACCCAAGTTAAATCAAAAGCAGATAAGAAAATTAAACAGACCTATAACCCCTAGTGAAACCACAACAATAATTAAAAGACTCCAAATCCACAAAAGCACAGGGCCAGATGGTTTTAGCACAGAATTCTCACAGATTTTCAAAGAAGAATTAATGTCAATCCTCTTCAGTTTATCCCACAAAATAGAAACAGAAGGAACATTGCCCAATTTGTTTTACAAGGCCACTGTTACCCTGATACCCAAACCACATAAAAACCCGACAAAGAAAGAGAATTATGGACCAATTTCCCTTATAAACACGGATGAAAATGCTCAATAAAACACTTGCAAACATAATCCAAGAACAGATCAAAAATATCATCCACTATGATCAAATAGACTTTATCTCATTGATGCAGGAATGGTTTGTTATACACAAATTAATAAATGTAACCCACCACATAAACAGACTGAAGGACCAAAAACACATGATTATCTCAGTAGATTCTGAAAAGGCCTTTGAGAAAATCCAACAACCCTTCATGATAAAAGTCCTGGAGATGTTAAAGATTAAAAGGACACTTGTTCAACCATGTTCATTTCTGATCTATTCATAATAGCCAGAAATTGAAAACAACCTGGATGTCCCTCAACAGAAAATGGGTAAAGAAAATGTGGAACTTTTACACAATGGATTATTTTTCATCTGTGAACAATAATGACATCATGAAATTTGCAGACCAGTGGATGGAAATACAAAAAAGTTATCCTGAGTGAGGTAAACCAGACCCAAAAAGACAAATATGATACGTTGTAGTGGGTAGCCATTCCAGCTTTGATCTGGAAGTTCCAACTCCCATTGAGACTTCGGCAACTGTCACGCCTACAAAGCGGGGCCAAGGGAGGCGCCTGGAGGCCGGAGATCTGGATGGGCCAGTGCTCTCTCTCTGTTCCGGGACCCTAAACGGTGGAGGTGGGCCAAGCAGAGCTCCAGAGAACACTGCTGGACTGCGATACACCTTCCCCAGACCCCGCGACCTACCTATCCCTTAATTTGTAAGTTATGCCATTAAATAAATCTCATTTTAACTATGTGGAGTGGCCTTAATAATTTCACCAATATCTGGCGCTCACGTGGATATTAGCTGTTTATTCAATGATAATCAAGCTACAATCCATAGTACTAGAGAAGGTAGGTATAGGGTAAAAAACTTGTGGAGACAGATTTTTTTTTTTATTTTTTTTTTGGTTTTTCGAGACAGGGTTTCTCTGTGTAGCTTTGTGCCTTTCCTGGAACTCACTTGGTAGTCCAGGCTGGCCTCGAACTCACAGAGATCCGCCTGGCTCTGCCACCCGAGTGCTGGGATTAAAGGCGTGCGCCACCACCGCCCGGCCGACAGATCTTATTAGGAAAGGGAAATAGAATATATAGAATAGAATATATAGTTATGGATATGTGGAGGAAGCTGGAGCAGGAGGATCAAGTAGTTAGGTGGAGGGGAGAGTGGGATGAGGTAGGGAATATGGGGAAAGTCAGATAAAATTAAAGGCCATCTCAGTATGGAACCTAATAGGTTATAGATGGAAGAGTCTGTCTCACCTGGTCCTGCAACTATTCAGTTACAAATAAACACACAGAGGCTTATATTAATTATAAAACTGTATTGCCTATGTCTCAGGCTTATAACCAACTAGACCAGCTAGCTCTAACACTTAAATTAACCCATTATTCTTGTCTGCATTGAGCCATGTGGCTTGGTACTTTTTCTCAGTCCAGCATTCTCATCTTACTTCCTCTGCATCTGGCTGGGGACCCCTTCTCCCCTTTCCTCTTTTCAGAATTCTCCTAGTCTGATCACCTTGTCTATACTTCCTGCCTAGCTACTGGCCAATCAGCATTTTATTAAACCAATACAAGTGACAAATCTTTACAATATACAAGAGCATTATTCTACAGCAATATGTTATGTATTATAATAGGTAGAGCATAGTATGGAAACTTAACACAGTAGAAGCTTTCTAAAATATATACATATATAAAGGCAATCTAAATGAAATCACCAATAATGGGGGATATAGAACTCCAACTATCATCTCTTGTGACTAAATGAAGCTTCCAGTACCAGGATTGGTTTACATACAATTGAGTTGTTGGCCAAAGGGGTCTTATGGAAACCCAAAATATCCCAGGCTCTTGCTCTCTACAAAATGAAGGCAAAACTCCACTGCTGAAGACAGCACCTACTCAGCTCATTGAATATGGAGAATAGAGCTGGTGCCTACATAGAGTCTTCACCTCTATGTTTTCATGTCTTTGTACAGGAAGATACTCTGCAGGCTACCAAAGGAGATATGTAAATACCAAACCAGTCATATACCCTTTGATCTACAGTGGTGTTCTGCATGGAGGATATGCTAGGGCAATTATGGCACAAAGATGTGAGTATATCAAACCAATATCTCATGATTTGACTTATGGTCCACTCCACAAGATGGAACCCTTACCTGACACTATTCAGATGGCCAAGAATCAGAGACTAGAGAGCTCAGGGACCTAAGGTAAAACCAAATGCTACTATTCTAAAAGAAAACATGCAGCCATAAAATAACTCCTAATGGCATTTTGCTATACTCAGCCATCATCAGAGAAGCTTCCTCCAGCAGTGAATGTGAAAAAATGCAGAGACCCACAGCCAGACATTATGTAGAGAGTAAGAGACCTTGAAGAGTCAGTCCTAAAACTCATGTCTCCATCAAACCCCAACCCCTAGCTTCAGAGAACCCAGGGAAAGAGGAGGCAGGAATAATGTAAGAGTTAAAGGGGAAGGAGTACATAAAGAAAAAAAGGCCCTCTATATAAATATGATCAAAGCTCATGTGAACTCACAAAGACTGAAGCTGCATGCATAAGGGCTGGCCTGGCTTTGCTCCAGTTCCTTTGTGTATGTATATATTATGGCTTTAGTGTTTTTATGGGATTCTTGACTGCAGGAAAGAGTAGGTCTCTGATTATTTTGCCTTCTATTGGGCTCTTTTCCTTCTTTTTGATTGTCTTGTCCAATTTGATGTGTTAGTTGTGTTTTATCTGACTATTATGTATTATGTAATATTATTATCTTTTTGCCTGTTTTTTTTAATGATAGGCAGAAAGGGAGTGGATCTGGATGGGAGGGCAGGTGTGATGTAACTAGGTGGAGTAGAGAGAGGGGAAACCACAATTAGAGTATATTATATGAGGGAAAATCTACCTTAATTAAAAGGGAAAATAATTTTAAAAAATTAGAAAGATGCTCAATTTATTTCCCTCTCCCTTCCCCATTGGGGCATGCTCTGAGAATGCTACTTTATCAGGGTGCAGCACTATGACCATAAGTTAGAACAGCTTACAAAATTAAATCAAACCTAGAAAGACAAACACCATACTTTCTTTATTTGTAGATATTAGATTTTATAAAGATATAAGAAATCATGAAAAAATATGTGTGTCATGATAGTAGAAGCAAAGCTGTCTAGGGCAATAAATGTGCACTGGCAGGAGAGGAGGGAAAGAAAAGTAAGAGTGGGGGAGTAGGGGAAAGCTTGGTCAAATTATATTATATTCCTGTACAAAAATATCTTTATGCAATCCAGTACCATGTATAATTAATATTCACTAATACTGAATAAATACAATATACCTACATAATTCATAGACGGAAGACTGGCTCAATATAAATTTCCTATGTATTTGCAAGGAACTAAAGAAAGATTATTCATAACTCTGTACTTGCAATAATCCTAATCTGGAAATGACTATAATTTCCTTCAACAGTAGAATCCAACTTGAAATATAGTCACGCAGTAGAAGCCTATAAAATACTAAGGGTAAATGAAATATTCCTACAGAAAATCATGGAGGAACAGTTGGAGAGATGGCTCTGTGAGTGAAGTGCTTGCCACGCAAGCATGAAGGCATGAAGACCTGAGTTCAGTTCCTACCAACACTTGGGTAGGGCCATTGTGCACCTGCAATATCTGAACTGCCAGAATATAAATATATATATATATATAATTTAATTTATATACATATAATTAAAACAACAAAAATCTTCCTAATAAACAATTCTTTCTTTTTAGAAGTTTCATGGGACAGTAGCATTTGGAGAACTCTAGAACAGGATGAAGAAGAGGAGGACATTTAAAGGCTAGTTCTGGTCTCTATCATGATCAGCAGATAACTATAGAATTATGTTCTGTTTATGAAAGTTAATCAAGATGCATACTTAGGATCTATGATTATTTTTGCCTCTATATAATATTCCCTAACAAATGTTTAAAATTAAATTATTCATCTGAAATCATCACCACAGGGCCAGTATAAAATGAATGAGCAAGCTTTTAGTCAACAGTAAATTAAGTAATTAACCAGATGAATGATCAGAATTGAGTGAGGGTAGTCATATTCAGAGTCTGAGAGATGCCACTATGATTAGTAAGGCTAAAGTGAGTAGAAAGGCTCCTTATGTTCAACCTAAATAATTGTGGCTTCTCTGCTTTGAACCCTTCTTATCACCTTCTCTTTGGAGAGTAAGAACAATGAAGCTGTTCTTTATTGAGATGGAACACTAGAACTCAAAACCTACACAAAGAAGTCAAAATGCTGATAGGAGAACATGAAAAGAAGTAAAATTTGATTTTCTATTTAGTTGTATTTCTGCTTTATTTTTAGCTTTTTAATTGACTACCATTTCTAGAAAAGTTTTAGGTTCCTATAAAAAGAGTTGAACAGAAAGTGCAGAGGTCTCATTCACTCTCTGTGAGGCTCACAAACACTATAAACACGAGAGGACGTTTCTCACATTATCATGTTGGCATCTGACCCAGTTCCTGGAGGCAAATCTAATGAAAGTTTGGGGACTTCTCTGGAGTTGACCCATAGGATTTTTTAATGCACCAAACTACTCCGCGTTCAGTCCTTAACAACTGGTCAATTTCCCAGTGTTTCCCCATGAGGGTCACAGCAGCTTCTGCCTCCAGAGAACTGTGGATCCTCTACTCATTAGCTTTTCTATAATGGATCTGAAAAGTCGTTGATTTTTCAGTCAGCTGTTCATGTTTTAGATGTGAGAAGTGAGTGACAAGTTCCCAACACTTTTACATGCCAAATTGGAAGCTGGAAACAACTAGTTTTTAAATTATGCAACCATACCTTTATCTTCCCTAATAAAAACTCTTAAAAATTATGCAACCATGGACACAATACACATATGCAGAGTTATATACATATATAAATAGGTATATGCAAAGAGTTTTTTAAAAGCCAGCACCAATGTGATAAAATTTAGGAATAGCAAATTTTAATATCTCTCAGCTTTGGAAACCTAAAACCAAATGCATCTTGTAGTAAAGCTGACATGGCAAATGTTTCTTTGAATCTCATTCTAAATATTTATCCATGTCTAAATCTGATTTAACTCTTTGAGTGACAACTAAATATTTTTATATCTAAATATTAATATGGCTAGTTGTAGCCTTTGCTCTTTGAAATGCTTAGACATTAGCTTCTAAGTGCCTCTACAGATGCTATACCATCCCTCTACAGAGACATAATCAGATATGTCTTGTTTAAATCAGTTCCCTTAGCCAATAATAAAAGTCAGGTGCTTTCTGCCTAAAACCTATGTCATTGGTCAGATTTTTTTTTTTAATCATGCAACAGTACAACTTTCTTCCACTTCCATCAAATCTCTGTGGTTTTAAAAAGTGCAAAGGGATTACTCCTTTCTCCTTATTACCCAGAAGAATGGCCCCAGAAAATGTCTTCATTTTGATCATTTAAGGCATTTCTGCCCGTTTTTTCTTTTGTTTGTGCTATTAATAAATATCTCAAGGAACCTTTTGCCATTTTATACAAACGGTTTTGTGTTGTGCAGTGAGAGTGAAGGGCTTTTTATAACTGGTTATACTGCTGATGACTTTGAACAAATAAATTAACACAATCAACTCAACTGACTTGTTTGACAGGAACGCAATACAATGTTCCAGTGCAGGAGTTGACCCACATGACCCCATTCTCTAAATTTGGGAAATAGTCAGTGTTTTGATGCTAATAGACCTTAAGAAGGAGCATTTTATTTTTTCTGTATGTCACAAGAAATTTTCACAGGTTTGTTCTCTATCATCTACTCTTTAAGATAGAAGTCTCTTTAAAAATAGAATTAGTAGAAAAATGATCTGTAACAATATTTAATCAGTGTATGGGATGTTACAGGAAATTACTAGCTAATTAATTTCTATTGCTATGACCAAGTGGTATGTCAAACTTGGAATGTCAATTTTAGCATGTGTGTAGGTGTCTAAACAGATGTATAACATTCATGCTTTTGTCAATAAGGATCAGCATATGACAAAATTGTCACAAGTTCTATATTTAACTGACTCAGCTTTATTTACTTCACTCTAAATTCTCACATAGGAGAAAATCAATTATCACAATGTCCAAAAATAAAAGAGCAAACAAATTTTGTTTTTATTCATTAGGAAAAACTAGACCAGAATATGATTTTTTCTATTGTCACATTTCTTCATAGATTAAAAATAAATAAGATCATATAATACAAGAAAAATACGGTGATAGTTTTTTTTTTAATTTATCAGGTTTAGTGTAGATTGTGAGATCTTCAAAGGTAGAGATTCCATTTAATTCATTTTGTAACCTCTGCTTAATCTAGATACAGCAGATAAACAATTACCAGTGTGTTCTTGTTGACATGTTAGTGCACTTCTGCTGCATTGGAGGACCAACACTGTAACACTGAATTATGATGTCCCATTTACATGTAGCAGTCAATGGATCATGTCTAAATTTAGCTTGGTATGGTTGGTTTTAACTTCTCCAACCTTTCTTACATCAGCGCTTTCTTGTGTTTGAGATACCAAGTGAATGTGGTTGAAGACACTGAGTTCAGATGAGACAGGACTTAAGCCTTAGCCCCATCTCTTACCTTCTGTGTGCCCCTGGAATATTGCTGACTATTGCTGTACACTTCTTTCCTAACACATGAAGCTATAATTATTAAAGATTATGTATTTGATGGCAGTTGTGAGTGAGGGGATGACAGCATTGCAGCCATCGTAGAGAAGGGTCAGACAGGAGGCAGCAGGCCCTTGGACAAGTTATTCTAAAAAAACCCACCAGAGGAGGTGTTGCCCTTCCGCCCCTAGACCCAGACAATTAGGAGTTACACAAAACGAGTTCCAGACATTTCTTGCCATAATCTAAAGGATATGATATAGCATACCTGGCATAATAAACAAAGCACCAGGTATGTCATGTGGAATGTTTCCTTCTGTTATAGGTTGTATACCATAACTTTCAGAGGGAATGAGTTTCCTGCAGATAGAAATGGGAGGTTTAATTATCAGAGAAAATGGGTCTGTTGATGATATAGATGGGATGACATAGACTGCTAGAAGGTATAGCAATTTCCTTGCAACTCTCCAATCAGTTCAAAACAAGCATCTCTAACCTGAAGTGAGTACCATCTTGAGCTTGTAACTATATAGAGTTGGAATTCCCCCAGATCCTCTACCCTAACCATTATAAAAACCCTGCTTGGTTGCTACTCAGGATCCCTCCTGCTCTGCTGCTGCATCACATGGACAGAGAGGCCCGAGTTAACTCTCAACAATAAAAAGACTCTTTGCTTTTGCATCAGATTTGGTCTCTTGTTGGTCTTTAGGGGACTCTGGGTACAACAGTGAGACAATGTAGTTTTAAATATGTACCACTTGGCATTTTGACTGAGATATGAAAATAGATGTAGTGTGGTAGTATATGCCTGTTTGCCAGCATTAATGAAGCAGATTCTGGAAGATGGTAAGTAGAGACTAGTCTGGGCTTCATAGAGAGACATCCACTGCCTTGAAAAAATCCAGACCTGAGGTTGTGGTTCAGAGAGAGAGGACATGCCCATGATGTACTAGGCCCTGAAATTCCTAGCACTGGAAAAAATGTAACTATTATCCATTTCTAATATGTTACAGCTATCACAAGTCAGGCAGTCAATAACCAAATGTGAACCCTTCATCAGAAGACAACTGAGTAATGGCTCCACACTGCAAACTCCACTAGGCATTAGAGGAAAGTGTGAGAAATTGTATAGTTCATAAAATGATAGGAATCTATGAAGACAAAGAGTAGGTATGCCCAATTAGGGGCAAAGGTTAAGGAGCTATATTCACAAAGAAAAATCTTGAAAAAAAGCTATATTTTGTCAAATTTTAAAATTTTTATATATATTAGGACTGTCATATTTTGGAAACTCCAACTTTTGATATAGTAAATTACATTAATTGAATTTTGTTATTGAGTCACCATGAATTTACAGAATAAACCTCAGTCAAAACAATTTTTGTATACATTTATATGGCTCAATTAGCTAAATTTTTTTTTGGCTTTTTGAGACAGGGTTTCTCTGTGTAGTTTTGGTGCCTGTCCTGGATCTCGCTCTGTAGACCAGGCTGGCCTCAAACTCACAGAGATCCGCCTGGCTCTGCCTCCCAAGTGCTGGGATTAAAGGTGTGCACCACCACCGCCTTAGCTAAAATTTTAAGAAAAATAATTTCTGCAAATGTCTTTCAATTATTTGGGCAGTGGGGAGTTTTCATTCCTTTTCAGTTTTCTTGAAGATTTGACATGGATGTGCTTTGGTTTCTTCCTACAGCAATTGCTGGAATTCAACATGGAATTGATCTGGTCCCAAATCTTTCTTGGAGAAATGCTAAACTGCAAGTTACAGCTACCCAAGAAACAGTGTTTTCACATTATTGGTAATGATGTGAACTTTGGCAATTTGGGTCTTTTAAATAATTTTTTATTTCGTTGAAGTTGCAGAACTTATTGGCATAAACACATTCATTATATTCCTTACCAATGTTTGAAGGATGAATAAGGATATATATATGTGTGTGTGTATATATATATGTATCTCCTTATTTCTGGAATTAGTGATTTCTCCCCTGCCCATTTTTGTATACATGAGTTTCAGTATACATCAGTTTATCAGTTTTATTTTCTCACAGAATCATTCTTATTCAATAACTCTATGTGGCTTCTATTTACTTATTTTCTTATATTTTCCTATATTCTTCTTATACTGGGTTACATTTGTTCTTTTTCACTAATGAAAGCTGGCAGCTTGGATCTTTGATTTAGGATCTTTTCTCATGTGAATAAGAAGCCTTCAGCCATTCTGGTAAGTACTGCCTCGGTTGCAGCCCTCTAATATAGATGCATTCTATTCTTTTCTGTTAAATATGTATATTTCCCTTTACACTTCCTTTCTTTTAAACTATATAGTACACAATACATTTTATTTGGTTTTAACTACTTGAGGAATTTCAAAGTATTTCTCTGTCACAGATTTCAGTTTATTGTGGATGTAACATATGTAGGAGTGAATGACTTCAGATTACTTTAGATTAGGGTTTGTTTTTTTTTTACATTGAGGCTTTAATGATATGACCTTTCTATATAAATGCTATTCTATTTTGTAAAAGTTCTATGGCCATGTTTAAATTACCTGTAGTTACTTATTTGTCTAATATTCTAAACTTTCCTTCTATTTCATTGGTTGAGGGCATTGCTCTGATGTTCTGTGAGTTTCCTGATTTTACTGCCTACTTATTAATCATTGAGAGATTTTTATAGTATGTGTTTGTATTCCTCTGTGTGTGGTGTGTTCATGTATGCATATACATGAGTGTGTGTATTAATGTGCATGAATTCGTGTGTGTGTGTGTGTGTGTTTGTGTATCTGTGTTCTTGTGTGTGATAGTGTGTACATACACATATTCATCTGCGTGCTCCTGAATTTGGAGGTCAGAATTCCATATCGAATCTTTTTCTTAATCACTCTCTACCTTTTATCATATAATTTTTACTAATAAAATGTTTACTGATAATTTTAAACATTAATATGATGCATTCTAACGCTCCGTCTATATTTTATTTCTTTTACCCCTACCAGTCTCCTCATTGCTTTCATGAAGTTTTATTTTGTTTTGTGACCCACTGAGTTTAACCGTAGTTCTCATGTAATATTGGGTTTGGAACCATCTATTAGATCCTAGTAGACTCACCAGTAGGTGTATAACTGGAATTATTACTCCTCATCTTGCAGATTCTATCAGTATCCAAAAGTTTCACAGAAAGGAATAGAATCCACAGCCGGTCACCCACCCCCATGATTGTCTGTTGACAGGTCCAGGCTTTCTCAGGTCCCATTCAGGTTTCCAGTGGATGTGTAATGCTAGAAGATGGTATTTCTTGGTCTTGTTGCTTGTCTTTCAGTTCTTACTTTTCACAATGTTCCCTGGGCTTTGCATTAAGTGGTACAAATGTATCCCTTTGTGCAATGGTGGCCTAACTCTTATGGAGATAAACAACAGTTCTATGATGGGAGTTTGAAAACTGCTTCACAGGACAGCACCTATACCTGGTATGGTAGACACAGTTAAAAGCAGGTCTCTGAAAAATGTGTAGATCCCAGAGAGGAAGTAGCTGTTATTGTTTAGTTAAAAGATGGCATCAAACTACAATCTAAACACTTATGTTTATACCCATAGGTAAATATACTCAGAGAAGTCTCCCTTTGCACTGAACAGCAGTGGATGCAGGGACTAGTAGCTTCAAGGTGCCAGAATAAATGATGGTAAAAGGCTTAGCCTTAAAAAGTACATTTATTCTATGCTGTTATTATTATTATTATTATTATTATTATTATTATTATTATTATTATTACTATTATTTTGAGATAGAGTCTCTCACTGAACCTGTTGCTCACTGATTTGGCTAGACTGGCTGGTCAGCAAGCCCCAGGAATCCTCCTGACTGTCTTCCAGTGTTGTGATTACAGAGATATCCCTCTTAGCCTGTAACACAAATCTTAAAGGGTCTTATTAATAAAAACATGGGAGCTAGATATTGGGGTGAATGCTGAAAGATCAGAGAAACAGAACAAGTCACATCCAACCTCATCTTGCCAATTCCTTAGCTGATCTTGTTTCCTCAGACTGAAAGTCTCTGAATGCTCATCCAAATGGATCTCAGCTGAACTGCTGCTAAAAGCTAAAAGCTTAACAAGACTCTTGTTCCTGGTCCCCACGCCTTATATACCTTTCTGCTTCCTGCCATCACTTCCTGGGATTAAGGCATGTGTCACCTTGCCTGGCTGTTTCCAGTGTAGCTTTGAACTCACAGAAATTCAGATGGATCTCTGCCTCCTGAATTCTAGGATTAAAGGCGTGTGCTACCACTGCCTAAACCTATGTTTAATATAATGGCTTTTCTGTTCTCTGACCCCCAGATAAATTTATTGGGGTGCACAATACATCACCCACATTAGCGGGACTTTTTAATATAGGTTCTGGGGACCAAACTTAGGTATTTATGATGAAGTCATAATCACTTTGCTGACTGAGCTATCTCTACATTCCCGAGAAAGACATTTTGTAGATACCAACTACATTATTAAGAATTTGTCTATTTCTCCTGAAGTTTTATCATTTTCTTCTTTAAATGGTGAAAGCTCTGTTATTAAGTGTACAGAAACCAAGAATTATCATGCTTCTTGATGAATTGTTTCCAGGGTTATTGTGAAATGCCTTCTTTATGTTACTGGCAATGCTTTGGCTCTGTTTCCTACTTTTTCTGACACTAATACTGCTTTTCCATTTTTATTTTAATTAGTACTAGCATCATGTGTTTCCTTTTGTCCTTTTACTTTAAAATTTTCTGAATTTTTAAGTTTGTAATGATTCTCATAGAAAGGATATAGTTGTAATTTATAAGATTAAAACTATGATCCATGAATTTCTCCATTTCAATTGGTATGTCATTAACACTTTTTACTGCCAGTACAACTTATCATGTCTATCATCTTGTTATATGTTTGGTATTTATCTATCAATTCTTAGAATTGTATTTCCTTGTTTTCTGATATCAGATTTAATTTTTTATAATACTGAGAAATTTTGTGCCTAATCCATGAGATTTATTTGTCAATTTTTTTCTTTATCTTGTTTCAGGACAAGACTGACATCAGCTAATATTATACAATAACTTAGGAATAATTCCCTTTGTTTCTATTTTATGTAATAAATTATTATAATTTATAAAAAATTCTTCCTTAAACATTTTACAGAATTCCTTAGTAGATGCATCTAGGCTTGCTGCTTTCCTTTTGTAAAGTTACTCATAACTGATTCACTCTTAGAAATGAAGACCTACTGATCTTTCTTTTTTTGTGAGTTTGACAGACTATGTCTTTCAAAGAATTGATCAGGGGGCTGGAGAGATGTCACAGAAGTTAAGAGCAGTTTCTGGTCTTCTAGTGGACCAGTGTATGGTTCTCAGGACCACATCAAGCAGCTCACAACCACTTGTAACTCTAGTCCAGAGAATCTGATGCCACTTCCGGCTTGTGCAGGTACCTCTGCACACAGCACACAAACACACACACACACACACACACACATACACATGCACGCATGCACACATGCACACACACAAAAAAAATTTAAAAAAACTAAAAAATGTTGCAAACTTTATCTGTTGTCAATGTGTGGGTAGAGACTTGACCACAACATTCACCTATTGTTTTAATGCCCACGCCAGTACTGATGGCTTTTTATGATGCTAGAAATTTCTGTCTTCTTTTGAGTTTCCTTCTTTTTCCCATATAAAAGTTATTTATTTGTCTGTGCTTTCTGTGAACTTTAATTCGACCTTATTGTTTCTGTATTAGATACCTTCCAGTTTACTGCTTTCCACACTAACTTTTCATTTCATTTCTTCTGTTCACTTTGGATTTATTTTCACCTCCTTGCATGGTCTCCTAAAATGTAGAAGCTTTGATTATTGATTTGAGAGTCTAGATTGTTGATTTCTTTCCTAACACAGTTAAGTCAATCATGCAATTTCCCTTGTATATTATGTAAATTTGACATGTTTTATTTTCAATTCAATTTAGTTCAAAATATTTTAGAATTTCTCTTGAGATTTGTTCCTGGTTTGTGTGATATGTACTATTTAATTTCCAAATATTTTGGAATTCGTGGTTGCATTTCCCTTGTTGACTTTCAGCTAAATTCCACTGTGATTTGAGAGATTCCCTCCATGGTTTCTAGTCTCTTAAACTTGGTATGGTGTATTTTGCCTCATAATATTGGATCTATTTTGGTTCAATGAAAGCTTGAGAAAAATGAGTATTCTGCTAATAGGTGAAGTGTTCCCCAAATGTCAATTATCTCTGGGTGATTTATGGTGCTGTTGAGCTCTACTGTGTTCTTACTAATTTTCTGTGTGCTGCATTTGTCAAACATTGAAAGCCAGTGAGGTCTCTGATACAATTGTGGGTTCATCTATGTTTTCTTAAAGTTGCATCAGTTTTTGCCTTACATATTTTGACACTGTTGTTAGATGTGTTCACGTCACAGAATGTTCAGTTAGTTAGTGAGCTGAATTCTTTCTCATTGTTTAATGTCTATACTTTCCATGCTCATTGCCTTTGTCCTGAGTGAGCTTTATCTGAAACTAAGATAGATATGGCAGTCTTCCGTGAATTACCGTAGCATAGTGTATTTTTCTCCATCCTTTCTTATTTACAGTTTCTTTTTAAAAAATATTTGTCTTAGTGCTTTGAGAATTTTGTTTTTACCACATCTGCCCTCTTCCCTCTCTACCCAACTTTGCGTATATTTTCTTAACCTATCAAGCACAATTTTTGCTGTTCAAATATTCTCATATGTGTGACCGTCCACTGTTGCTTGGTGGGCTTACCACAGTCTACTGCCTCTCTCCAAGCAGCTATTACATATCAATATTTCATAGGCAAGACATGGGGTCCCATGCCTAACTTCTGTCTCCATCCTGAGATTTGATTTAGGTTAATCTTGCACAGGTCTTGAGTTCATATGGGCAGCTACCCTACTGTGTCTGTCAGAAATTTTCCCTGAACTTCAAAGTATGAAGACAAATTGAGGAGAATATTCTGGAAGACGTAATAGGAGAAACATTAATTTAGCTAAATGCTCTGGTTCACCTACTCCCCTGTCCCAATTCATTCTAAGTTAATGTATAACAGAAGACATTCTAAATAGATAAAGTAGATTCAAACTGCAAAAGCAAAAAAATACTTTCTTGTAATCATCTACAATCTCTGTCTCTTACACTCTTTCTGCCCCCTCTTCTGCAGTGAGGGAAGTAGC
The DNA here is from genome assembly GCF_949786415.1 of Peromyscus eremicus. Taxonomy (NCBI): domain Eukaryota; kingdom Metazoa; phylum Chordata; class Mammalia; order Rodentia; family Cricetidae; genus Peromyscus; species Peromyscus eremicus. The sequence continues at coordinate 59,537,449 of NC_081420.1, read as the reverse complement.
ATATCTTTACAGTTAGAGATTATCAATTCTTTGTCTTTTATTCTCTGCATGTTGGACAGTTGTGGGTCTGTGTTAATCTCCATCTACTGAAAACAGAAACTTCTCTGATGAAGGTTTCCTTGCATATATACACCGTCCCTAAGCAATCTCCACATATTTTGGCTTCCTAAATTTCCAATATTATCTCCCTAGTAGTAGTACAGCTGACAGCCTTGTCGGGGTGGCTTGAATGAGCATTGTCCCCCTTAGGCTCTACTGTCTGAACACTTAACCCTCAGTTAGTGGCACTATTTGTGGAGGTTTAAAAGGTGTGGCCTTGCTGGAGGAAGAATGTCATTGGGACAGGCTTTGAAAATTACAAAGATCTCACCATTTTGAATTCTCTATATCTGCCTCCTGTCAGCTCTCAGCTGTTTCTGCTGCCATGCCCAGTGCTCGCTGCCCTGCTTCCTCACCCTGATGGTGATGGAGTCTTACTGCTCTGGAACTGTAAGGTCCAAATAAATTCTTTCTTCTTTAAGTTGTCTTGGTCATGTTGGTTTATCATAGCAATAGAAAAGTAAGTGCTCCTAACCTCTCACGATTGAGCAACGTACTTGTAAATTTTGAGTGTTGATCATGACCAGTTAAAATAACTTCTTTTCATTTTGAATTTGCCAGCCAAATTTAATGTATGAGTCAATTTTTATGCACAGAGATCAATATTATTATGTAATTTATTCTGGTGATTTCTTGATTTTCAAACCTCCTTTAGTCCTTTGGTGAAGACTTCCTAGTTGTATATGTTCATATTGCTATTTGTATATTGTGTGCTTCTGATTTCAGGGTGTGTACCATCACATCTGTGAGAATCTCCACAGGAAATTATGGGCAGCAAAAGAATGTAAGTAATTAAGTCTACTTTAATTCAAATTATTTGAAATCTCTGAAATAACATATAAGGCTCAGAATGATTTTTCAAGTTCATTAGGTCTCATCCATTCACCTAACCATAACCTAATGTGTTCACTACATCATGGGTATAATAAATGAACATTTGGAGTACAGGGACATTCTGAGCACATGGAAATAAAATAGGTCTTATCCTTCATGACCTTTGTCCAGTTCTCATAGAATCACTGAAGCAAATAGAAGATGGCACTTTTTCTCACACTAAGTTTTGATCCAATCAATGTAAACTGAACAGGTCAGAAGATGGAGCCTAACTAAAAAATACTATGGAGCATTCAATCACTTTTCTTTGGCAGAATAATGGCACACAGCAAGATGATGAAGTTTTAAGCATTTAATGACATTATTGGGCTCACAAGAGTTTAAATACGTATATACACCCACAGGTTTTCAAGAAGCAATTACTCATGGTGCTACGTTTTATACATAGCGACAGAAAAAGCCAAGTTTTCTTTTTTGATCTCTGTTTTATTTTTCTTTATCAACTCAGTATCCTAGGAGGTTTTTATTCCATTTGGACGACCTTTAATAGTAGCACCTTTCTCAGTCCTTGACTAATTACTGGAAATGGTGGTAGAAGAGGGGGTGGGAATTGTAAGTGAGGGGTTAGAACATCACAATTTGCATGGAATGGAATAGCTTTGTAATGAGGCCTGTTACATTTTTATGAGGCCTAATCTTTGACCTTGAGCTGAGCTCAAGAAGACATGAAGAAAATCAACCAAACTGAAGCATATTTAATGAATTAACAGATTCAAAAATATTCAATCAAAATCCTCTTTACAAAGCATGATTTAAGGGCTTTAAAAACAAAGACCTATGATGTCTACTAAAGCTTCTTGAAGGCCCGTTTTTCAGTGAGTTCTATGTTCCCTGCTACCTAGTCTACCTTAATGAACCATCAAGTACTTCACTACGTCTAAGTCAGTAGTTACATATTGCCAGCAGAGGAGATCAAAGAGAGAGGTTAAAGTGTTTTCCACAATCACAAAGACAGATGAGATCCAAGTTCTGGCTAAAACAAAGATAAGTCTGTAAGAATAAACTTGCTAGAATAGTTTTTTTTTTTTCTGGTATAGAGTCTCATGTAGCCCATGCTAGCTTCAAACTCACTATGTAGCAGATGTTCTTGAACTCCTGACTTCACATACCTAGTGCTGAAATTACAGCTACACACTCCCATGTAGTACCGTGTGTGGTACTAGGGATTAAACATGGTTTCTCAAACATTCTAGCAAATGAGCTACACTCCCAGTCTCTATTTCAATCATATAAAATCTTTTAAAAAAATACTGTGTTTGATGTAAGCATTCCCCAAAGGGTTTGAAGAATTTCAATGACGGAAATGAATATAAATTTCTCTATTTCGAAAGTCCCTCCCAGGATTTTGTTTTTCT